>NW_028234406.1:1259329-1264329 GCF_977035675.1 Penaeus japonicus
AGCCTCTTACTACTACTTCTACTTCCCCTTCGTGTTCGTCGTCGTTTTTGTCTTTTTCGTCTCTTTCTTTTTTTCGTCTTCATCGTCTTTCTCTCTTCTTCTTCCTCCTTTTCTTCTCCGCCTCCTACTCCTCCTCCTCCTCCTCCTCCTCCTCCTCCTCACCATCTCCTCTTCCTCCTCCTCCACCTCTACTTCCATCTCCTCCAACTCTTATTCCTCCTCCTCCATCTCCTCCACCTCCTCTTCCTCCACCTCCTCTTCCTCCTCCTCCACCTCCTCCTCCTCCACCTCCTCCTCCTCCTCCTCCTCCTCCTCCTCCTCCTCCACCACCTACTTCTCCTCCTCCTCCTCCTCCTCCTCTCCTCCTCCTCCTCCTCCTCCTCCTCCTCCTCCTCCTCCTCCTCCTCCTCCTCCTCCTCCTCCTCATCCACCTTCTCCTCCTCCTCCTCCACGTTCTCCTCCTCCTCCTCCACCTTCTCCTCTTCCTCCACCTCCTCCTCCTCCTCCACCTTCTCCTCCACCTCCTCCACCACCACCACCTCCTCCTCCTCCTCCTCCTCCTCCTCCTCCTCCTCCTCCTCCTCCTCCTCCTCCTCCTCCTCCTCCTCCTCCTCCTCCTACACCATCTCCTCCCCCGCCAGCTACTCTTCCTCTTCCTCCACCTCCTCTTTTTCCTCCTCCACCTCCTCTTCTTCCTCCTCCACCTCCTCTTCTTCCTCCTCCACCTCCTCTTCTTCCTCCTACACCATCTCCTCCCCCGCCAGCTCCTCTTCCTCTTCCTTTACCTCCTCTTCTTCCTCCTCCACCTCCTCCTCTTCTTCTTCCACCTCCTACTCCTCCTCTTCCTCCTCCACCTTCTCCTCCTCCACCCCCTCTTCCTCCTGCTCCTCCTCCTCCACCCCCTCTTCCTCCTGCTCCTCCTCCTCCACCCCCTCTTCCTCCTGCTCCTCCTCCACCTTCTCCTCCTCCACCTCTTCCTCCTGCTTCTCAACCTCCTCCTCCTCCTCCTACTTCTCTTCCTCCACCTTCTCCTCCTCCTCCTCCTCCTCCTCCACCTCATTTTCCTTATTCCCATACTCCCTCGACCTCGTTTTATTACATCATATTATTTTATTCTGTTCCCTATACTTATTATATAAATGTGTGGGAATACGTAGATTTTCCACGCAGAGCGGAATTGTAGGTCGTTTTTAGATGGATTTTTTTTTTTTCTCCAGTTTTTTAAATTGTTTCGGACAGGATTTCTTTTTTCTCTCTGTTCTTTTGGCATATCGTCGATGGGTGATTTATCGATCACATGATTCTGCAGAGCGCATGAGCGTTGTTTTGCACGTGCGCGCCCGTGATTCCCTTGGCCAGAGAGAGAAGGCCGAGTTGCGGTCCAGATCTCCTCTTAAGGGGATCGTTTTAATCCATTCAGTGCGGAGAAACTGCGCGATTCTGCGGAGTGCCATGGAATGCGGAGGAGGGGGAGGGAGAAGGGAGGGGAGGTGGAGGGGGAGGTGGAGGTGGAGGTGGAGGGAGGGGGAGTAGGAGGAGGAGGAGAGAGCAGGAGGAGGAGGAGGAGGAGGAGGAGGAGGGAGGGAGGGAGGGAGGGAGGGAGGGAGGGGGAGGAGGAGAAGGAGAAGGAGGAGGGAGCAGGAGGAGGGGGAGGAGAAGGAAGAAGAGGAGGAGGAAAAGAATAATAATGATAATAATAATAATAATGATAGGATGAAGAGAAAGCAGAGGAGGAGGAGGAAGATAAAGATGAAGATAGGGAAGCGCGACCGTCGCGGCGCAGTCTCTCTCCTCAGGCCTTTGGACTTGGTGGCCGGCGAAAGGTAATTGAGTGCTCGCGAGCTGCGTTCTTCTGGTGCCGCTCCGTGAGGCTGCTTCTGGGAGGCACGGGGTGGGGGGTGGAGGGCAGGGAGGGAGGATGGCTAGGGGGAATGGGGGGAAGAGGGAAGGGGAGATAGGTGGGAAGGGGTGGAATGGGGAGGGAGGCGAGCGAGCGCAAATGTGTGTGTTGCGTGTCGAAGACGTTGCGTCGCATGCTTGTGTTGTGAAAATACGCAGATTTTGTCTGTTCGCTAATCATCTTGCGCGCACTCTCTCTGTCTCTCTTCTCTCTCTCTCTCTCTCTCTCTCTCTCTCTCTCTCTCTCTCTCTCTCTCTCTCTCTCTCTCTCTCTCTCTCTCTCTCTCTCTCTCTCTCCTCTCTCTCTCTCTCTCTCTCTCTCTCTCTCTCTCTCCTCTCTCTCTCTCTCTCTCTCTCCCTCTCTCTCCTCTCTCTCTCTCTCTCTCTCTCTCTCTCTCTCTCTCTCTCTCTCTCTCTCTCTCTCTCTCTCTCTCTCTCTCTCTCTCTCTCTCACTCAGTCTCTGTCTGTCTCCGTCTCTATTTGTCTCCGTCTCTATTTGTCTCCGTCTCTATTTGTCTCCCTCTCTCTCTCTCACAATCTCTCTCTCTCTCTCTCTCTCTCTCTCTCAATCTCTCTCTCTCTCTCTCTCTCTCTCTCTCTCTCTCTCTCTCTCTCTCTCTCTCTCTCTCTCTCTCTCTCTCTCTCTCTCTCTCTCTCTCTCACTCACTCACTCACTCACACAAACACGCATGTACACGCACACAGATATAGATATAATTCATATCATATAATGCATTGTGTGTGTACATTAATCAGTGTATTCGTACAACTCAAAACCTATGATACAGCATGCGTGTGGGCGTGTCTGTTTGTATCTACGCGTGTTAAAGCCAATGCGCTTGTGTGTTTTCCTTCAACATAATGTTCCCATTTATCTGCTCGCAATGAGTGAATTGCAAATCTATCTCGATTGAGCGAAGGAGGGAATACACGGGGGTGGGGGTCTGGGATGGAGGGAGGGGCGTAGCGTGGCAGCGCGCGCGGCTCGCAGAGATTCCAAGTTAGTAGTGATCCGAACAGGAGACAGAGAGAACGTGTATGTTGGGGCGCTCGCCTTGCCTTGAGGCGCGTGGCCGTGTGGTGTTGTGTGTGCGTGTGCGTGTGTACGTACGTCGCGGGTGGGCATGGACTCTGCCCGTCCCCCCTCCCCCCCTTCCACCTTATTTTTCATAACCCTCTCCCTCACCAAGATGCCAGGGGGAGGGGAAGAGGAATGGGCGGGGGGAGGGCCTGGAGGGCACAGGACGCCAAGCAAATGTTAAGATAAGGTTCACGGTGGTGTGCCAGTGCCCAAGAAACAACTGACTGTATTATGTGATTTAATTGTGGTGCCATTCGTCATCAGCTGTCGAAGAGTGTGATGAACCGTGCATGAGTAGGAAAGTGATTAAGCTCTTATGACAGGTTTTGATGATGGTGATGCTGATGATAATGTGGTGCAGATTATTGTTTGCCTATTGCAAATGCATGCAGAAACAGATAAGTTACGAGAGCTTGAAACAGCTATGGTATAATTTTCATGTGTTCTTCCCATATTTTTGTGCGCTGATTTATACTGTTCTAACAGGATATCGTGAGTACTATATATTGTATGTGTAATTAGGAGGTTTTAAAGTTATTGAACATGGGGACTGAGGGGGAATGCGGGTGGGTAGTATGGCAAAGAGGGAGAAGAGGGAGATAAAAAAGTCGCCAAGTCAGAATTTACAAGCAAGTAAGTAAAAACACAGAAAAGGTTCAGATACAAATTTGAGTTGTCTAGGTATTTGGAAAAAGGAGGGGGGCGCCGTAGACTTCACCCGTGTGTCTTGCATCATTCCATTTGGAGTTGCAGGAATGATGGTAACACTGAAGATACTTGGAATTACAGTACTGGTCCTAGTACTGCTGCTGGTTGTATTATGATTATAGTTATTGTTATTGTCGTTATTATTACTACTATTATTATTATTATTATTATTATTATTATTATTATTATTATAACTTATAATTATGATTATAATTATAATCATCATTATGATTATTGTTGTTATTATTGTTATTATCATCATTATTATTATCATTATCATAAATAGTCTTTATCAATTATTACCACGACTCTTACCATTGTCGTGACTGTTTTTGCTGCTTCTCTGGGTATTATAGTTTCTCCATTGTTATCCGTATTATTTCGTTGTGCATAAAAATGATGATAATGCTGTGGATATGCCATCATGATAGTAATCATCATCATCATTATTATTTCCATTATCACTAATATTATAAATAAAATAATTATGACTCGCAACATTGGTTTGGTTTGAAAGGTGGCTTCACGGGAATGAGGAAGCAGACGGCGCTAGAGACATGTACATGCATTTGCACAGTCGATGTAGGTCTTATGCAACATGATCACAGTTGAACTTCATCTTCGTCTCCCTTTTTTTCATTTTTTTTGCAATTTGGGGTTGCTCTTGCTCTTGGATATATTAATTGTTATTATTGGTATTGTTTTTATTTTCGTAATTGTGATGATGATAGTAGTAATATTAATGATAATGATAACAATAATGATGATGATAAGGATAATTACATTAATTATTATTGTTGTTATAATTTACATCATTATTGATACTCCTGTTTTTAGGAGTATTGGTATTAATATTCTTAAACAAGCGTACATGTGCATATTTAAAGCTACGTACAGTATGTATGTACACATGCATATAGAAATGCACATGCGGTTAATTCCATGCGCGAGCGAATAGCCGAGTGTCTGCGGCGGCCATCACGCAAGCAAGCACATTCCCGCCGCCCCGCCCCTTCCTTGCTCTTCACGCCTCATCATGACCACAGGCCGCCCACCCGCGAACCACGCCCGCCACCTGCAGCGCCTTCGACAATGGACCTGTGTCCTACTTGATTCGCCTCTGGGGCCAGACACGTTCTTTTTTTTCTTTATTCGTTCTCTTCTTTCTCTCTCTCTCTCTCTCTCTCTCTCTCTCTCTCTCTCTCTCTCTCTCTCTCTCTCTCTCTCTCTCTCTCTCTCTCTCTCTCTCTCTCTCTCTCTCTCTCTCTCTCTCTCTCTCTTCTCTCTCTCTCTCTCTCTTCTCTCTTTCTC
>NW_028234406.1:1269329-1306829 GCF_977035675.1 Penaeus japonicus
AGGGGCAGGAGCGCTGTCGAGTGGTATAGGTAGTGAAAGGCCGAGGAAGAGAGAGAGAGGGAGAGAATTGGCGGGAGGAAGGGCTTTTATTAATACACACAAGCCCGAGATGGCGAGAGACAGATACGGGTGCAAAGAGAGAGAGAGGGAGAGAATTGGCGGGAGGAAGGGCTTTTATTAATGACAAACAAGCCCGAGATGGCGAGAGACAGATACGGGTGCAAAGAGAGAGGTCCGCCGCGGGCCAGACGCGGTTACGCAAGAAAGGTACTTGCATTGTACCTTCCCTCCCTCCCTTCCTCCCTCCCTCCCTTCCCCCTTCCCTCCCTCCCTCTCCCTCTCCCCAACCCCCTCCCCCTCCTCCCTCTCCCTCCCTCCCTCCCTCCCTCCCTCTCTCCCTCTCTCCCTCTCTCCCCTCCCTCTCCTTCCCCCTACCCCCACTCTTCCCCATCCCAACGTCGTGTCGCGGGAGGGTCTGAGCTACGCAGTTTTTTTCTCCCAATTGTACGGACGGTCGTCCATAATGCATCTGAAGGCCGGAGAGTCTGTCTGAGGACGAGATACACATCTACTCACTTTAAAGATCCAGCTGGGTCGTAAATCGGGGACTTTCGGGCTTTCGTGAGGGTGTGCACTCATTCATGCAAGGGAGAGTTTGCATGAGTGCCGTTGATTGTCGGGGAGTAGTAATACTGTGGGAAGGAAGGGGTTGGGGTAGGTTAAGTCTCGGTAGGTATTGGCAGAGGGCGCGAGTGCGAAAGGGGAGGTTGGATCTGCTGAGGCGAGGCGAGTTGGTGGCGAGTTAGTGGCGAGTGGGTAATGAGGGGCTGATGAATAGGTAGCGATGAGTCGGTTGTGAAGACGGTGAGTCAGTGGAGATTCGGTAGTCGAGGGCTTTCTTGGTGAGTCGGTACGGATTCAGTGATTCGTTGAGATTGGTGAGTCGGTGGTTTTGTTTTGACCAATCAATGTCTTGGCGAGGGGAAAAGTGGGAAAAAAATCGGTATTTTTTCATCCACCAGGTTTGTTTAAATTAAGAATGGCAAAGTTTTCTTTACTTTTTTTTTCTTGTTTTCTTTTTTTTTCTTTTTTTTTTCCTTTCTTTTTTGCCCTTTTTCTTTTGAGGTGTTTATGGCCCGATTCATTTATTCCCGGCATATTATATATCAAAGATTTTAGCTCGCCGTCGCCGTTTTTTCCCCCAGTGGTTTAGGTATGTGCATGAGGACCTCGGTGAACATACGCAGTTGCATAAGGATAGCGGACCAGGCGTGGGGGGAAGGGGGGGAAGGGGGGAAGGGGGAATCCCTAGTACTGGAACAAGCGACATTTCGCAACTGCTGCTGTTTGGGGGAGGAGAGGGAGGAGAGGGGTGAGGGGGTATATCCGTCATCTTATCTGGACATTTCGCAGGATTTCTGAATTTTGTTCTCTCTTTCTAAAGGTTATGAGTATTATTATTATTATTGTTATTCATGTTATTGTTATTGCTGCTTTTATATTTGTTTTAATGATATGGTATAGATAATAACAATTGTAATAATTACAATTTTGATAGTGGTGGTGATGATGATAATAATAATTATTATTATTATTATAATCATTGTTAACATTATAATTATTATTGTTATTATTATTATTATCATTATTATTATTATTAATATTATTATTATTATTATTATTGCTACTACTACTACTACTACCACCATCATCATCACCACCACCATCATCATCATCATTATCATCATCATCATCATTATTTCCGCTACTACCACAACTACTATTATGACAGCGATGCCAATAATTTTCACTGATTAAATCGAGTTCTACGTAAGTGAGGGTGGTCGTTGCGTGCAGGATCCCAGGGATGGCCTCGCACGCAAGTCGTAAAGGGCAAAGGTGGTCGTAGTAGTAGCAGTAGTAGCAGCAGAGGACTACTAGGCTTGTGGTCTCCTACGCTGGCCTTGGAGAGCGGGGCTGCAGGTCCTGGAGGAGGCTTGGAGACCGCTTGTTGTCGTTGTTGTTGTTTTTGTTTTTGTGTTTCTGTTTTTGTTGTCCATCTTGGTTTTGCTGTTGTTCGTCTTGGTTGTGGCGCTGGTGGTGGTGTCTTTGTTGTTGTTGTTGTTTATGTTGGCGATGCAAGGGAACCTCGGATTGGTTCATTTGCGGCGTGAGTTTGTTTGTTTTTGTTTATTTCTATTCATGACTGTGAGTGACCCCCGCGGTGTGATGTCCTTGGACGCGAAGGGACCATAGTAATGGCTTTGTTTCTTAGCGAGTTTACCTTTTTTTGGCATGAGCTTGACCTTCTCGGCGGTTATATTAACCTTGACAGCGGGTAGGCCTTACTGGTACTAAGCTGACTTTGGCAGTGGACTGACCTTTCCGGGAGTGTAGTAATAGTTTTTTTTTTCTTCGAGAACTGACCTTGCAAGCCAAAAAAGAAGAAGAAGAAGAAAAAAAAGCTTCATAGCAATAAGTTGACCTTGCTTACTAGGACCCCTCCCCCCTCCCCCCTCCCTCTCCCTGCGTTCAAGGTGACGATGCCATCGGTGACGTAACGGAAGGCAGAGACAACAAAGGAACCAGTAGAACCTCTGACGCAAGCATGCAGGCAGGCAAGCAAGCAAGCAAAAGACGTCAGGCCAACAGGCAGGCAAGCGCAAGAGCGTGCTTGGAGTCACCGAGTACATCCTTCCTTTGGCAGCGTCTTGGATGGGTGTCGTCCTGGAAGGGAAGGGGGGGGGGGTGTCGTTCTGGATGGTTGTTCACGGTGGGTCGTCTTGGTGACACTCTCTGGTGGGTCGTCGTGGTGGGTAGCTTTGAAAAGATGTTTTGGTCTGTCTTCTTGGTGGGTCGTTTTGGTGGTTGGTTTTGAAAAGATGTTTTGGTTGGCCCTCTTGGTTGGCCCTCTTGGTCGGCCTTCTTGGTGGGTGGTTTTGAAAAGATGTTTTAGTTGACCTTCTTGGTGGGTCGTAAATCTCTTTTTTTAGGCTGCTTGTATTCTATCAAAAAGTGGTAGCTCGACGACGGTTAGTGGTTGGAGGTCGTCTTTGGCGTATAGTTGTTCGAGAATTTGGTTTGGTTAGTGTTTGCCAGTCAGTCCGTGTGTTTCTGCCTTTGTCTGTCTGTATGTCTGTGTTTTTGTCTTTGTCCATGGTAGGTCTTTGCAAGTTCGTATGTGTGTGTATGTGTCTGTCCTGTCTGTCTGTCTGTCTGTCTGTCTGTCTGTCTGTCTGTCTGTCTGCATGTGTGTATGTCGTCTGTCAGTGTCTTTATCTGTGTCCGTATGTATATGGTTGGGATTCTCCTCGCTCCGCATAATGTTAGAGGACGTGTGCTCGTTCGACGTGTCGTGACGAGGACGAGGAGCGCCAACACATTGCGCGGATTGCGGACGCTGCGTTACGCCTGTTGGGGGTGGGGGTGGATTGGATGGGGGGACGTGCTTTGGTGCCGCTGCTGTTGAAGGAAGCAGGCAGGGAGGCACACAGAGAGGGAGGGAGGAGGGGGGGTTGAAAAAAGGAAAGTGAGAGGTAGGAGGAGAGAGAGGAGGAACAGTGGGAGAAGGAAGAGTGTGAGTAGGACTAAAATGGAAAGAGGAAGAGAGAGAGCGAGAATTGGCCTATCATGGTTGTGCCTTTTTCTCCTTTTCATGTCTTTCTCACTCGATGCCATGTCCTCATCATTCCTCCGTCTCTTTCACCATCTTCTCGTCCTCCTCTTCCCCTTCTCCTCCCATTTTTTTCATTTCGTCTTCGTCTTCCTCTCCTTGGTATCCTCCTCCTTATTCTTCCTCTTCTTCTTCTTTTCTTTTCTTTTCTTCTCTTTTCTTTTTCTTCTCCTTCCTTACGGAATATAAGAACGTGAGAATGATGGATACGGGAATGAGAGTAACGAGAAGGTAACAGGAAAAAATAAACGACAAAGAAAGACAGTAAAGGTAATGGCACGAAGCACAAATGTATGAACGATCGCCGCTGGGCAATCTGTACGTACGTAATGCGTGTAACTAACTACCTCCTTGCCTCCCCATCCCCTTCCCCTTCCCCTTCTCTCCCTCTCACTCTCCCCTCCTCTCCCCTCTCCTCCCTCTCCTCTCCTCTCCTCTCCTCCTCTCTCCTCTGACCTCTCTCTCTCTCTCTCTCTCTCTCTATCATCTAATTATTTATCTAATTATCTATATATCTAATTATTTATCTAATTATCTATATATCTAATTATTTATCTAATTATCTATATATCTAATTATTTATCTAATTATCTATATATCTAATTATTTATCTAATTATCTATATATCTAATTATTTATCTAATTATCTATATATCTATCTAATTATCTATATATCTATCTAATTATCTATATATCTATCTAATTATCTATCAATTATCTATATATCTATCTATCTCCCCCTCTCTCTCTCTTTCTCCCCCCTTCTTTCTATCGCTCCCTCTCTCCCTCCCCCCCTTCCTCTCTCTCCCATCCCTCTCCTCCCTCCCTCTCCCCCTTTCTCCCTCTCCCCCTTTCTCCCTCTTATTTTTTTTCTTTTTCTTTTTCCTTATTCTTAGCTTTCATCCTCCAAATATTTGTTTTTCTTTAGACGCGTTTTTTACACAATCCTTGAAATCGTCGTGTTTCACGTTTTCTTTGGTTATTTTTTATTTATTTATTTATTTATTTATTTATTTATTTATCCATTTATTTATCTACTTATCTATCTATTTTGTTTATTTTCATCCTCTTCCCATCGTCTCTTTTATTTACATTAGATGTGTCTACGTATGTAACTTTAAGACCGAAAGAAGATATGAAATGCAAGCTGAACTTTCGCTATGTGGATCACGTGACTAAATTGACTGAATTGCAAAGAAACTGACGTTGTTTTCCTCTTGCAACATGGATATTAGTGGAGGGGGGGGTAGGGGGAGACTGGACGCAAGGGAGGGTGGTCCACGGTCAAGTGCAGTCCCGTTCAAATAATGATATAGAACACGGGGAGAGGAAGTGAGGGGGTGTGGGTGGCAGGGGGAACCTGTCTTGTGCAAGTTCCCTCCTTCCCGTCAAGATTGGAACTTGGCGAAGGGCGTCCGTAGATTTCTTTTTACTCGGGGTTGGGTGCTGATGGTGAAGAGAACACTAGTGACGAGGATGCTAATGGCAATAATGATAATGAAATTGATGATGATTATAATTATATTAGTTATGAGAATATTGATAATTATGATAATTATAATGGCAATATCAGCGTTAACTACAATGATAGTGATAATCAGGATACCGATGATGATGATAACGACGTTATTGATATTAATAAGTAGAGGAATTGGTGGAGAAGAGGAGAAAAAGAGAAGTAAAGCCAGATAAATGAGTTAATGAGATTTAATGAATGACGTAAAATGAAAGAGAGAGAGAGAGAGAGAGAGAGAGAGAGAGAGAGAGAGAGAGAGAGAGAGAGAGAGAGAGAGAGAGAGAGAGAGAGAGAGAGAGAGAGAGAGAGAGAGAGAGATATGAATGAATGTATAGAGGTAGATAGAGAAGAACAGGAGAAAGGAGAAGAACAAGGCGGGTGAGAAAGAGAAGAGATAATGATGGCGACTTGGATGATTAGATGTCACGCACGAGAGATTGTGGTGTCAGGGGAGAGGAGGGGGGGGAGGGAAGGGGACAGGAAGCATCGTGAAAGATTCTCTCTCTCTTTTTCTCCTTCCCTGCCTCATTTCCCTCCTTTGCCTCCTTTCCCCCCTTTCCCCCCTCCATCCTTTCACTCCTTTCCTCCCCCCTCCTCTTTTTTTCACTCCTTCCCTCCCTCTTTCCCTTCTTCCCTCCCTTCCTACCCTCCTTTCCTCCCATCCTCCCCTTCCCTCCCCTCCTTTCTTCCTTCCATCCTCCTCTCCCTCCTTTCCTGCTTCCATCCTCCTCTCCCTCCTTCTTTTTCTCTCTCACTCCTTTCCTTCCTTCCTTTCCCTCCCCTTCCTCCCATCCATTCCTTCCCCTTTCTCTCCCTCCCCCCTTCCTTCCCCCACCCACCACTCCCTTCCTTTCCCCCCCTCTCTCCCCCTTCCTCCCCATATCACACACACACAATATGGAGCGAGATGATGATGAGGCGATGGATGCAACCGAGAACATTCCTCCCCTCTCCCTTCTCTTCCCCTTATCTTTGTTTTTACTGCTATTGTAAGAATTGCACACATTTATTCATTTGAAGGGAGATTTGAGAGAGAGAGAGAGGAAGAAGGGGAAGAGAGAGAGAGAAAGAAGGGGGAGAGAGAAAGAGAGAAAGAGGGAGAGAGAGAAAGAGAGAAAGAGGGAGAGAGAGAAAGAGGGAGAGAGAGAAAGAGAGAAAGAGGGAGAGAGAAAGAGAGAGAGAAAGAGAGAGAGAGAGAGAAAGAAAGAGAGATGAGAGTAGAGAGAAGAGAAAAGGGAGAAAGAGAGGGGGGAAAGAGGGAGAGAAAGAAAGAGAGAAACGAGTAGTGAGAAGAGAAGAGAGAAGAAAGAAAAGGAGAGAAAGAGGGAGAGAGAAAGAGGGAGAGAGAGAGAGAGAGAGAAGAGAGAGAGAGAGAGAGAGAGAGAGAGAGAGAGAGAAGAGAAGAGAGGGAGAGAGAGAGAGAGAGAGAGAGAATAGAGAGAGAGAGGGAGGAAGAGAAGAAAAAGAAGAGAGAGAGAGAGAAGAGAAAGAAAGAATGAAGAAAGAGGAGAAAAAAGGAGAAAGAGAAGAAAGAAAGAAAGAAAGAAAGAAAGAAAGAAAGAAAGAAAGAAAGAAAGAAAGAAAGAAAGAAAGAAAGAAAGAAAGAAAGAAAGAGAGAAAGAGAGAGAAGGGTTGGTGAAGGGAGGTAATAAAGAAAGTGGTGTTTGTTTACAGATAGAAAGGGCGGGCGCTGGCTGGCCGAACCTGTTGACTTGGTTATCGCTCGCCCTTTGGGATTTCTGTGTCACTGGTGGCGGTTATTATAATTTATAATTGTTATGTCATCATATTGCTTTTGTATTCATTTTTATTGTTGTAGCGTTTTTTTGTTATATTATTGCACCTGTTATAACTATTGCTATTATTTCTTATATAACTCTTATTGCTTAATACTGCCACTGCTGTTGTGATTGTTGTAGCTACAGTTATTGTTGTCATAACAATCTTGCGGTTATTTGATATTGCGATTTCCATTAATCGCTTTATCGTCAAAACATTTTTGCTTGCAGTTTTGCAATAATTTTGTGCTGATGGTGATTCTTAGCTTTTTTTTTTATCATGTGGAGGTCAGCTTGCAAGAATTTAAAAGTACGGCGTAATACTTTGCTTAGAGTTGCGACAGCTTTGTTGGTCGTCCGGTGTCAACACGTAATGGAAATACATTAGCGGACACATTCGAACACATTCGAACACATTTCCCAGGCAGTAATCACACATTCAGACACACTGGATATTCCGAAAGACCGAAAGATTTTTTTCTTCTTTTCTTGTTCTAGTTTTGTATCTACTCCTTTTTATCGGGTTTCTTTCTTTACTCAGTTTTTTGCCTTTTATGGTTTGTCTTTATTGCCAATAAACATTTACAGACCCCCCCCCCCCACACACACACACAGGGGAAAGAAAGAAAGAAAGAAAGAAAAAGAAAAAACTTTTCCTCTTCATCCTGAATTTGCCTTTCTCTTCTCTGTCTCTCTTCACCTCCTTTCTTCCTCTTTCCCTCTCTCACCCCACCCCCCACCCCCCCGCGCGCAAGATGTGTCACGCCGACGGCTTTCTCCGCCTTGTCACGGTTCGGTCTTGATGACGATGACGATGGTGACGATGACGGCAGTGCGGTGGCGGCTCCCTGGGCGTTCCGCACTGGCTCACCTCTGGACTCGGGGGGAGGGGGTAAGGAGGAGGGAGGGAGGGAGGGCGTGTGTGGGTAAGGGTGAGAGGGAGGGAGTGAGGGAGTGGGTAAGGAGGAGGAGGAAGAGAGTGTGGAGGCAAGGGAGAAGAGGGAAGGAAGGGAGGAAGGAAGGATAGATAGAGCGTGTGTGAGCAAAGGTGAGGGAGGGAGGGAGGAAGGAAGGGAGTGAGTGAGTGAGTGAGTGGGTGGGTAAGGAGGAGGAAGGGCGTATGCGAGAGATGGAAAGGGGGCTGTGAGAAGCCAAAGGGGAGGATGTGGGCAAGGGGAAGGGGCTAAGGGAAGGATAGTGAGGGGAGGAGGGGAGAGCAATGTGCATGATTCCTCTCCCGGGTCTGTGGTCTTGGTGCGATTCGTTTCCTTAATTAATTCTCCGTGCCTGATGCTCTGGGGTTGTGAGGCCGGCCTCTCCCCGGGCCTTTGTTTTGCTTTGATTCTTTCTCTCACGTGGTCCTCCTTTCCGTATCTTTTATCTCTCTCTCGCTTTCTCTCTCTCTCTCCCTCTCTCTCTCTCTCTCTCTCTCTCTCTCTCTCTCTCTCTCTCTCTCTCTCTCTCTCTCTCTCTCTCTCTCTCTCTCTCTCTCTCTCTCTCTCTCTCTCTCTCTCTCTCTCTCGTTTTCTCTCTCGTTTTCTCTCTCTCTCTTTCGTTTTATCTCTCTCTCTCTCTCTCTCTCTCTCTCTCTCTCTCTCTCTCTCTCTCTCTCTCTCTCTCTCTCTCTCTCTCTCTCTCTCTCTCTCTCTCTCTCTCGTTCTGTATCTTCTTATCTAGTCTCCCATACTCTCTCCTACCCTCTTTTTCTTTTTATGTCATTCTATATTTTTTTCTTCCTCCCTCCCATCAATTCCTCTTCCCCCTCCTCTTCCTTCTATTCCTCCTCCTCCTACTCTTCCTCCTCCCTCCCTCCCTCCCTCCCTCGCTTTGCCCTCTCCCTCCCTCACAATCGTCCATCTCCCTCGCCCTATTTTTACACGTGTGCGTGCTTGTGCCTGTGCGTGCGGCAAACGCCTAACCGCGTTAGTGACGTCACGCGATCGGCCGCGTCTCGACTCTGTCACGAGCCACGAGTCCGCGCTCCGTTTCCACTCGTTTTCTGGCCCAAAGTGAGTGGTTATTCTCGTTTTCCTAGAAGGACGAGTCCGAACGCAAAGAGGAAGAGGAGGATTTAAGGAAGGAAAGCGAGAGGGCCAGAAGGGAGGAGGTGAAGGAATTGGGAGATGAGGGGGAAGGAAAAGGGGAGGAGGAAGAGGAAAAAGGGGAGGGGAAGGCTTGAGAAGGAGAGAGAGAGGGAAATTGGTCTGAGAAACGGAGGGACAGAGGGAGGAGAGAGAGAAAGGAAGGAGAAAGATGAAAAGAAAAAGAAGAGAAACAGAACGATAAAGAAAAAGTGAGGAGAAGGAAAAAGAAATAGAAAAGGGAAGAGAAGCTAAAAAGAGATAGAAAAGAAGGGAGGGGGGTTAAGAAGGGGAAAGAGAACAGAGGAAAGGAACAGACAAGGAGCAACATTTTACGGGAGGGGGGATGGTAGGGGGAAGGGGCCACGTGGCGTAGGACTGCACGTGGCACCTTGTGAGTCCCACATTCTCGAACATGGCACTGCCCGACGGATTCGCGCACCGTCACTGCTAAGAGTGCGCCCCCCCCCTCCTCTCCATGTACGGTCATCGCAATGTTACATTTACGGGACTTTTCAGAAGTGGCCTTCGAGGCTAGTAATATACACCATTTTGTGTTGTTTTTTTTCTTTCGTTTTTTGTCTTCTTTTTCAGCGGATTTTTCACTGTTACGAGTCTTGGTATATTATATGCTGCCTGGTCATTCTTTCTTTCGTCTCTGTGGTGGCTGACCAACGTTGAAGTCTTTTTGTTGCTGTTGCTGTTCTTCTCTTGCACCGCCATGGAGGAGGTATTGGTGGCTGGACTGAGAATTGACTGACTGGGCATGCCTTGGTGGAGGAAAGGCTTTGAGGGAAGGGGCTCTCTTGGTCGGGAAACTGCTTTTCGTTTCTTGTCTTCGTTTTCTTCGGCTCCGTTTTTATCGCTGCCGATCTGTCTTTTACTCTTTGTTCTCGTGTGTTTTTTTCTTTTCTTTTCTCTTTTCTCTTTTCTTTGGTTCCTCATTTGTGTGTCTTTCGCTTCCTCACGCTCCCCCCTTCCCTCCCCTCCCCTCCCTCCTTCCTCCCTCCCTCCCTCCCTCCCTCCCCTCCTTCCCACCTTCCTTCCCTCCCTCCCTCCCTCCCTCCCTCCCTCCCTCCCTCCTTCCCTCCTTCCTCCCTCCTCCCTCCCCTCCTTCCCACCTTCCTTCCCTCCCTCCCTCCCTCCCTCCCTCCGTCCCTATCTCTCCCCTCCTTCCCTCCCTCCCTCCCTCCGTCCCTATCTCTCCCCTCGTTCCCTCCCTCCCTCCCTCCTTCCGTCCCTCTCCCTCCCCTCCTCCCCACCTCCCTTCCCTCCCTCCCACCATCCTGCTAAGACTCTTCCTCCCAATCGCGGATGACCCATTAATTTCCTCTCGGTTCAGATCCATTTACTTTCTTTACTTTCCTTGAGAACCAATTAGCCGACTTTTCTCCCCCCCTTTTTTTCTCACAGACTTTCTTGCGCTTTTGTCTTCGACTTTCCTGAACCCCGAAACCGCAGATTTGATTCCCAGCGCCCATCTTGGAACCCCAACCTCAACCCCAACCCCAACCCCAACCCCAATCTCAACCCTAGCCTCAACCCCAACCCCAACCCCAACCTCAACCCCAGCCTCAACCCCAGCCTCAACCCCAACCTCAACATCAACCTCAACCCCAACCTCAGTCCCTTGTCTAAAAAAAAAAACAACACTCGATCCGTAACCCCAAAATCCGTTTTATATCCCTCGTTCATTCTTAATGGCCAATCCCTTATCTTCATCACCCCAACTCCAACCTCTACCCCCCCCCCAACTACCTTCTAATTCCAAGCCCCTAACCCCAACTCTCTCCTGTTGGAATTATTCTCTCCGACTTTTCGTGGTGGTCTGAGCTTTAGCTCTGTGATTATTGGGATTTGATTTCTCTTGTTTCACTCTTTTTTTTTCTTTTCTTTTCTTTTTCTCTTTTTTTTTTTTTTTTTTTTTTTTTCTCTCTCTCTCTCTCTCTCTCTCTCTCTCTCTCTCTCTCTCTCTCTCTCCTCTCTCTCTCTCTCTTCTCTCTCCTCTCTCCCCTCCCCCTCTCTCTCTCTCTCTCTCTCTCTCTCTCTCTCCTCTCTCCTTTCTCCTCTCCCCTCTCTCCTCTCTCTCTCTCTCTCTCTCTCTCTCTCTCTCTCTCTCTCTCTCTCTCTCTCTCTCTCTCTCTCTCTCTCTCTCTCTCTCTCTCTCTCTCTCTCTCTCTCTCTCTCTCTCTCTCTCTCTCTCTCCCTCCCTCCCTCCCTCTCTCCCTCTCTCCCTCTTTCCCTCCCTCACGGACGTGATGTTTCGCTGTCTGTGGTGCTGTGTGTAGCGCAGGACCGTTGTGCTGGAAGAGTCTCGAGTGTGTCGTCCACGGGTTCGTGATCCTGGCTCCCTGAGGTCCTTCGCCGCACGTCTGCTTGAGGGGGGCTGCTTAAGGGGGGTCTAGGAGGCGCGAGGGATCTGCTTGAGGGATGGTAGGATTTCTAGGGGGCTCCTGTTTTAGTGGGTATGTCTGTTTGTCTCTTGTTGAAGTGTATCTGTTTATATAGTTACACGCACGCTCACGCGCTCACACTTCCAAAGACAAACAAACAAACAAGTAAACAGGCACACACGCCATAACTACCCAGTCATGGGGTTCCTTTCCCTGCATTGTTTCTCTCATCAAATAACTTTTTTTTTTCTTTTTTTACATCCATTCTCTCTTTTTTTTGTGATTGCAACAGACGCCTCTCATCTTCACTTTGTTTCCGCTTCGCTGCGCGTCGCCGAGACAGAGACAACCCCGTAATTAATCGGGCATTATCATTTGCTCGTGCCCAGGGGGGTGGGGGTGGGGGTGGGGCATGGGGCACTGCGGATGGTATATTGCTGTTTGAGGGAGGTGATGGTAAGTAGGGCAGGGGGTATGGTGGGGTGGGGGCATTTCCCTTAGGCTTTATCATGAAGGATGTGGGGGGGATGCTGATGATAATGACGGTAGCAATGATAAGGCGATGATTTCGATAACGAAGATAATGATGATAGCAATAATTATGATTGTGTGATATTGATGATGACAAAATGACACCATAACCTCCTATTGTTGACAACATCCAGCACGCTCGACAAAGAGTTCTATTTCATTACCGTCACACTATATTTATCGCTTCATTGTTGCACAATCGTTAGTGGATAAGGAGAGGGCTGGCTGGCTAGCTGGTATTGACAGCCCCTGGGAATGCGGAACGGGGGTCGTGTCGATTATCGGGGAATTATCAGCTCTTTGTGTGTGTGTGTGTGTATTGTTTTTTGCCATTTGTTTTGTTTGTTGAATTTGCTTCTAAGGCGAGTTGGTCCGTAAATATACGCGGTTCTCTATCTGAACTTATTTTCCTCTTACCATCTCTCCTCCTCTTCCTCCTCCTCCCCTCTCCCCTCTTCCCTTTCCCCTCTCCCCTCTCCCCTCCTCTCGCTCTTTCCTCTCCTCCCCCAACTCCCCATCTCCCCCTTTTCTTCTCCCTCCCTCCCTTCCTCCTCCTCCTCCTCCTCCTCCTCCTCCTCCTCTTCCTCCTCCTCCTCCTCCTCCTCCTTCTCCTACTCCTCCCCCTCCTCCTCCTTCCCTCCGCCCCACTCTTCCCTCCTTCTCTCAGCCCCTTATCTATAAAACAATAGAGGATCAAAGGCATTAGCGACGTCCGGTGTCCTCGTCTTCCCTTGAAGATCCTGCGATCGAAGAAGGATCCGTCTTTAGTTGTATCTTTTTCCATCTCGCTTTACACCTATCTGTTTATCTGTCTGTCTGTTTCTCTCTCTGGTTTCTCTCTCTCTCCGGTTTCTTTCTCTCCTGTTTCTTCTTTTGTCTTCCCCCTCCCTCTCCTTCTCTATCTTCTCTCTCTCCTATCTCTCCTTCTATCTCTCCTCTCTCTCTCCTCTCTCTCTCCTCTCTCTCTCCTCTCTCTCTCCTCTCTCTCTCCTCTCTCTCTCCTCTCTCTCTTTCCTCTCTCTCTCTCCTCTCTCTCTTTCCTCTCTCTCTCCCCTCTCTCTTTCTTTCTTTCTTTCTTTTTTTTTCTTTCTTTTTTTTTCTTTCTTTCTCCCTCTCTTCTTCTTCTGATTTTTCTTCGCCGTCTTTTACTTTATTTTCGTATCATCGCCTTTTTTGTCCTCAGTTACTAGATTACCTTGTTTTTGTTTTTTTTTGCTTGTACTTTAATTTTTTTTCTCCTTTTATCTTATTTTTTTTATTTTTCCTAGTTTCCGTACCGCCTTGGTCAATATATCGCCTTCCATTTTTATCCATTTCCCTCTGTTATTGACCTTTTTTGTCATCTTACTCTTCTTATTAAAGCACCAAAACGTAACACAAAATTGCATAATTAATAATTGGGATTGAACATTGCACCACAAATGTCAGTGCGGAGCCTATAGTGTTTTATTTTATGTTCAAAAATATTTCCTTCCCTTTGACTGATAGTTCAGAAAGGAAGGGAGCGGATGGAAGGAAAGAAGAGGTGGGAGGGAGAGGATAGGAGAAAAGAAGAGAGAGAAGTGAAGTGAGGAGGTAGGGAGGGGATAGGAGAAGAGAAGAGAGAGAGGTGAAGTGAAGTGAGGAAAAGGGCGAGGAGAAGAGAGGGGGGGGTAGAGAGGAGGGGGGAGGAGAGGAGAGGAGAGAGACAAGGGATTTGGGGCTAAGGGGAAGGGGGCACAGAGGGGAAAGAAAAGAAGGGAAAGGAGGCAGGGGGTAGAGAAGATTAAAGAGAAGAGTGACAGAGGGAGCTAGGGAAGGAAGGGAGGGAAGATACAGGAGGGGTGCGGAGGGAAGGGGAGAGGAGAGGCAGAGGGGGTAGAGAAGGGAGGGAAGAGGAGGGGCAGAGGGGATGGGGAGGGGATTGGCGGGACGGGAGTAGTAGTGAGAGTGAGAACACTGCCAGAGAGTGCCAGCGAAGTGTCTCTCTCGCAAGGCTCCGCTGGCACCCACAGGCATATCTCGGGGGGGGGGCGGTTGGGAAGTGTGCCGAGTGTGCGGTGGAAGGTCTCGTTAAAGCGCTCAGTAATTGGCGTTGCTAAAGAACCTCCAGTCTTTCCTTGCGATTCTGCTTTCCTTTAAGAAGTGTTGGCCTGAACGTGGTATCTGGCTAGATAAAAATCTCTCGAAAATGTCTATTTAAGGAATTGTCTTTGCTTGGAATTTTTTTTTTATTTTAGCTTTAAGAATTACAGATATATATTCGTCTTTGACATCGCTTTGATTAAGTCTCGGGAAGGAGACGAAGAGAGCGTGGTTGTCCAGAGATTAGTAACTCGTCGGTTGATGAGGGAAGAAAAAAACGGGAATGGCAGAAGGATTGGGAATTGATTCGCTTAACTCGTCACTGGATGATACTACTACTACTATTACTACCACTACCACCACCACCACCACCACCACCACCACCACCACCACCACCACCACCACCACCACCATCATCACCACCACCACCACCACCACCATCATCACCACCACCATCACCACCACCACCATCATCACCACCACCATCACCACCACCACTACTACTACTACTTCTACTGCTGCTCCTGCTCTAACTATTCCTACACCTACACCTACTCCTACTCCTACCACTCCTGCTGCTCCTGAGTAATGGTAGTAAGAAGACGAGAAGAAGGAATGAATCGAATTGTCCGACCATATGCAAATTTTATGGAAAGAGGGAAGAGGTAAGGGGGAGGAGGGAGGGAGAGAGGGAATGGGGGGATGGGAAGGTTCCTTCCGGCTAGGGAACGAACGGCTTTGAACGTAATCACCAGAACGAACACAAACTAATTTGCGATTTGCTTAATGTCCGGTAATGAGGGTTGTGATGGGGAGAGGGGGGGAGGGGGGGATAAGGGAGGAAGGTATAGATATAGCGAGAGGGGGACGGGAGAAGGGGAGAAAGGAACTGGAAAAGGGAAAGGAGAAGGGAGGGAGAGTGATAGAAGTAGTTAAAGTGAGGAAAGGAAGGGGAGAGAAGAAAAAAATAGAGGGAAAATAGAGGAATGAGAAGAAGGAAGGGGGAAATGATTGAGAGAGAAAGGGAAATGAGAAAAATTGATGAGAGAGAGAGAGAATATGTGATAAGAAAAGAAGAAATAGGGAGAGGAAAAAGAAAAACGAGAACGAGGAGAAGGCAGAGGAGAAGAAGTGAAAGATACTATGAAAGAAGGAGAAGCGAGAAAGAAACACGAGAGATGAGCCAAGAGGAAGGAGCAAAAAGGGGCGGCGAAGGACTGCCGCCAGACGCGTAGGATCGGTTCGTCCTGTCGCGTTGGGGTCTCCTCCCTCCCCGGGACGTTGCCCTGCGCGGTCGTGGCGGCGGCGTCGGAGAGGCTTGGGGCTTGAGGCTTAGAGCGTAGGGATTGGGGATTAGGGATTAGGGATTAGGGATTAGGACTTGGGGCTTGCTCTGTTGGCTTGATGTGGAGGTCGAGGTTTGTTTCGTTTGCTTATTGGTGGGTGGGGGGAGAGGGGCTGGTAGTAGATTGGTTGGTTGGTAAATGTGTTCGTCCTTATTAGAAATGCTTTCACGATTGTTGTTATTTTTGGATTTATGTTGGCTATTGTTTTATTGTTATTATTATTATTATTATTAGTAGTAGTAGTAGTTGTAGTTGTAGTAGTAGTACTAGTACTGTTGATATTATCATCATTATCGTGAGATTTGCGTACCCCTTTTGGCTCTTTGCCGCTGCCATGGCTCAGTAGAACAGGGCATTCCTCCTCAGAGCTCCTTGAAGAAGACCACGGTTGATGTGAGGAAGGGCGTCCAGTCCACTCAGGCAAGGGCGGCACACTGCCAGAACCAGTGTCCTGAACAGGAGAGTGTCAGGCGCGAAACAAAACACGGCGTTGGGATTTGGGCGGGATGGGGTGGGGGTGAGGGGGTGGGGTTATTTAATCGCTATCGTATCACCGAGGACTTGATCGCCCAGTCCCTTCTCACTTTTCTTTTACCTTTTGGGGTTGTACGTTAAAATCTCGTTTTTGGTTTGGTTCGTTTTCCCTGCTCGCGTTGCGTCACTTTGCGGTTCTCGGAGTTTAACCGACGCAAACAACCAGGTAAATAACCCTGAAATACCTGTTCGTGTTCATCCCTTCATTGCTGCTTTGCGTTTGCGGGTGTGTGTTTTGTTTTCCCTTTAGCTGATTTCCTCCTCTTCGTCTTCGTCTTCCTCTTCCTTTTATCTCCTCTTCCTTTTCCTTCTCCTCTTTCTCTTCTTCCGTCTCCTTATCTTTCTTTCTCCTTCTCCTACTCGTCTTCCTCCTTCCTCCCTTACCTCCTCCCCTCACCTTTTTCTCCCCTTTTTCTCTCCTTTCTCTTCCCTTTCTCCTGCCGTCATACCCCCTCCTCTCCCTCCACCTTATGCTATGAACGAGCGAGACAGGGGATGGAAAAAAACGAGATTAAAGAAAGTGAGAGTAGAGAAGAGAACGAAAAACCGAGGGAGAGAGAGACACACAGAGAGAAAGACAGAGAGACAAGAAAAACAAAAACAGCTGTGGCCTTGCTCATTATGCACCCTTTTCCCATCACATATGTTTCCGCCGGGGTCGTTACCACGGTAGCGAAAGGGGTGGGCGGGGTAGGGGAGGAAGGTAAGATGGAAAAAAAGTTGGTGGGTGGTAGGGGGTAGGTAGGTGGCTAGGTGGGTGGTAGGGGTTAAGTAGGTAGGTGGGTGGCTGGGTGGGTGAGTGTCATCTCTCTCTCTCTCCATCCCTCTCCCTCCCTCCCCAAACCTCCCCATTCTTCTCCTCCTCCTCCTGTATACCATCCCCACCCCTCTCTCCCTACACACCTTCCCCTCTCCTTACCTTGTTTTTTCGTCTTTGTGTTCTTCTCTGTTCTCGTTTTGTTATTTTTGCCAGATTGTTCTATTATCTTCTGGTTCGTAGGGGTCGGTGTTACTTGATAGTGTTACTTGTATTGCTTTTGTTGTTTTTGTTGTTGCTGGTGTCATTTCTGCGGTCATTGTTGTTGTCTTTATCGGTATTTCTGTAATTATTTTCATCATCATTAGTTTTATTATTATTACTATGCATTACCTTACGCTCGTTAAGTATTTCGTGGCCGTTTTAAAACTGTTGAAATTTCTCTTTCCCACCTCATACACCCACCCTTAACCCCCCCCCCCTCCCACCTCCCAACCTCACCCATAATCCCCATCCTACCACCCTCCCACTCTCTCCTCATCCCCATAACCCCCTCCCCCCACCCCCCACCCCTCACCCTCCATATGCGAAATGGCACCGGTTGCAAACAAGCTGGCTGTTGCATCTGTCACGTGATCCCATAGAGAGAGCAACCTCGGCTTTCTCCTTCGGATTTTACGGTCGCTGGATCTGCAACATACTCAAATCTATGCATAATTTGGTGTGATTGAAAGGATTGCATTGGGAGAGGCGCTTATGTTGTAGCTCGGTTTAAATGCCCACCTGATAATCACACTTTGATTACAAGATTTTTTTTCTTTTTCTTTTTCATTCCGTTGGGTGTTGCTCGCGATCAGAACGGCATCCCCCTTTTTGTGCAGGAGTGTGTGTGTGTGTGTTTGTTCGTGCATGCATGCGAACGGCTGGTTTTGCAAGTCCGTGCAAAAACATTGGTTGCAGGCAGGAGGGTGCACCGTATGACGCTACCTGTTTGGGTGGGTGGGTGGGGTGGGTGGGGGGAGATTCCCTGGGCGTCCTTGTGGCTCATGCGAGGAATGCTGTGAGTGGTTCTTGGCGTGCTTGTGTGTGTGTGTTTGTGCGTGTGCGTGTGCGTGCGTGCGTGTATTCGTGACCGTGTTTACGTATGTGTGTCTCATTATTGTGTGTGTGTGTGCTTGTTTGTTTGTTTGTTTGTTTGATTGTTTGTTCGTTCGTGCTAGTCAGCTGCTTGGACTTAAAATACGTTGTTCAGTGTCAGCAGATAATCAAGCAGGAGGACCCAGCAGGAAAGAAGAAGGGCCGTGCATATGGAAGGAAAAGTGTGTGTGTGTGGGGGGGGGGGTGAGCAGAGGAGCAGGTTAGCAGGGGAAGGAAGGAAGGGGGAGTAGGTGATGTCGTGGCATACCCGCTGAGCGCAACGGTAGCTCATGGCTGCGCCGGGGAACGCGAGGGCAAAAACAGCATTACAGGCGGGAGTTCCGGCCTTCGTGTGACCGGCAGCGGGTTTTATAGGTCATTGTGGCCACCTCTTTCCACTCCCCCCCCCTCTTTTCCTCTCCCTCTTCCCCCTCTCTTCCTCTCCCTCCTCTTATCTTCCGCTCCCTCCTCCTCTCTCTTCCTCTCCCTCCTCCTCTCTCACCTTCTCTCTCTCCCTCCTCCTCTCTCACCTTCTCCCTCTCCTTCTCCCTCCTCTCTCTCTCTCTATCTCTCTATCTCTCATTCTCTTACTCCCTTTCTCCCTCTCTCCATCTCTTGCTGTCCCTCTCCCTATCTCCCTCCGACGCTCTCCCCTCACCCCCACCCCCTATCCCATCCCACACTTTCGTATATCTTTCCTTATAATCTTTCTCCGTCCTGCCGTGGCTCCTCCTCCTCCCCCCCCCCCCCCTCCTCCTCCTCCTCCTCCTCCTCCTCCTCCTCCTCCTCCTCCTCCTCCTCCTCCTCCCCCCTCTCCCTCACCCTCACCAACCCCCACCCCACACTTTCGTATATCTCGCCCTATAATCTGGCTCCGTCCGTCCTGCCGTGCCTTCCCCCCCCCCTCCCCCTCCCCCGGTTCGCCGTAGAGCCAGGCGACCACCGAACGACTGCAGGTTCGCCCGAAATGAGGAAGCAGTGATTACCTGTACTTTACGGGGGACTCTTACGGCCGGGCATCGGGTAAATGCCCCTTAGGGGTCTTTGGGGTGAGTGAGAGGGACCCGATCTGTCGGCGTAGGTAGCTCCCTTTCTCTCTCTCTTTCTCTTTCTCTTTCTCTTTCTCTTTCTCTTTCTCTTTCTTTCTTTCTTTCTTTCTTTCTTTCTTTCTTTCTTTCTCTCTTTCTCTCTTTCTCTCTTTCTCTCTCTCTCTCTCTCTCTCTCTCTCTCTCTCTCTCTCTCTCTCTCTCTCTCTTTCTCTTTCTCTTTCTCTTTCTCTCTCCCTCTCTCCCTCTCTTCCTCTCTCCCTCTCTTCCTCTCTCCCTCTTTCTTCCTTTCTCTCTTTCTTTCTCTCTTTTCGCTGTGTATGTGCAAAAGCTTGTACTCTCTCTCTGTTCTCTTCCTCTCTTTTCTCTCTTTTCTCTCTTTTCTCTCTCTTCTCTCTCCTCTCTCTCTCCTCTCTCTCTCCTCTCTCTCTCGCCTTCTCTCTTCCTCCGCATCTCTCTCCCTCCTCATCTTCCTTCTCTCTCTCTCTCTCTCTCTCTCTCTTTTTCTTTCTCTTTCTCTTTCTCTTTCTCTCCCTCTCTCTTCCTCTCTCCCTCTCTTCCTCTTTCCCTCTCTCTTCCTTTCTCTCTTTCTTTCTCTCTTTTCGCTGTGTATGTGCAAAAGCTTGTACTCTCTCTCTCTCTCTGTTCTCTTCCTCTCTCTTCTCTCACCTCTTTTCTCTCTTCTCTCTCTCTTCTCTCTTCTCTCTCTCTTCTCTCTCTTCTCTCTCTCTTCTCTCTCTCGGTCTCGCACGCGCGCACTCGCTCTTACTCACTCCTACTCCCCCCACCACCACCGGTGTCCCCCTCGCCCCGCCCCCCGCATTCCTTCTTCCTTCGGCCGTCACAAAGGTAAACTCTCTGCCTGTACGAGAGTGAAAGTGTAAGCCGCCCGGGGAAGGATGTTGCGTATTGTTGCACTAAATTGAGTGCGGTTGCAAGGGGGTTAGCATGGGCGCCGCGGGATGCCGTTTCGGAGGAAATCACGCTCTATTGAATTGTGTTTTGATTTGCCTTTTCTCTCTCTCTCTCTCCTCTCCTCTCCTCTCCTCTCCTCTCCTCTCCTCTCCTCTCCTCTCATTCCCTCTCTCCCTCCCTCCCTCCTTCCTTCCTTCCCTCATCCCTCCCTCCCTCCCTCCTTCCTTCCCTCATCCCATCCCTCACTCCTTTCCTTATCCCCTCCCTCCCTCCTTCCCTCCTTCCCTCCTTCCCTCCTTCCCTCCTTCCCTCCTTCCCTCCTTCCTTCCCTCCCTCCATCCCTCATCCCCCCTCACGCACACGCACATTTACTCGCTCATACCCTTACTCTTACTCTTACTCTTTCATGCATCGACATCGACGTCCTTTTACCGGCCATGCCATTAGCGTCATACCTGAGTGCGGAACGTGTTTCAGGTGGACGTGGATCGGGCGTTATGACCCAATATTCCCGAGAGAAAAAAAATAAACGTGTTCGTGATATCGCCCCCGCTCCCTCCTCCTCCTCCTCCTCCTCTTCCTTCTCTTCTACCTCTTCTACCTCCTCCTCCTTCTCTTCTACCTCCTCTACCTCCTCCTCCTTCTCCCCCTCCTCCTCCTCCCCCCCCCCCCCTTCACGCTCACCAGCTCCCGCCTCCTACCTTTCCTCACCTCAACTACTTCCCTCCTCTCCTTTCCTCAACTACTGATTCCTACCTCATCCTACCTATCCCCCTCCTTCCCTGACTCCTGCTTCCTCCCCCCCCCCCCTCCCCAAACTCCTGCTTCCTACCCTCCTGCTTCTTTCCCCCTCCCTCTACTTCTTCGTTCGTCTTCGTAGCAGGACAAGGCACCTCGAAGTCCTGAAGCCACTTCAGCTCTTTTTAACAGCGGTAGGGAATTTGTGTCTTATTTATTTTCTCTTTTTTTTCCTGCAGTTTTCACTTAAACTCTGTGGGTAATGTCGACGAGATAATCGAGATGAGATAATCTCACTCTCCGTAATGTAAACAACTAGATCTAACGAGCAATTGCGAGTGTTTGTTGCCGCCGGTGCTTGGGAATGTTGATGGGGTTGTCGCTGTCAGACGCTCTTGGGAGCAGGACAGCTTTGTTGCTTTGAGAGTGGGCTGCCTTCTCCTCTCTCTCTCTCTCTCTCTCTCTCTCACATCTCTCTCACTCCTCCTTCTCTCCATCTCTCTCCTCTCTCTCTCTCCATCTCCATCCTCTCTCTCTCTCGCTCTCACTCGTCTCTTTCTCTTTCTATTTCTCTCTCCGCTCTCCTCTCTCCCTCTCTCCCCTCTCTCCTCTCTTCCCTCTCTTCCTCTCCGCCCCTCTTTCGTTCCTTCACTCTTTCTTCTCGTACTTTCTTTCTCTCTTTCTCTCTTTTCGCTGTGTATGTGCAAAAGCTTGTACTCTCTCTCTGTTCTCTTCCTCTCTTTGCTCTCTCTTCTCTCTCTTTTCTCTCTCTTCTCTCTCCTCTCTCTCTCTCTCTCTCTCTCTCTCTCTCTCTCTCTCTCTCTCTCTCTCTCTCTCTCTCTCTCTCTCTCTCTTTTTTTCTTTCTCTCTTTCTCTTTCTCTTTCTCTCCCTCTCTCTTCCTCTCTCCCTCTCTCCCTCTCTCCCTCTCTCTTCCTTTCTCTCGTTCTTTCTCTCTTTCTTTCTCTCTTTCTCTCTCTCTTTCTCTCTCTCTTTCTCTCTTTTCGCTGTGTATGTGCAAAAGCTTCTCTTCCTCTCTTTTCTCTCACCTCTTTTCTCTCTTCTCTCTCTCTTCTCTCTTCTCTCTCTCTTCTCTCTCTCGGTCTCGCACGCGCGCACTCGCTCTTACTCACTCCTACTCCCCCCACCACCACCGGTATCCCCCCTCGCCCCGCCCCCCGCATTCCTTCTTCCCTTCGGCAGCACAAAGTAAACTCCTCTGCCTACGAGATGAAAGTTAAGCCCCCGGGAAGAGTTGCGTAATTGTTTTGCACTAACTTGAGTGCGGTTGCAAGGGGGTTAGCATGGGCGCCGCGGGATGCCGTTTCGGAGGAAATCACGCTCTGTTGAATTGTGTTTTGATTTGCCCTTTTCT
Organism: Penaeus japonicus; assembly: GCF_977035675.1. Classification (NCBI taxonomy): domain Eukaryota; kingdom Metazoa; phylum Arthropoda; class Malacostraca; order Decapoda; family Penaeidae; genus Penaeus; species Penaeus japonicus. Next base: position 1,291,212 of record NW_028234406.1, read on the forward strand.
CCTCTCCTCCTCTCTTCTCTCTCCCCTCTCTCTCTCTCCTCTCTCTCACTTCTCACTTCGCTCTCCTCTCCTCTCCTCTCAATCTCCTCCTCAGCTCTCTCTCTCTCTTTCTCCTCTCTCCTCTCCTCTCCTCTCCTCTCCTCTCCTCTCCTCTCCTCTCCTCTCCTCTCCTCTCATTCCCTCTCTCCCTCCCTCCCTCCCTCCCTCCTTCCTTCCCTCATCCCATCCCTCACTCCTTCTCTTATCCCCTCCCTGCCTCCCTCCCTCCCTCCCTCCCTCCCTCCCTGCCTCCCTCCCTGCCTCCCTCCCTTATCCCCCCTCACGCACACGCACATTTACTCGCTCATACTCTTACTCTTACTCTTTCATGCATCGAAATAGACGTCCTTTTACCAGCCATGCCATTAGCGTCATACCTGAGTGCGGAACGTGTTTCAGGTGGACGTGGATCGGGCGTTATGACCCAATACTCGTATTCGTGATATCGCCCCCACTCCCTCCTCCTCCTCCTTCTCTTCTACCTCCTCCTTCCCCTTCTCTTCTACCTCCTCCTTCTCTTCCTCCTCTTCCTCCTCCTCCTTCTCCTTCTCCTCCCCCCCTTCACGCTCACCAACTCCTACTTCCCCCCTCTCCTTTCCTCACCTACTGATTCCTACCTCATCCTACCTACCCCTCTCCCTCCCTGACTCCTGCTTTCTCCCCTCCCCCCTCCCCGCAAAATCCTGCTTCCTACCCTCCTGCTTCTTTCCTCCTCCCTCTACATCTTCGTTCGTCTTCGTAGCAGGACAAGGCACCTGGAAGTCCTGAAGCCACTTCAGCTCTTTTTAACAGCGGTAGGGAGTTTGTGTCTTATTTATTTATTTTTTTCCTGCAGTTTTCACTTAAACTCTGTGGGTAATGTCGACGAGATAATCGAGATGAGATCATTCCACACTCCTAATTAAACCACTGATCTAACACGAGCAATTGCGAGTGTTTTGTTTGACGCCTGAGATGGAATGTTAGGGTTGTCACTGTCAGAAGCTCTTGGGAGCAGGACAGCTTTGTTGCTTTGAGAGTGGGCTGCGAGAGGAAGAGTTCTGGCGAGAGTCTTGTTCAGGACTTGACTTCGTGAATTGTGGTTAGGGGGAGTTATATTGAAGATATTATTAAGAAATGCATTATTATTTTTTTCGTGTTATTATTAGTTTTTTTTCTGTATCCTTATCTCTTTCTTTGCGGTGTTTAGATACTTCTCGTGTTACTTTCTGCTTCCTTTTTAAAAAATTTGTTTACAAAAAATAGTCTGGTTTAATGCGAGGGTGTTGAACACTTCCTCCTGCGAGTAAGCGGGGCTGAGGCATTTCCCACGTTTATTCAAATGTTTACGCGGCGCTTGTAGGTTCCGCTCCCAAAGGTGACGTTCGTTCCCCCCCTCCAATATCCCCCCCCTTGTTCACCTCTCTCTCTCTCTCTCTCTCTCTCTCTCTCTCTCTCTCTCTCTCTCTCTCTCTCATCTCACTCCTCTCTCTCCTATCCCCTCACTCTCTCCTCCTCTCTCTCTCTATTTCCTCCTCCCCTCCCCCCTCCTTCTCTCTATTTCCTCCTTCCCTCCCCCCTCCTTCTCTCTATTCCACATTCCTCCTCTCTCCTCCTCCTCCCATTCCTCCCCTCTTCCCTCCTTCCTCTTTCTCTCCCTCATCCCCGCCCCCTTTCCCTCCCCATTTTCCCTTTACCATTTCCTCTGCTCCCCTTCCTCCCCCCCCCCCCCCCCCCCCCCCCCCCACCACTTATACAGACTTCCCCCTGCCTCTGTTACTCTTGCTTTTGTTGTTTTTTCGTTCCCACTGTTTTCTCTATATCCTCTTCCTCTTGCTCTTACTCTTACTCTTGTTCTTAATTTTACTCTTATTTCCATTCCTCTATTACTTCTTATGCCTCCCCCCCCGTCTGTTTTTCCTCACCTTTATCTTTGCCGTGTCTTTTTTTCCCTTGCTCCTACGCATCTCGTTCCTCTTTGTTTGTTTTTTGTTGTTCTGCCCCTTCCCTTTTATACTCCTTTTTCCGTTTTTCTTTCCCTTTCCATTTCTTTTTTCCTTTCCCCCTTCACCCCTTCCCCTTCCCTTTACCCCTTCCCCTTCCCCTTCCCTTTACCCCTTCCCCTTCCCCTTCCCCTTCCCTCTTCCCCTTCCCTTTACCCCATCCCCATCCCTTTATCCCTTCCCTTTAACCCTTCCCCTTCCCTTTAACCCTACCCCTTTCCCTTTCCCTTTCCTTCATCCTAACCTTAACTCGGCGTCCCTGGTCTTCCTGGCGCCCGCCCCTGACCTGACCCTGACCCGGCGCGTGATGACTCATTCCGTCGTCGTCGCCGTCGTCGTCTCCCACTTTCCGATTGGCCCCTTTTTATTCTGGAGATTCTTGTCTTTGCGTCGGGTGAAGTTTTCACTTCTTGGGCTTTGTTTTGATTTTTGTTTTGTTTTTGTTTTAGTTTTATTTTTTTCTGTGACGTTTTGTTTTCTGGCTTTTTTTTTTTGGGGGGGGGGGTTAGGTCTATTTTTATCGGTCATCTCGTTGTTGTTGTTTTTTTCTCTCTCTCTCTTTTGTCTTCTTTGTTATTTGGTGTTTGTTTTGGCTTATTTTCTATTTTCCTTTTCGGGGTTTTCCGTTTTTATCTTACCTTTATATTTTCTTTTTCTGCTGTGCCTTTCTCTCTCTCTCTTTCTCTCTATTTCTCTCTCTCTCTCTCTCTCTCTCTCTCTCTCTCTCTCTCTCTCTCTCATTCCTCTCCCTTCCTTCCTTCCCCTAAAACCCTCCTTTTCCCGTTCTTCCTCTCTTACCCCCTCTCCCTCTCCCTCTTCTCATTTTCCCTCTCCTTCACCCTCTCCCTCTTCCTCTCCTTCTCCCTTACCTTCTCCCTCTCTCCTTTACCCTCTCCCTCTTCCTCTCCTTCTCCCTTACCTTCTCCCTCTCCCCCTTTTTTCCTTCTCTCTCTCTCTCTCCTTTTCCTTCTCTCCCTCCCCCTCCCTTTCTCTCTCCCTTTCTCTCTTCCTCGACCTTTTCCTCTTTTTCTGTGGCTCAGAGAGGTTCCCACATCGTCCTTGGAACTCGGTGAACAAAACTATTAGTCAACCCTCATACCCCCACCACACCCCACCCCACCCCACCCTCATCGGTGAACTTCCTTCCTTCCTCCCACCCCTTCCTCCTTCCCCTTCCCCCTCCCCCTTTCCCCTCCCCCTTTCCCCTCCCCCTTTCCCCTTCCCCCTCCCCCTTCCCCTTGTAGGTTTCCCGCAACCTTCCCACAGCGTCCTTCATCGTCATCGTCATCGTCGTCGCTATCGTCATCATCGTCATCATCTTTTGTTCATTAGTGTTCTTGAATATTAAAACGGAATTACCCAACACGTCTTATTTATTTTCTATTTATGCTTGTCTCATTTCGTGCGTGCGGTGGCGGGTTTGCCCTGAGTTAGGGTATGGAGGGGATAGAGAATGAATGGGGAGGCAGGGAGGAGGATAGAGTATGGGGAGAGGGAACAGGGTATGATGAGGGGGAATAGGGTAGGGGAAGGCTAGGGAATGAATGGGCAGATGGGGTGTGTTTGTGTGGCTCGGGGAGGGCGTTTGTCATTGGGAGATGATGTTGCTTGGCACCTGCAGGCCGGGCACTTGGCCACCGGAGGTCAGTGAATAGCGGTGCGGTGCTTTTTATGTTTGTTGTAGGTGTCAGTAGGTGTGCAATGGCATGGGTTGAGCGGGAAGGTTGCAGATGTGTTTTCGTACCTGCGTAAGAATATCAGCGTGAAAATCTAAGTAAAAACAATTGCACTTTGGAACGTATTTACCTTTACGTCAGTATTTCGTATATGGCCTGAAGGGTGGATTCAGAGTGGAGTTTTAGAGGCACGAATACAGTAAATGTGCTTTGCTCTAGAAACGTTTTCTGTTGAACGCGTTTTCATTGCTGTTAGGTATAAACAGTATATTGCTGTTAGTGCCAGTACGTTATCGGTGTCAAAGTCGTTAGACGGATCGGCTGGCGGTGTCAAGTACTGTCATTAAGCAAGAGCTGTCAAGTGGAATCGCCGGTGGCAGTGGTTTAGTGTTGTCAGGACTAAGGTCTTGGCCGTGACTTCTTGAGGTCGGCTCATATGTCCGCCTGTGGTTAAGCAAAGGGATAGGGGGAGGGGAGGAGGAGGGAGGGGAGGGTGTGGTGGGTGTGGATTCTGGTGGCGAGCTTTATTGATGGCGAGTGTGGTGGTGAAGTGTAGCTTTGGTTGTTTGAATTAAGCGAATTGTTGTGTTCCGGCGTTGGTATGGAACACGATAAACTAGTGTTAGAGTGAGGAGAACGCTTTGTTCTGTTAGGAGAGAGAAGTAAAGAGATTGGTCGAGAGTCTTGTTCAGGACTGACTTTGTGGATTGTGGTTAGGGGGGAGTTATATTGAAGATATTATTAAGAAATGCATTTAATTTTTTTTTTCGTGTTATTATTCGTTTTTTTTGTGTGTCCTTGTCTTTTTCTTTGCGGTGTTTAGATACTTCTCGTGTTACTTTCCGCTTCCTTTTTTTAAAATTTTGTTTACAAAAAAAAGTCTGGTTTAATGAGAGGGTGTTGAACACTTCCTCCTGCGAGTTAGCGGGGCTGAGGCATTTCCCACGTTTATTCAAATGTTTACGCGGCGCTTGTAGGTTCCGCTCCCAAAGGTGACGTTCGTTCCCCCCCTCCAGTATTCCCCCCCTGTTCTCTCTTTCTCTTTCTCTCTCTGTCTCTCTCTCTCTCTCTCTCTCTCTCTCTCTCTCTCTCTCTCTCTCTCTCTCTCTCTCTCTCTCTCTCTCTCTCTCTCTCTCTCTCTTCCCCCCCTCCCCCTCCATCTCTCCATTCCTCCTTCCCTCCCTCCCTCTTTCTATTCCTACCTTCCTCCTTCTCTCCCTCCCTCCCTCCCTCCCTCCCTCCAATCCTCCCTCTCTCCCTCCCTTCCTCTCCCCTTTCCCCTGCCCCCTTTCCTTCCCATTTTCCGCTTGACCCTTCCGTCCTTCTCCCCGTTCCTCCTCCTCCCCCCCCCCCCACCACTTATACAGACTTCCCCCTGCCTCTGTTACTCTTGCTTTTGTTGTTTTTTCGTTCCCACCGTTTACTCTATATCCTCTTCCTCTTGCTCTTACTCTTACTCTTGTTTTTACTTTTACTCTTATTTCCATTCCTCTATTACTTCTTATGCCTCCCCCCCCCCGTCTGTTTTTCCTCACCTTTATCTTTGCCGTGTCTTTTTTTCCCTTGCTCCTACGCATCTCGTTCCTCTTTGTTTGTTTTTTGTTTTTCTGCCCCTTCCCTTTTATCCTCTTTTTTCGTTTTTCTTCCCTTGCCATTTCTTTTTTCCTTTCCCCCTTCACCCCTTCCCCTTCCCTTTACCCTTCCCCTTCCCCTTCCCCTTCCCCTTCCCTTTACCCTTCCCCTTCCCCCCTTTCCCTTCCCCCTTTCCCTTCCCTTTACCCCTTCCCCTTCCCCCTTTCCCTTCCCTTTACCCCTTCCCCTTTCCCCTTCCCCTTCCCTTTACCCCATCCCCATCCCTTTATCCCTTCCCTTTACCCTTCCCCTTCCCTTTAACCCTTCCCCTTCCCTTTAACCCATCCCCATCCCTTTATCCCTTCCCCTTCCCTTTATCCCTTCCCCTTCCCTTTAACCCTTCCCCTTCCCTTTAACCCATCCCCATCCCTTTATCCCTTCCCTTTACCCTTCCCCTTCCCTTTAACCCTTCCCCTTCCCTTTAACCCATCCCTTTATCCCTTCCCTTTACCCTTCCCCTTCCCTTTAACCCTTCCCCTTCCCTTTAACCCATCCCTTTATCCCTTCCCTTTACCCTTCCCCTTCCCTTTAACCCTTCCCCTTCCCTTTAACCCATCCCCATCCCTTTATCCCTTCCCTTTCCCCTTCCCCCTCCCCTTTAACCTTCCCCTTCCCTTTAAACCCATCCCCATCCCTTTATCCCTTCCCTTTACCCTTCCCCTTCCCTTTAACCCTTCCCCTTCCCTTTAACCCATCCCCATCCCTTTATCCCTTCCCTTTACCCTTCCCCTTCCCTTTAACCCTTCCCCTTCCCTTTAACCCATCCCCATCCCTTTATCCCTTCCCTTTACCCTTCCCCTTCCCTTTAACCCTTCCCCTTCCCTTTAACCCATCCCCATCCCTTTATCCCTTCCCTTTACCCTTCCCCTTCCCTTTAACCCTTCCCCTTCCCTCTACCCCATCCCCCTCCCCTTATCCCCTCCCTTTAACCCTTCCCCTTCCCTTTAACCCTTCCCCTTCCCTTTAACCCATCCCCATCCCTTTATCCCTTCCCTTTACCCTTCCCCTTCCCTTTAACCCTTCCCCTTCCCTTTAACCCTTCCCCTTCCCTTTATCCTTACCTTAACCCTCCCTTCTTTAACCCTTCCCCTGTCCCTGTAACCCATCCCACCCTTTCTCCCTTCCCTTTACCCTTCCCCTTCCCTTTAACCCTTCCCCTTCCCTTTAACCCATCCCCATCCCTTTATCCCTTCCCTTTACCCTTCCCCTTCCCTTTAACCCTTCCCCTTCCCTTTAACCCATCCCCATCCCTTTATCCCTTCCCTTTAACCCTTCCCCTTCCCTTTAACCCATCCCCATCCCTTTATCCCTTCCCTTTACCCTTCCCCTTCCCTTTAACCCTTCCCCTTCAAGTTAAACCATCCCCCATCCCTTTACCCCTTCCCCCTTCCTTTACCCTTTCCCCGTCCTTTATACATTCCCCTTAACCGCTTACCCAGCCCATCACTTTATACCTTCCCATTACCATTCCCGTACCCTTTAACCCGTCCCCTTCCCTTTATACCTTTCTCCCCTTCCCTTTAAAACCCATCCCCATCCCTTTACCCTTCCCTTATACCGTCCACTTCCACTTAACCTTCCCCATCCCTTTATCCCTTCCCTTTACCCTTCCCCTTCCCTTTAACCCTTCCCCTTCCCTTTAACCCTTCCCCTTTCCCTTTCCCTTTCTTCAGCCATAAGCCTTAAGCACGGCGCCCTGGGTCTTCCTGGCGGCCCTCCCGTGACCCGTGACCCGGGGCGGCGCGATGACTCATTCCGTCGTCGTCGTCGTCGTTGTCTTCGTCGTCGTCATCGTCATCGTCATCGTCATCGTCATCGTCTTCCACTTTCCGATTGGCCCCTTTTTATTCTGGAGATTCTTGTCTTTGCGTCGGGTTTAGTTTTCACTTCTTGGGCTTTGTTTTGATTTTTGTTTTGTTTTTGTTTTGTTTTTATTCTTTTCTGTGACGTGTTGTTTTCTAGCTTTTTTTTGGGGGGGGTTAGGTCTATTTTTATCGGTCATCTCGTTGTTGTTTTTTTTTTTTCTCTCTCTCTTTTGTCTTCTTTGTTATTTGGTGTTTGTTTTGGCTTATTTTCTCTTTTCCTTTTCGGGGTTTTCCGTTTTTATCTTCCCTTTACATATATTTTTTCTACTGTCTCTCTCTCTCTCTCTCTCTCTCTCTCTCTCTCTCTCTCTCTCTCTCTCTCTCTCTCTCTCTCTCTCTCCTTCTCTCACCTCTCTCTCTCTCCTCGCTCTCTCTCTCTCTAGCTCGTCCTCTCTTTCTTTCTCTCTCTCGCACTCTCTCTCTCCTCCCTCTCTCTCTCTCTTCCTCTCTCTCTCTCTCTCTCTCTCTCTCTCTCTCGCTCTCCTCCTCTCTCTCTTCTCTCTTCTCTCTCGCCCTCTCTCTCTCGTCTCTCATCTCTCTTTCTCCCTCTCTCTCTCCCTCTCTCTCTCCCTCTCCCTCTCTCTCTCTCTCTCTCTCTCTCTCTCTCTCTCTCTCTCTCTCTCTCATTTCTCCCTCCGTTCCTCCCTCTTCTCTCCCTCTCCTCCTTTTCCTTCTCTCCCTCACCCTCTCCCCCTCCCTCTCCCTCTCCCTCTCCCTTTCTCTCTCCCTTTCTCTCTTCCTTTCTCTCTCCCTCTCCCTTTCTCTCTTCCTCGACCTTTTCCTCTTTTTCTGTGGCTCAAAGAGGTTCCCACATCGTCCTTGGAACTCGGTGAACAAAACTATTAGTCAACCCTTACCCCCCCAAACCCCCCACCCCCATCGGTGAACTTCCTTCCTTCCTCCTACCCCTTCCCCCTCCCCCTTCCCCTTCCCCTTGTAGGTTTCCCGCAACCTTCCCACAGCGTCCTTCATCGTCATCGTCATCGTCGTCGCTATCGTCATCATCGTCATCATCTTTTGTTCATTAGTGTTCTTGAATATTAAAACGGAATTACCCAACACGTCTTATTTATTTTCTATTTATGCTTGTCTCATTTCGTGCGTGCGTGCGTGCGGTGGCGGGTTTGCCCTGAGTTAGGGTAGGGGGAGTGGATAGGGAATGAATGGGCAGATGGGGTGTGTTTGTGTGGCTCGGGGAGGGCGTTTGTCATTGGGAGATGATGTTGCTTGGCACCTGCAGGCCGGGCACTTGGCACCTGGAGGTCATAGAGTAGCGGTGCGGTGCTTTTCATGTTTGTTGTAGGTGTCAGTAGGTGTGCAATGACATGGTTTCAGCGGGAAGGTTGCAGATGTGTTTTCGTACCTGCGTATGAATATTCGTGTGAATATCGTGTGAATAACGTATTTACCTTTACGTCAGTATTTCGTATATGGCCTGAAGGGTGGATTCAGAGTTGAATTTTAGTGGCACGAATACGGTGAATGTGCTTTGCTCTAGAAACGTTTTCTGTTGAACGCGTTTTTATTTCTGTTAGGTATAAACAATATTGCTGTTATGTATAAACAGTGTATTGTTGTTAGTGTCAGTACGTTATCGGTGTCAAAGTCGTTAGACGATGGATCGGCTGGCGGTGTCAAGTACTGTCATGAAGCAAGAGCTGTCAGTGGAATCGCTGGTGGCAGTGGTTTAGTGTTGTCAGGACTAAGGTCTTGGCCGTGACTTCTTGAGGTCGGCTCATATGTCCGCCTGTGTGGTTTAAGCATAAGGGAGAAGGGAGAAAGAGAGAAGGAGGACGAGGTGGATTGTGTGGATTCTGGTGGCGAGCTTTATTGATGGCGAGTGTGGTGGTGAAGTGTAGCTTTGGTTGTTTGAATTAAGCGAATTGTTGTGTTCCGGCGTTGGTATGGAACACGATAAACTAGTGTTAGTGAGGAGAAACCTTGTTCAGAGAGAGAGAGAGAGAGAGAGAGAGAGAGAGAGAGAGAGAGAGAGAGAGAGAGAGAGAGAGAGAGAGAGAGAAGAGTAGGAGAAGAGTAAGAGAACGAGAGAGAGAGAGAGAGAGAGAGAGAGAAGCAGAAGCAAGGATAGAAAATGTCAAACAAATACAGCTGGGGAAAGGGGGAAAACCAAGTCCACAACGACATCTACCAATGATAATTACCCCCCCCCCCAGTCCCCCCTCCCCCTTCCCCCCTCCTCCCTCCTCCCTCCTTATACGTAGGACTCCCCCGGCCACCGCAGAGCGTAGCCAGTGGCCGCAGAGGAAGAGTAACTCTACCTCCTCCTCCTCCTTCTGAGGACGCAGCTGGAGACACGACCTTCTACGCAGGACGAAGGCTGTAGATTTTTTTCTTTCTTTGCTTCTTTTTTCTCTTTTTCTTTCCCTCTTTCTCTTTCTTTTTCTTTCTTTCTTTCTTTCTTTCTTTCTTTCTCTCTTATTCTTTCTTTCTCTCTTTTTCTTTCGTTATTTCTTCCTTTCTCTCTTTCTCTCTTTTTCTTTCGTTATTTCTTCCTTTCTCTCTTTCTCTCTTTTTCTTTCGTTATTTCTTTCTCTGTCTCGTTCTTTCTTTCTCTCTCTCATGGGAGGGGCGTTGATTGTGGTGAATGAGGGGGAATGGTGATGATGGTGAGGTGATTATGGTGATGAAGAAATGATCTCGATGGAAATAATGGTTGGGATGATATGATGTTGAGGTAAAGATGATTGCAACAGTGATTGGTATGTTGATGTTGGCGATGGTGGTGATGGTGTGGCGATCATGATGAGCATGATGTTAGTGAGGATGAAAAGGATGACGATAATGACAGCAACAACAACAACGACAACAAATATAAGTATAATAATGGCTATGATAGTGATGATGATGATGATGATGATGATGATGATGATGACTCTGACCCTAGAATGGTAAACGGATGCGGATTCGCGACGGAGAGCGTGGCCAATCGAGGCACATCTCCCAAATGCCTTCGCCCTCACGTGAACATCCTCCTCCCGAGACGCGGATTGGTTCATGTCTGTTCAGGTAACTGTTCTCGTTTCCTCTCTCCCGAATTTACTGCGAGTGACCAGAGCAGCGGGTGACGTCACGCGGATGTTGGCTTAGGTGTTCAGTTCAGATACGGTGAGGCAGGCAGGATAGGCAAACGAAAACGAACGTGCAAGCAGGCAAGCAGACAGGCAAATAATCGGACAGGCAAGCAAGCAAGCAAGCATGAAGGTAGGAAGACAGGCTTAGCAGGCTGGCAGACAGGCTAGCACAGACAAAAACATTCATCCAAACAAGAGAAATAAGGAAATAGGTTTAGAAAAATAAAAATGTAGAAAGATTGATGCAGAGACAGAGAGAGACGGTCAGAAATGAGAAGCTTGGAGAGCCCCAGCGCACGCTAACCGTCGCTGCTTCATCGTTGGAAATTAATGACGCATTACGCATTACGTTACATATTCGATCTCTTGATGAAGATGACGTTTCACCTTCCATCAATTCACTTCGTATTCGTCATTGCGTAACTGACGGAGCATGAATATCATCTTCCCCTTTTGCTTGGAGGCTCGAAGAGGAGGGAGATGGAAATTGTGAAGATAAAAAGAACAGGATTAGTTTATCCATTGATAAAAAAAATCATCATCGTCATCACCATCACCATGGCCAACCGCTCCGCTCGTGAGGTTGTTTCGAAGAAGTCGGAAGAAAGCAGGTAGAAACCAGATCTTTGCACCTGAGGCCACTTGGATGAAGGCTCGCGCGCACGCACAAACAAGCGTAGGATTTCACGCACGCGCACATGCACACAGACGCACACGAACGCACGCACGCACACACACACACACACACACACACACACACACACACACACACACACACACACACACACACACACACACACACACACACACACACACACACACACACACACACACACACACACAGCCACACACACACACACACACACACACACACACACACACACACACACACACACACAGACGCACACACGCACGCATCCATACCCTTTCGCAAGCGGACACGTGAGTAGATGAAAAAAGGAATATGAAATATGATTCATACTCAGTCACCTGTGTGTGTGTTGCAGTACGTGCCTGCGTGCGTGTGCATGTGCGTTTGAGTATCAAAGGCTAAACGAGCGCTTGCGTCCCACGTTGTGTCCCGCGGCGAGGTAACGAGAGTGAGAAAAGCCGCTCGACCGACGCGGACTCGCTCCGTCTCGGACACTTTCGCTCCCGCCGCCGCCAACCCGGCCTTACGCCGCTGTCCTCGCGCGATTCGCTCACCTGATAATTAGGTGAGGGGGGAGGGGGGAAGGGGTATGAGTATAGGGAAGGGAAGGGAGAAAGAGGGACGGAGAGACGGCGAGGGAAAAGGAAGAAATGAAATGACGGAGGGGAGGGGGGTGTAACAGAGAGAGGAAGGGAGGAGGGACATAAGAGAGAGATTGAGTGAGTAAGAGTGCGTGTGCGTGTGCGTGTGCGTGTGCGTGTGCGTGTGTATGTGTGTGTGTGCGCGTGCGTGCGTGCGTGTGTGTATGTGTGTGTGTGTGCGTTTTCTTTTTCCTTTTCTTTTCTTTTCTGTTCTTTTTCTATCACTTTCTCGCCCCTCTCACCCCCACCTCAAGGCCGAGGCTGCTAAGTATGCCCTCGCTAAACGCCCTTGTCCATGTATTCATTCCCCGACTAAATGCCTGCAATTTTAAAAAGAACAACACTTATAATTACTTTTTATCGCCTGTCGTTTCATTTTTTTAGAAATGTCCTTTTGTTTATTATTTTTCTTCTTCTTTTTCCTCGCCATTTGTAGCCGGCTTTCGCGTGGTCAGAATCCGTGATCTTGAAAAATTTTCCTCCTTTTCGCCGCCATTGCAATCGTGACGTCACTATGGCTGGCATTTTCGAAAGTTTTTAGTTGGTCGTTAATGGCCTTGAGAATTTCACTACGCAGGGAGCAAGGGGCAGGCGATGTGCTTTGAGTTTGCTTTTGTTTGTGTTTGCATGCGGGTTTTTTTTTTTTTTTTTTTTTTTGGGGGGGAGGGTTGGTACATTTGTAGGCGTGTTTCTGGATTTTTTTTTTGTAATTTTTTGCTTTGTTTTTTTGTTTGATAGTGTTTGTTAGTGTGTCTGTTCCTGTTTTTTGCGTAAGGGCAGTTTGCACATGCGTTTTTATACTCGTATATTTGTCGTCTGTGTGCTTTTATTCTTGTGTTTGCGTACGTGCGTGTGCTTTTTGTATTTTATCTATCTATCTTCCTCTCGAGATTTTCCGCTTCTGTCTATTCATCCATCTATCTATCTTTTTTATCTATCTACCTTTCTGTCTTCCTCTCTAGATTTCAGTCTACCCGCTTTTCTGGCTAGTTAGCTATCTATCTCTATCTATCTTTCTTTCTTTCTTTCTTTCTTTCCGTATTCCTCTCCAGATTTCAGTCTACCCGCTTCTCTGTCTATCTATCTATCTTTCTTTCTCTCTTTCTTTCTTCCTCTCCAGATTTCAGTCTACCCACTTCTCTGTCTATTTATCTATCTATCTACCCATATATCTATATGTCTTTCTGTTTTTCTTTCCAGATTTGAGTCTACCCGCTTCTCTGTTTAACTATCAATCTGTCTATCTATATCTATCTATCTATCTATCTATCTATCTATCTATCTGTCTATCTATCTATCTATCTGCCGTGAGCCGCCGTAGCTGCATCCTCGCCATTGTCTTTTTTCGCATGAATGTCTGGTCGGTCGAGGGTGTCACTGACAGGAAGTGCCGTTCGGGTCGTGAGTAACGCCCACTGCTATGTCTATTTGTCTGTCTGTCCGTCCGTCCGCCCATACTCCCGCCCGCCCACTCATGCGCCTGAATGCGGGCGTCCATTTACCTCCCCCTGCACCCCCCCTCAACCCCCTCAACACCCCTCACCACTCATCTACGCCCATATTGAAGCTGCCTAGTGGGCGTGATCACGATTGCGGGCGAGGATGTTTTGCGATATTTTGCGATCGTGAGGCCGGCCTATGCCAGGCATCCCGATCACTATCGTCATAGTTATGGTGAAGACGATTGTTAAGGGGATCATTATGATGATTATAGCCGACATTGCCAAGGAGATCAGTGTGATGTTGCAAATGATGAGGGTTTCGGAGGGAATTGCCAGGGTGAGGAAGATGATTACGAACAGGATATTTTTTTTTTTTTTTTACATAAGAAAACAAAACAACAACAAAAAAACAATAAGATAGAAATCCCGTTGCTATCAATTCGAAGACAGATAACAATGGAGTCCCGGCCCGAAGACGGAATCGAGTAAAGCGCAAGATCACGAGGCGCCGGAAACGAGGATCCAGGAATGACACGCGGGTGTCACTTCCACGGCCGGAAGGTCAGGCGCTCGCTCTCTTGGGCGACGGAAGTTCCAGTCAGATCTATCTCGTCTGCGCCGCGCTCGTTGCGTTTCTCTCGCTCTCTCTCTCTCTCTGTCTGTCTATGTCTGTCTTTCTTTGTTTATGTCTTTATATCTATCTATCTGTCTATCTAACTATCTATCTATCTATCTATCTATCTATTATTATCCATCACTTTCTCTCTCTGTCTGTCTCTGTCTGTCTGTCTTTATTTATGTCTTTATATCTATCTATTTATCTATCTATCTATCTATCTATTATTCTCTATATCTTTCTCTCTGTCTCTTTCTCTCTGTCTCTTTCTCTCTGTCTCTTTCTCTCTCTCTCTCTCTCTCTCTCTCTCTCTCTCTCTCTCTCTCTCTCTCTCTCTCTCTCTCTCTCTCTCTCTCTCTCTCTCTCTCTCTCTCTCTCTCTCTCTCTCTCTCTCTCTCTCTCTCTCTCTCTCTCTCTCTTTGCGTGTATGTTTATGGATAGGGTGTGGAGTAAGCAAGCTTTTTTCGTATGGGGTATGTGCTGGTAGGGGGGTTACCTATACAAGGTTTGTGTTGGTTTGTCTTGTGCATGGTGCAAATGCAGTATATATTACTGCCTGCGTGCTTCTGTAAGTAGAAGACAAAGGCACTGATGGGCGCTGAAGGCAGCATAGAATACAATGGCGCGAGCATGACTGGAACATGTTTGCGGCGGCGCGCGGCGCTCACGGCTCCCGCCTCCAAATGCCAAGGCGGACACCAGCTGTTCACGTGGCACGGAGGCTCCTTTTGTTTTCCTCCGATGATTGCCCATTTTCTGGCTTCGATTTCTTCTACGACTCTTTCACACTGGCGAGAAAAGTGTCGAGAGAGATTTGTGCTCTTGAGGACTTCCTTATCCCTGAGGATGAGGAAGTCACTCGCGGCATGAGCAATGAATGGATAACCTCGCGCGATGCATGCGTGCGGCCTCACCTTTTTAACTTATTCATTCCGTTAAGTTGTCTGACCTTTTGGGCTCTCCTTCGGACCGGACTTTTGTAGAACTGTGGCTTTCGAGGCTTTTTGGACTGGCGCTCGTGCTGTCTCCAGCTATTTCCAGCTGTTCTTTTGTTCATGCAAACACGCCCTCACGCTTGCCCATGTACATGCAAATACACAAGCAAATGCACATGTGATTGCACACGCAATTGCACATGCACACACACACGCACGCGCACACACACGCACGCACACACACGCACACACACACACACACACACACACACCTCACTAACACATGTACGAGTAGCACGTGCACACGTACAAGAATGCGGCGGCGGCGGCAACATGCTGTATATATGTATCAACTGGTCCAGATAGATTATTGCATGTCTGATATAACGCTTCCGTGCGTTGGAATTCTCGTCAAAAAAGTGTACTTGTCGAGACACGTCATAGGCAGGCAGGAAAGGTCAGCGAGTGTGTTTCTTTGTGTGGCCACTTAGGTACGTGCGTGCGTGTGCGTGTGGAGGTATTGAGGGGTAGAGATGTAGGTAGGACAAGCAAAAAGGCAGGTTGGCAGAAGAGATAGAGATTGAAAAGTAGACAGAGACAAACCAAGAGGTAGGCTTGCAAATGCGCAGACGTGCAAGAGCACACATTCTATAAGTGCTTGTTTGCAGAATAGCCTTCTTTGTAGGGCCTTACGTAGACGCGTGTGCTCCTCGCATCTCTCTCTCTCTCTCTCTCTCTCTCTCTCTCTCTCTCTCTCTCTCTCTCTCTCTCTCTCTCTCTCTCTCTCTCTCTCTCTCTCTCCTCTCTCCTCTCTCTCTCCTCTCTCTCTCTCTCTCTCTCTCTCTCTCTCTCTCTCTCTCTCTCTCTCTCTCTCTCTCTCTCTCTCTCTCTCTCTCTCTCTCTGTGTGTGTGTGTGTGTGTGTATTTACAAACAAGTAGTATGGAATGCGGTTTGCTCTTGCATATTGTTCACCTTAATAGATTTTGACATTATGAAGTATGGCCTCGTCTTCTCTTACCTCGATCCTCCCTCTCTCCCTCTTTCC
>NW_028234406.1:1311829-1336829 GCF_977035675.1 Penaeus japonicus
ATGATATTAATGACAGGATAATAAGAGTGATAATACTGTGGTGATGTTGATGGTGCAGTATTTAGCAACCATTTTTCTCAGAAAGTAAAAATGATGATAATGAGGCTCTCGAGCAGCTAGTGAAAGGAAATGATCTAGAATGATTCCTTGGTCATAAAAACAACAACCAAAAAAAAAAAAAAAAAAAAAAAAAACAGCGATTAGCAGAGCAGCTCCTGTGCTTTTTGTTCGCTCGTTTGTTTGTTGTTGTTTTTTGTTTTCTTCGTTGGTCTTGGCAGATAATTGTCTCGTGCAATTAAGCCGACGACGCCGGGTAATCGGGGCTGTCGGAGGCGATGTCAGAGGTCAAAGGGCGTGATTAAGGCGGGCGATGTAGGGCGCGACGCTTGCGATAATGACTGGAGGTGTGGCAGTTTTTTTGGGGGTCGGGGGTGGGCGGGTGGGGAGGGGGGGTAAAGGGGAGATGTATAGGTATTTGTAAAATATTAGGCAGGAAGAAGGGGGGGAGGAAGAAGAGGAGGAGGAGGAAAAAGGGGGGGATCCGTATACATGTTTGTAATGTGTTTGGGAAGGGGGGGGGGGGTTAAGATAATTAGAGGGAGAAGGAGAAGGAGAAGAAGAAGGAAGAGAAGAAGAAAAAAAATATTTTGTTATCCAATACCTATTTCGTGCGCTGTTTGGAGAGAAAGAGAGAGAGGAGAGAGAAGAGAAGAGGCGAGACACCAGGAGACAATAAACATGGAAGTGAGATAAGATGAGAAGGGATGCGAACAATGCTAACAGAGTAAGAGAAAGGAGGCGAAAAAGAGTAGTAGAGAACAAAAATAGAGCGTTGATTCCAGGCGTGAAGGAAGGCGTTTTGGTGGGCGTGTGAAGAGTGGAATTGAGGGGGGAGGGGGGGAGGGGCGGAGGGAGAGGGAGTAAAAAGGGGATGAGGAGTGAGGGGGTGGGGGTGGGGGGGTGGGGGGAATCTGCACTCATTAACAAGATCAAGCTCGGTAATTTGAAAAGAGTCACGAGACTTCTCAGCCCAGGGAAAGTGTTGGTTCGGGGCAGCGGGTGAAACGGCGTGGGCCTCGTTTAAGGGAGGGTACTTGGGTATGAAAGTGTTTGGAAGTGGATGTAGGTATGTGTGTCTATACGGGCTTTGGGTGGATTGTGTAAGAGAGAGAGAGAGAGAGAGAGAGAGAGAGAGAGTGTGTGTGTGTGTGTGTGTGTGTGTGTGTGTGTGTGTGTGTGTGTGTGTGTGTGTGTGTGTGTGTGTGTGTGTGTGTGTGTGTGTGTGTAAGTGTAAGTGTAAGTGTAAGTGTAAGTGTAAGTGTAAGTGTGTGTGTGTCTAAGTGTGTGTTTGAGTTGTGTGCATGTGTATTATGCAACTATGTGTATGTGACCTTGAGAAGGACTACGTTTGTCAGTGTGTTTATGCCTTGCGTCGCGTGCGTGTTTATGAATACGCGTGTGTTTACCTTATATACGTGGGTATGCATGCAAGCATGTCAGTCACACCGCCTCCCCATCAAAACAGATATTAGTTAGACATTCAATCCCCCACACTCGCCGCGCCCGAAAGCAAAGGGACATGAATACACAAGGCCATCTGATAGCTGATCGTGTACTCAGCGAGAGTCCTGTTAACCTATCGGTGCCACAATCAAGGAAACGAGCGGCCTACCGGTAGGACCTCCGGCAGGACCCGGCAGGACCCCCCCTGCACAAGGGCTCTCGATGTGTGTCTCAGCTTTTAGTGGTCTTGCGTTCTCGCGAAGGCCGGTTGTTGTTGTTGTTGACTTTTTGTGAATTTCCTTTTCCTATTTTTAGTTTTTTTAATAATTTTCTACTACCTCCTCCTCTTGTTTTTAGGTTTTTTTTTTAGCGTCTGCTCGAGTGGGGGAGGGGAAATAGTACTGTCGGAGGAGGGAGGAGGGAGGAGGGAGAAGGGAGAAGGGAGAGATGTAAGGGAGGTGAGAAGTGGCTTGTCTTTCAAGATATAACGGAAGGGAGAGTGTTGGGGTTTCGATTGTATTTCGGTTGTATATGTATGTGTGTGTATAGACATATATTTGTGCATGTAGACATGTATCCATGTATGAGGGAATTCCAATATTTGTGTAGATATGTGTGTATATATGTATATGTATGCATAGATTAATGTAGACATCTAGTATATGCCTATAGAGAGCTCCCCGAGACTGCTCTCCACGAAGGCATAAACGCTCGCGGTAGAACGGCAATTGTGTCGGCTGCTGAACATTTAATTGCCGACTTTCCTTTCTTTCCCAACTTTTTTTTCAAGCGAGAAATGGAGACTTTCGAGGCTTGCTTCACGGAGAGAGAGAGAAGAGAGCAAGAGCGAATGAGAGAGAGAGGGCGAGAGAGAGAGGGCGAGAGAGAGAGGGCGAGAGAGAGAGGGCGAGAGAGAGAGGGCGAGAGAGAGAGGGCGAGAGAGAGAGGGCGAGAGAGAGAGGGCGAGAGAGAGAGGGCGAGAGAGAGAGGGCGAGAGAGAGAGGGCGAGAGAGAGAGGGCGAGAGAGAGAGAGAGAGAGAGAGAGAGAGAGAGAGAGAGAGAGAGAGAGAGAGAGAGAGAGAGAGAGAGGAAGGAGAGAAGAGAGCAAGAGCGAATGAGAGAGAGAGGGCGTGAGAGAGAGAGAGAGAGAGATTGTATATGCCGGTAGAGGGAGAAAGAGGATAAGGAAAGAGAAAAAGGAAAAATAAGCAAGCAGGTAGATGGAACAATAGAAGATAAATACAGACAGACAGAGAGGCAGACAGACGTGCTCTCAAATGGCGGGAGGAGAAAGGTTGCGGGGACTTGTTGCCGCATTCGTGCTCTCATTGGCAATTCCCTCACAGCGTCTTGCACTTGGCTAGATGCTAACTACGTACGCACGATGGTCCTGTCCTAGTTTTTTTTCTCTTTTTTTTTGTTTCTTCTCTCTTCTATTTTTTCTTTTCTCCGATTTCACTCTTATCATTTCTCCTTCTCTTTTCTTTCCTCCAACCTTCCTCTCCCTATCTAGCTCTTCTTTTCTCTCCACCCTCTCTCTCTCTCTCTCTCTCTCTCTCTCTCTCTCTCTCTCTCTCTCTCTCTCTCTCTCTCTCTCTCTCTCTCTCTCTCTCTCTCTCTCTCTCTCTCTCTCTCTCTCTCTCTCTCTCTCTCTCTCTCCCTCTCTCTCCCTCTCCCTCTCCCACCCTTTCTCCCCACTCCATCTCTCCGTCTTTCCACCTTTCCCTCCCTCCCTCTCTTCTCTCTTTTCTCTCCCATCTCTTCTCTCCCTTCTCTCCCTTCTCTCCCTTCTTTGTCTCTCGCTCGCTCGTTCCTTTCTCTTCCACTCTAATAAGTACATTGCCTTGAAGGATGATTAGGAAGATGTGAAGGCCTTTGCAAACCTATGGTCTTGGCCTCCTTATGACGTCCTGTGCAGATTTGTAAGTGCGTGTGTTCGCGTGTATGTAGTTCCATGTATGTACATGTGTTTGTGTTTGTGTATATCTTGTCTTTTTTTTCTTTGCTGGGAGGTATATGTGGCTCTGTGTCCGTGTTTGTTTGTTTGTGTGTCTGTTTATGTGCGTCCGCGACCGTCTCTATTCACGATCTGGCAAAGTATGAGATATATGAATTCTGGAATGTCGAAGTTCAAAAGATCAAACAAAAAATGAAGCGCATAAACGCGCTCCTCGAAGGTGGACAGGTGTCTCGAGTGTGAGGCAACCAGTCGCCGCCGCCGCTGCCGCCGCCGCCGCGTACCCTAAGGGAACTTACGGGTCATGATCAAGGTGATAGGATGGCTAGGGGGAGGTAGGGGAAGGGGTAAGGGGTAAGGGTGTATAGGGTGAGCAAGTTGCAAGGTACTGGCGAGAGAGGAGGAGACGGGGTCGTTGAAAAGAGGGCTTGTTTCTCATTGATTTCTTCCTGACTGAGCGTCTGAGTGTCTTTAGTGAGTCTTCAGTTTCTTTCTCTTATTCCATTCATGTCGCTGCGTTTTCTGATCGCTGCACTTTCCCTTGTTTTCTTTTGCAAAACTCGCTGAGACTGTCCCCAGTGGCACTGGTTGGCGCAGGAGTTGTCCTTTGACACACTTAGATACAGCAGGCGTCCTTTAAGACATATGCGGCATACTTTATGGCAGTAGACGTCCTTCCCTCCTTCCGCGGCGCCCACCGCGTCTGCGCACGCGCCTCGCCGCCGGGGACGCCTCCTGGAGCCGTCGAGCACGTGGACACGGCTGCCGCCACGTCCGCTTTCGCTACTGAGGGCGAGGGCCACGGGCTTCCGCTCCGGACGAATGAATGGCACGGCACTTTTTCGCCTCGTCCTCTGCGCCGCCGGAGACTACTGCCCCGCCGCCCGCCCGCCCGCCCGCCCGGCCAAGGTCACCTGGCGATGACCTACGTGTTCGACTTCCTTTGCCGGGACGAGGAGGAGGAGGAGGTGGGGGATGCGGGGCAAGGGGGAGGGGTGGGGTAGGAGAGTCTGGAGGAGAGGTTGCGACCCTGGATGATGCCCTGCCGCCATCGAGCCCAGGCGGAGAGGTCAAGGGAGGGAGGAGGGGGGGGGAGTTAGGTGACGTACCTGGGGTGGGGGGGGGGGCTGGGGGCAGGAAGGAGGGAGGTGGGAGGGGTGAGGAGGAAGGCGGGAGGAGAGGCGAGGTGATCTTGCAGGAGCCTGGGGGAGGGGGGGGGGCTAAGGCATTTTCCCTGCCCTTTCCTCCAACACGGGCGGATTTAAGTGGTTAAGGCTGGTTTTCTTTTCTTTTCTTTTTTGTGCACAAATTGTTTTTAGGTCTTTTTCCTCGTTCAAAGTTATTATTATTATTTTTTGCGCTTTACTAGTCAGTATTTGTTCTGCATTTCTTTTGATTTCCTTACCTCTTGCGTATCTTATCATTTTAGAGTAACGGTTTTCTTGCCCTTTCTATCAGTTTGATAAGAGGAAGAAGGACGGAGAGAGAAAGAGGGAGAGGGAGAAAGAAAAAGAAAGAAAGAAAGAAAGAAAAAAAGAAAGGGAGAAGGGGAGAGAGAGAGAGCAAGTGATGGTATCAGCCCGTTATCATCTCTCTTGTTCTCTCTCACTCTTTCTTTTTCCTTTTCTCTTCCTTTTTCTATCTTTCTCCCTATCTCACTTTACCTCTTCTTTCCCTTTCATCCCCCTCCCCTCCTCCTCCTCCTCCTCCTCCTCCTCCTCCTCCTCCTCCTCCTCCTCCTCCTCCTCCTCCCCCTCTTCTTCCTCCTCTTCTTCCTCCCTCCTCCCCCTCTCCCCCCCAATGCCCAACCCACCCTTACATCTCTTTCAGTGTTAGACGATGTGGACCTTCCTTTGTTGGACTTTGATTGACGGACTTCCTGCCCCCCTCCCCTTTCCCCCTCCCCTTTCCCCCTCCCCTTTCCCCCTCCCCTCCCCCCGTTTTACTAATCGTGATATGCAGTAGTACTTCCATTGTTCCTGCTTGCCCCCTTCCCTTCCCCCTTCTGCCGACCTTCTCTCCGCCCCGCTCTCTCTATCTACCTATCTGTCTATCTATCTCTCCCTCCCTCCTCTCTCTCTCTTCCTCCCTCCTTTCTATCTCCCCCTCTCTCCCCTCCCTTTCTCTCTTTTTCTCTTTCTCTCTCCCCTCCCCTTTTCTCTTTTTCTTTTTCTCTTTCTCTCTCCTCTCTCTCCTCCCTCTCTCTCCTCTCTCTCTCCTCTCTTCTCTCTCTCCTCTCTTCTCTCTCTCTCTCTCTCTCTCTCTCTCTCTCTCTCTCTCTCTCTCTCTCTCTCTCTCTCTCTCTCTCTCTCTCTCTCTCTCTCTCTCTCTCTCTCTCTCCCTTTCCCTCTCCTTCTCCTTCTCCCTCCCTGACCCCCTTTCCCTCCTTTACTTTTCCCTTCCTCCCGCCCTCCCTCTCTCCCTTCTCTCCCCCTCCTATCCCCCTCCTCTCTCCCTCCCTCTCCCTCTCTCTCTCTCCCGTGGTTTCTCACCCATTGCCGAGCGCTGTGCTGTAACGAGTACTCGAGCGGCCTCGGATATTAGTAATTAAGGTCGAGGTCCCTTTTTCGTAGCAGGGGAGAAAAGGAGGAAGAGGAGGAAAAAAAGAAGAGGAAGGAGAGAAAAGGGAGGAGAAAATATGAAATCGGGAGGTGAAACAAACCGAATGACGCAAGAAAAAAAGAGGGAAGGGGTGTCGAAGGAGAAAGAGAATGAGAGGCCTTTAATTAAGACTGAGGAGAAGGGCGAAGAGGAAAGCAAGAGGGAGAGGAGCAAGGAGAAGGGAAACGGAGAAACGGAAGTGGAAGGAGTGGAGCGGGAAGACGAAGACGAAGAGGAAGACGGAGTGACGAAAGAAGACGGCCGGAGCGTCGCGGCGTCGGCGACTGGCATTTTCCGGAGAGCGAGACTGCAGTTCCGCCTCGCGCGCCCACACTTCCGGTCGTCGGGCGATGCAGCGCCGGGACCTTGCCTGGGCGCGAGCGGTGACGTGATCAGCTGATCCCGCGCTCCGACCTGGAAGCACGGGATGCCGGGCGCTTGGCATTCTCGTCCGCGGATGCCTTTGAAAACGCTGTCCTTCGCTTTATTCTGTCCGTTCGGCTTTGGAATTGTAATTGCTGTGTGTTCTGGGTTTATACTACGAGGGAGTTTCGTTGTTTGTTGTTCTTCGTTACGTGACGTCAATCTCCCTCCCTCCCTTCCTCACATCCTTCTGTCCCTCCCTCCCATCCTCTACTCCCACCCTTTCCTCCTATCCACTCCTCCCAACCTTTCCTCCCATTCTTCCCTCCCTCCTTCCTTCCCTCCCTCCCTCCCTCTCTCCCTCCCTCCCTCCTTAACTTCCTCCCATCCTACCCTTCCTCCCATCCTACCCTTCCTCCCTCCCTCCCTCCCTCCCTCCCTCCCTCCTTCCCTCCTCCCATCCTTCCCTCCCTCCCTCCCTCCCTCCCTCCCTCCTTCCTTCCTTCCCTCTCTCTGAAAAGTGTGGATCATCGTGAGCGATAATTACCAGGAAGTCCCACAAATGAGAAAAGCTTTTTACAAGCCTGGGTGTTCGAGGACATGTGTGCAATGCATCCCCGCTCCCCCTTTCCTTCAGCACCTACTGCATGCACGCGTGCGCTTGCATGGACACGCACAATCACAACTACGCACACAGTCTCTGTCTTTAACGCACACATACTCAGACGCACATGCAGTTATGCTCATACTCATAGCCATACTCACACTCGCGCTCACGCTCCTGAACACGAAATCACGCACGCACTAACACACACTCACTCACTCACTCACTCACTCACTCACTCACTCACTCACTCACTCACTCACACACTCACGATCACACCAATAGAATCTCCCGAAATCTTTGACGCCGAACGCGAGCGTGCGCCCTCCCGCGGCCAAGGCGATGCTGCTCACGTGACGCTGCTGCCGGGGGCGTCCTCGATGTCGGATGTCCGTGTCCGTGTCGTCTCTCTTTGGGGGGGGGGGCAGAGGGGGGTTGGAGAGGAGGTGGGGGGGAGGGCGTCTGTGAGAGAATTTTTGACTTTTGACGGTCGCTGAGGATACTCTCTCTGGAGGACGGGGGGAGCGGGGGTGTGGGGGAAGGAGGGACAGGAATGGATGGCCAGGTTGTGGGGGGGAAGGGGATGGGGAGGAGGTGGGGGGTGGGGAAGAGGATGTTGCAGATATCAACGCGACTGCCAAGGTTATTTCCGCCCGCGCGATAGCTCGCTTGCTACTGCCCTTACCCCCCCTCCCCCCTCCCCACCTCCCTATTCCTTGGTATACCGGTCGTGATTGAGGGAGGGAGGGAGGGAGGGGGCCACCCCCTCCTCTCGCTCTTCCCCACGCCCTTCGCCTTCGTCCCTCCTGCTTCCCCTCCCCCCCACCCTCTCCTCCTCTTCCTCCTCCTCTGCCCTCCCCCCCTTCGCCTTCGTCCCTACCCCCCACCCCCATCCCCCGCCCCTGCCCTCATCCCACCTCGACGCGATCTTCGACGGGCCAGCATCGCGTCCGCTCAATCAGTCCGTCAGGAGTCTCCCTCGTGTCGGTGTCTCTCCCTTCGTGTGTCCGGTGTGTGCGTGTGTCTCTTTCTCGCGTGTCCGGTGGAGGGTTGGGGAGGGGGGGGGGCTTTGGACTTTGACCGTTTTCGAGATTGTGGCTTGGACTTCAAACGTTTTCGAGATTGGTGGCTTGGATTTGGAACGTTTTCGAGATTGTGGCTTGGACCTCAAACATTTCTGATAAGAATTTATTATTTCAAACGTTTTCGAGAAGATGACTGTGGCATCAAACGTGTTCGAACCTGTGATTTTGATTTATTATTATTATTATTTTTTAAGATGGGGGCTCCGATTTGAAACTTACTTGAATTTGTGGTCTCTATTTCAAACGTTTTTGAGATCATGGCTTCGGTTTCGATTTTTCTTTTTTTTAAGATGGCGACTACAACTACAAACGATGACGATAATGTGGCTTTTCAAGATTCTAGCCTCCCTCTCTCGAAAGGCAAACCCACTTTCTTCTGATCTTTTTTTTTTGATGTCAGTATGTGCTGGGCATCTCGCGAAGGTGTTACGCACGCATCATAAACGGAATAATCCCTAGGAAGATCTGTTTGAGAGTGGGGTTGCATATGGTGTATAGTGCTTTGTATGGTGTGCCTAGAAGGGTGGCTCTCCAGTTTTGCGTGCGTGCGAGATGTGTTCCCAGGATGAAGACACGGTTTTGATTCCGGTGTGTCCTGCTATGCGGTGGTGTCACTTGTATAATCCTGTGACAGGTTATGCAAGGGGGCTATAGCGAGGAAGATGTGATGCGCCATATTGAGGAAGTGTTAATGTACCTTGCAGTGGTGCCATACTAAGGTCCTATAACGTGCCTTAGGAGGATGCCACGCGAAAGTGCAGTGATGTGACAAAGGAGATCGTCATACTAAGAAACTGATGTGACAAAGGAGATTGTCATACTAAGAAACTGATGTGACAAAGGAGATTGTCATACTAAGAAACTGATGTGACAAAGGAGATTGTCATACTAAGAAACTGATGTGACAAAGGAGATCGTCATACTAAGGAACTGTGATGTGACAGACGAAGCAATCTCACCACAGTACAGTGAAGTGCCGCAAGAGGCCGCTATGGCAAAGTACCAGTGTTGACGCAATACGTTTGCAACAAGAAGCAGGGTGAACCACCAGAGTACATCATGTAATCGCGTTGCACAGGCTCTTCCTGCTCCTCGCTCTTGCAACAATTGTTCTGTAAAGCAAAGAGAGGCGTTTCCCATTACCGGGCTTGACTGATGACGCTTTACGCTTTTATTTTTCAGGGTGTCATTCTGTGTCATTGGCCGTTTATTAATCATGTAGATTTATTGGGTAGAAATGGCGTATCGGAGAGAAAGGGAAAGTTGTACTTTGTGTGTGTGTGCGTGTGTGTATGTGTGCGTGCGTGTGTCTGTCTGTGTGTTTACAGTTGTATACCATTTCTGCTCCCTCTTCTCTTTTTTAACCCTTTCTCTCCCCTTTGATACTCCTCCCATCCACCTCTCCATCCCTCCTCATCCCCCCTCTTTTTTCCAATCTCTTCACACGAAATTTGTTCCTACACCTCATAAATATCTTTTCTTTTCCCTCCTCCTACTCCTACTCCTTCTCCTTCTCCTCCTACTTCTCTTATTCCTCCTCCTCGTCCTCGTCTTCGTCTTTCTCCTCCTCGTCCTCCACCTCCTCGTCCTCGTCCTCGTCGTCGTCCTCCTCCTCCTCGTCCTCCACCTCCTCGTCCTCCTCGTCCTCCTCCTCCTCCTCCTCCTCCTCCTCCTCCTCCTCCTCCTCCTCCTCGTCCTCCTCCTCCTCCTCCTCGTCCTCCTCGTCCTCCTCCCCCCCTACTCCCCCCATCCCCCACTCCATCTCCAAACACGTAATGAGCCAACGGCGAGAACAGGAGCGGAAGAGGAAAGCGTCACGCGAGACGGTCAGCGGTCATCATCCGTCATCATCATCGTCGTCGTCGTCATTATCGTCATCGTCATCTCGACACAGAGCAAGGGACAAGCAAGGTCGCTGCGGGAATTGTGCGGGGAAATGCGAAATTAATTTTATTTTTAGATAGATATTTTTAAGGGGGGGGGGGGGGGGGGACAGAGCTCTGAAAGTTATTTTTCTTCTTTTTTTTTTGGACTTGTTATTTACCATGCCCTATTGATGTGATTTTTTTTTTGGTATTTTATCATTTTTATTTATGATTTTTTTTTGTCATTTTCATTTCATGGTGATGACCTCCTCCGTGGCCAAGTCAGGGAGGGACGATGATTTGCGGAAATGTTTGACGTGGGAGGAGAACCAGAGTAAGGTGGGGGGGGGGGGTTGGAAGGGCGTGGTGTGAGGTAGAGAGGCGTGGTCGTGGCTCAGCCCGAGTTTCGTATTGTGGGCGTGTGCGCGGGCGGTGACATGCAATATGAATAGGGTTTTTTTGTGGGTGGGTGGGTGGATAGGGGTGTTCTGCCTTGTTTGTTTGATTGTTTTTTTTTTGGGGGGGGGGGTGGAGAGGGGTAGAAGAAGAAGAGGAGGAGGAGGGGGAGGGAAAAAGAGCCGATTAAAGTCAGTAGGGATGATTGGAGGAGAAGGAAAAAAAATGAGGGAGAAGAGGAAGCGAGGAGAGGGAGGAGAGAGGAAGTGAGAGGGACGATATGAGAGTGAATGAGGAAAAAAAAAAGAGGTGGAAAGGGAGATAAGGAAGGAGGAGGGAAGCGGAGAGAGAGAGAGAGAGAGAGAGAGAGAGAGAGAGAGAGAGAGAGAGAGAGAGAGAGAAAGGGTAAGGGCGACGGGAGAGGGATGGCGGGGACGAAGGCGAGGATGGGGGAGGGAAAGAGAAGCAAATGATCCAGAACACAGAACACGGGAGGTTATTGTTTGCAAGATTTTCAGGAATGTACCTTTCCATGACCTACCGACCTCCTGTCCGACTTACCGCTCGCTCGTATGTTATCGCGATTAAGGGCGTCCCGTTGGTATATTTATGATGTATTTTTTTTCTGTGTGTTTCTCTCTCTCTCTCTCTCTCTCTCTCTCTCTCTCTCTCTCTCTCTCTCTCTCTCTCTCTCTCTCTCTCTCTCTCTCTCTCCCCCCTCCCTCTCTCTCTCCCCCCTCCCTCTCTCTCTCTCCTCTCTCTCTCTCTCTCTCTCTCTCTCTCTCTTCCCCCCTCCCCTCTCCTTCTCCCTCTCTTTCTCTTTCTTTCACTTTCCCTCCCTCTCCCTCTCTTTTTCTTTCCCTCCCTCCCCTCTCCCTCTCTTTCTCTTTCCCTCTCCCTCTCTTTCTCTCCCTCCCTCTCTTTCTCTCCCTCCCTCCCTTTTTCTTTCTTTCTCTTTCCCTCCTTCTCCCTCTCTTCCTCACCTTCTCTCCCTCTCTTTCTCTCCCTCCCCCCTCTCTCCTTGCCCCTGTCCCCGATCCACGCATTCCTTCATTGGCTCTCAAACCACACCACTCCCCGTGTTATTGGATGATGACACGAGTCTCTTCTACAGATGAGCGCTTTGTTCTCTGTTCTCTGTTCACCGCTCGGATAATCAGTGTAGATCAGCAGACGTGATGTGATGGTTGTTCTCCTTTCTATCTCTTGTCTCCTTCTATGTCATTATTCACTTTATTCACTCTCCTCCTCCTCCTCCTCCTTCTGACCCTCAGACCCTCTTTTTTTTGTCTCATACGAACTTCATGGCAGGAGGAGGGGTGGTGGAGAAGGTAAAGGAGGGGATGATGATTGTGATGATGATGATTATGGTTGTGATGATGATGATGATGATGATGAGGTGAAGATGAAAATGAAGGTGGAGGAGGGGAAGGGAAGATGAGGAAGAGAGAAGCACCTTCAAACTGCACGATGCAACAGTTGAGTCAGACACGACCGTCACGCATTAACGCTTGCTCTTGTTTATCTTCCACTCCTTCCTTCCTTCCTTCATCTCTTCCTGCTTCACCCCCTCCTTCCTTCCTTCCTTCCTTCCTTCATCTCTTCCTGTTTCACCCTCTCCTTCCTTCCTTCCTTCCCTACCTCCTCCTCTTTGGTCTCAGCTTTGCTCGATTTTTTTGGACTATCCGAACCACGAAGCAAGCGATCCGAACGCGGAACGAGACAGAGGGACCGAGGAATGAACCGCCCTTCAACGCGAGAGGGTTTTCGATCGCGCGTGCTGAAGCTGCTGAAGCTACTGAAGCCACGATCGCCCTTCATGGCAGAGACTCGCCCCCGAACCTTTCTTTCGTTTGTTGTTTTCTCACGTCTCGATTCCATGGCTGGTCTGACTCGCTGCTTCGTTGATTATGAGTTGCTTTTATTTAGTTAATTAAGATTCTGCTCGGGTGTGATATCTGCCGTTCGTAAATGAATGAGTCATTTTGGTGTATTTCTAAGCTTTGATTTGTCAATTTACATCCTTTTCCTCCTTCCATCCTAAGACTTCCCCCCCCCTTTTCCTTCTCGAATACTTTCTTTCCCTCCCTTTCTGTCTTTCTACATTTTTTTTTTCTTTTTGGTCCATGTTTGATATACTCGACGCATATTCCTCTCCCACCGAAGGCACGTGCGTATGCCAGCCATTATGCCGAGTGTTCATAAAAGATATGAATATCGCCTCTCTTTTCCTCATTCACGCCATGTTCCCCCGTGATTGAGGATTCCCGTACATGTTTATTTAGTCAACGGTGCGCGCACGGGCGTGTAATTGCCGCCCACGCCTAACTGACGGTGACAACAACACAGGCCGGGAGATGGTGATCCGACCGACCGGGTGGATGGTCAGCGACCGAATCGGAAAGCAAAAGTTTATTTACCGTTTTGTTCGAAGAAGAAAAGGTTTATTTATCGCCTCTTTTATTCCTTGATTCTCTTCAAGGTTTTTGACGCTTCCTCCCGCGACCTCTACCGAAGTGCCCCCTCGAAGGAAAAAGCACGCGACGTTTTCTTCAGTCGCGGCTGACTTTGAACTCCAGGAATCGGTGTCGGGCTAGTGAAAGCGGACACAGCAGAGCGCGCGATAATTATTATTCTCCATCTCCGCGGAGTGCAAGAGCTATGACAAACCACGCTCTGATAGGCGGCCTCCCATCGCGAACGAGGGATGAATATTTACATGAAGGAAGGAGGATTGAAGGATGCGAAAGCGGTGGAGGCGCTGCTCATGGGCGAGAGAGAGAGAGAGAGAGAGAGAGAGAGAGAGAGAGAGAGAGAGAGAGAGAGAGAGAGAGAGAGAGAGAGAGAGAGAGAGAGAGAGAGAGAGAGAGAGTAGCCTTCGCCACTGCCCTAGTCCTTAAGACCAGACGTCATAACCACCACAATCACCACCACCATCACGGGGCTCATCAACCATTCACAACACTATGATATACTCCATCGTTCATCACGCCACGCTGGTATACCCTTTTACATGCCTCTCGTGTCGCCAATGACCCGCGGCGCCTTCATGGGTCGGCGAGAGTGAATGGCGACGGGGTTGTGTCGCGGTCCACGGGGGCGGGGGAGGGAGGGAGGGAGGGAGGTGGGTGTGATTTTGATAAGGGGGGGATAGGGGATTTTTTGGGGTGGGTATTTGCACGTATGGACTGTGCGTGGATGTGAATATCCCTTGTATGTGAGCGTGTTTGAAAGAGAGAGAGAGAGAGAGAGAGAGAGCGAGGAAAGAGCAAGAGAGCGAGAGAGAGAGAGAGCATGTGTTTATCCGGTGCATGTGCATTGGCGCGCATGACTGCACCCTGCACTATCTATGGCCCTCCTGTGTAACCTGTATAAAGATACAGTCCTGCCACAGACTGTGATTTACGACGCAGCGAGTGATCCCGGCGTGTTTTACGACATCCGTGCAACAACGCCCGCATCACAACTACACTTCATCATCACTTGGGACTCCTCCGCCCGTTTCACGCCCCCCCCCCTCTCTCTCTCTCTCTCTCTCTCTCTCTCTCTCTCTCTCTCTCTCTCTCTCTCTCTCTCTCTCTCTCTCTCTCTCTCTCTCTCTCTCCCTCTCCCTCTCTCTCTCCCTCTCCCTCTCCCTCTCCCTCTCCCTCTCCCTCTCCCTCTCCCTCTCTCCCTCTCCCTCTCCCTCTCCCTCTCTCCCTCCCTCTCCCTCCCTCTCCCTCCCTCCCTCTCCCTCCCTCTCCCTCCCTCTCCCTCCCTCCCTCTCCCCTCACTCCCTCTCCCTCTCTCCCTCTCCCCCTCTCCGTCTCCGCCGTTTATTGCACCGTTGCTGCGCCTCTGGTTCCCCTCCCCCCGCCATGTGGCTGCGCAGGCCCTTTGAATTAGGTGGCCCATGCCCGTTAGTCCAATGTTTATTTTGTGTGTTCGCCTGTGTGTAGTTGTGCATATTTGCGTGCCGTTTCGATTGCATGCGGTTGCAATTGCATGTTGTTGCGATTTAATGTTTTTTTCTCTTAACATAAAGGCATGCAATTGCGCTTGATATTTCGTTCCTTCTTTGTTGGAGAAGGGTGGTCTTTTTCTTTCTTTCTTTCTTTCTTTATTTATTTATTTATTTCACTCTTGGTATGTAGGTTTGACTAGTTGTATTATAACCATAACTTAAGTGATGTGAAATACGTCTGTGAGAATAGCACGAGTTTGAAAGATAAAGGAACACAAAAAACGTTTTTTTTTTTTACATTTCTTTGGGGAATGTCTGGACGCAGTGAATATTTAGGTTGTGTCTTTGTTTCGTTCTTGAACAAAGGGAAGAAACGCAGACAAAAAGAAGTGCTATTGGACAACACTGGCCTGGCCTGTCTCACCTACTTCAACCTGCGCTGTGCTCTGATTAAGACATTGTGTATTGCATCCACCCTCCTCCACCTCCACCTCCGCCACCCCCTCCACCTTCATTCAGCTCTGCCCCCTTCCCCCACCTTCACCCCCTCCACCTCTACCTTAACCCCTCTCGACCCCCTCTACCCTCCCCCCCTCTACCTCTGCCCCCCCCCCCCCCCTAATTCATCCCCCGCCCCCCACGTGGCATTCAGGTTATTTACGGCACACTATTACAGAGTGGGGGGGGGGGGGGGTAGACAGACCACGATGTCGGCAGGGAGGTTGGAAGTTGTTACTGTATGGTTTATGGTGAAGTTCAGGGGGTTTGGAGGGCGCGGATCAGCCCCCGGGAATTCGGATCAATTTTTTTTTTTTTTTTTTTTTTTTCGTGGAGTTTTTATTTCCCTCTCGGTAAGACGTTGTTTGTCGTATCGTTATTCCAGTTTTGTTGGAGTTTTTTTTATTTATTTATTATGCTTGGTGTTTGCAATTTACTCGACGGGACTTCGAGTGCAGAGGTGATTCTTAAAGAATTTTCGAAGGTTCTGGACGGATCGGGATTTTCCGCCCGTGTTTTGGAATATACATATGATGTTTTATTTACATCCGTGTATGTTTTTTTCCCCCAGTGAACGTGTTTGTTGTACATGTACGTAAAGGAAAGGTGTTCATTATTTATGCATATCTCTACATGTAATTGTGTTTTGAAGCCAAGTGTATTCGAGCGTGTGTTGTTACGCGCGCCAAGACCTTCCGTGACGGCACCCGCGTCTCATCCCCTTCTTTATCTCACAGGGAAGATTATACTCAGAGCATATAATCTCAGTCACGAAAGCAGAGACGAGACGAGTTTGACTCTACGTCCCGTGTGGCAGTCAGACATGGGGCGCGGATGGTACTCGCCCTCAGTGAAAGTGTTTCAGTAACTCCGAGAGAGACGCGTCTGTGGCGTCGACGTGACTTAAAGTGCGTAACGTAACGCTCGCTTTGGTGTCACCGTGGTTTTTTTTGTTTTGTTTTGTTTTTTTTACTGTTTGGCTGCGTTCGTTATGAAGGATGTGCTGAGCTTGGCGATCCGGTTTGTTGACTGAGTTGCAACTTGGAAAATAGTGCCACTTGTTAAACCGCGTCGTGAGTGCGGAAGGCTCACCCTCGCGAGCACAGACTTCAAATTTGAACCCTACAGTGTAGTGCGACACACCCTTCGAGATGTCGAGTATCGGAGCCGAAGCGTGGGCGTGCGGGCGGCCAGTGTTCTACAACGTGTGCATTTCCCTCAGCAAGATGTCCGGTCCAGTCATACACGACCACCCAGCATCCACGCCCACCCCTGCCCCCGCCCCCGCCCACGCGACTCCCCTTCGGGAACAGAATCCACATTCGGAGGTCACTTCCCCCGCGCCCGCCCAGCCGGTGCTGACACAGCCCACCGCTCGCAAGGAGGTGGGCGGCATGGGCGTTGGAGAAGCCCGGTGCAAATGCGGCGAGGGCGGCGGCGCCAGGAGGAAGATCAACGACCGGCGTGGCCACAGGTGTGGGCGCGCGAGGGCATTGCGTGTCGCCGGCGACGTGTGGCCGGGCGTGGGTGTAGGACTGAAGGAGGAGGAGGAGGAGGAGGAGGAAGAGGAAGGCGAAGGGGAGGCAAGGGCGCCGGGCCGCGAGGCGCTCCACAGGACCGTGATCACGCTGTCGGGCGACGGCAAAGCAGGCCAGGCGCCCGGCAACGCCTCGGCCGCCCACGAGGCCCCCGTCCGCCCCGCCCGCCGCTACAGCACCGTGGTGAGCCTGGAGGCGGGCGGGCGTACCCTGTGCACCAGCCGCGCGCTGGACGAGGGCAAGGGCGAGGAGGGCGACGCCGATGGCTTCCTCCTGCGGAAGGTGAGCCACACCAGCGACTATAGCCTGAGCTCGCACTCCGACTCGTCCGTGAGCTCGGCCTCGCCCGGCCCGTCGAGGCGCACCTCGCAGGACACGGCACACGACTCCGACTACTACGGGTCGTCCGGCGAGGAGGAGGAGGAGGAAGGGGGCGAGGGCGCAGAGAAGGACAGCGCCAACGACAGCGACAGCGACAGCGACAACGAGGACGTGAGCGCGCGGCTGCGGGCGGCCATGGCCAGGCTGCAGGCCACCGAGGCGTCCAGGCTGGGCTTCAGGCGCACGGCCGGCGGCCTGAGGGCGTCCCGCTGGAGGAGGAGAGCGCCCATCAAGGTGAGTGGCGGCGGAGTAGGGAACCTGGAGGGGGTCGCATGTTAGCTGGACACGTTGACATGACACCTTGGAATCATGACCCGCTGACGTGACGTGGGAGTGTGTCAGTGTGACGGGAAACAAGGAAATGGAGAATGAAAAAAGAAACGTGATTAGGCGCTTCCCGGTCTCGTGGGTTTTGACGAGGGGGAAGTGCGACTTTGGAGTATGAATGGGAGTAAGCACACTCAAATGATGCGATAGACAACGAATCTGGAATGGAAGGAGAACCTCTAAGAATGTAGAACCAAGACGAAATCGAAGAAAAGACGGAAAAAGGATGTTAACAGAAAAGGTAATGGATAGGAAGAGTTGGCGAGTAGTGAATGTGAGTGGTTGTGAAAGAGATCGAGTGTGAATGACTATTACGTGTTGGGAAAGATTACCTGACTATCCAGAATCAAAGGCAAGACACGCATAGACATAGAGATAGACAGACAGACAGACTGACATAGAGGCAGACCCAAAAAAAGACATAAGGATGACAAAGACGCAGATGTGGAGGGAGTGCGTTAGTGCAAGTGTGAGTGTGACACTGAATGAGCGAGAGAGGACCTGAGAAGAAAAAAACAAAACAAAAAACGAATTCTCAGCAAGTAAACAAAGTAAATAGGTCTGATTAGGCCACTCAGTAGCATTGCTTTACCCCCAAACGTTGCGCGATTCAGGCAACCTCTAACTAGGTACGATTAGGGTGTTTTGTACGAAAAGATACGATTTTGAAAATATAGACCAACGGAGGAGCTGTGGTCTGGCAAATAGCCGGGAGTGGCTGGCAATCTTTAGCAGTTGCATCGGCTCGTATTTCTCACTCTAAGTACTCTTAGTCCTAAAAGTATGAGGTAAGAGAGGCAGGCTCCTGCGGTTCCCCTGTGGTCGAGGTTCTGTGGCCACGCGCGCTCATTTCAAAGCTTATATGGTTATCATTTCGTCAAAATAACGATAAAAGAATATGCGATAGGAAAAGAGAAGTGAAATATAAAAAAAACATCTGATCTTTATAGTCTTAGTTTGATAAAGCGAAAGGAAGTTTTCCCTTTCATTTGTTCTTTTTGCCGTTCACTCGAGTTTATGAATGGAGGAAGTTAAATGTGATACAGCTTTGTTTTCGCCCGTGTTGCTCGGGTCACGTACCTTCTCTCCCCCTCCGCCCCGACTTTTACCGGGTCGGTCGTTGGTAAGACAGACAGACAGACAGACAGACAGACAGACAGACAGACAGACAGACAGACAGACAGACATAGATACATACATACATAGATACATACATACATACATACATACATACACACACACACACACACACACACACACACACACACACACACACACACACACACACACACACACACACACACACACACATACGCGCACGCACGCACGCACACACACACACACGCACACACAGATAGATAGAAGCAGATAAGCGCAGACAAGAACAGACAAAAGAATGGCGGAGGGGGCCGAGGAGGGAGATCCGCGACGGTCGGAATACCCACAAAGCAAAGGGGATCCCTATGGGTATATACCCGCGCCCTGGCATGGGAGGCGAATGGATTCCGAGCGAGATTTCTGAGGACGAGTCGCGTTGCTTGGTTTATGGTGAGGCGACGGGAAGGCGGTTGGTTTTCTTCGGATGCGCTCTCTTTCTCTCTTTCTTTCTTTCTTTCTTTCTCTCCTTTCTTTCTTTCTCTTTCTTTCTTTCTTTCTTTCTTTCTTTCTTTCTTTCTTTCTCTTTCTCTCTTTCTCTTTCTCCCTTTCTCTTTCTCTTTCTCTTTCTCTTCCTCTCTCTTTCTCTTTTTCTTTCTCTTTCTATTTTTCTTTCTCTTTCTATTTTTCTTTCTCTTCTCTCTCTTCCTCTTTCTTCTCCTCTCTCTTTCTCTTTCTTCTCCTCTCTCTTTCTCTTTCTTCTCCTCTCTCTTTCTCTTTCTTCTCCTCTCTCTTTCTCTTTCTCCTCCTCCTCTCTTTTTCTCTCTCTCCCTCTCCCCCTCTCTCTCTCTCTCTCTCTCTCTCTCTCTCTCTCTCTCTCTCTCTCTCTCTCTCTCTCTCTCTCTCCTTCACCCTCCCTTTTTCCCTCCCTCCCTCCCTCCCCCTCTCTCTCTCTCTCCCTCCCTCTCTCCCTCCCTCTCTCTCTCTCTCTCCCTCTCCCTCTCTCTCTCCCTCTCCCTCTCCCTCTCTCTCTCCCTCCCTCTCTCCCTCCCCCTCCCTCCCTCTCTCCCTCCCCCTCCCCCTCCCCCGCCCTCCCTCTCCCTCCTCCCTCCTCCCTCTCCTCCTCCTCTCCTCTCCTCTCCTCTCTCCCTCCCCCTCCCTCCCTCCTGGCCTCTCACTTTTTGGAGATTTTAATGAAGAGTGCGAAGTTATCAACGCTTTTTACTACGGAATTATCACTGTTTCTTTTTTTTCCATCCTGGATATTCAGTAGAATCCGATCGCCCTTGGCATTCTGTCGCTCTCGGCAGTGGGTCAGATTAGTCGGAATAAGATCAGCTGGCACTGCTATCCCTTTCCTAACCCGACCTCCTTCCCTCCGGGGTTGTTATTGTCGGTGTTGCGTTCCTTCTTCCCATTGGGAACGGAGCGCACCGTTGCGTCAGGTTGAGAGCTTAGTTTGGTTGTCAGCCATCCCTCCCCCCACCCCCACCCCTACCACCCTCTCCTTCTGCCGTTTCTTTTTCTTCTCCCCCCCCCTTTTCTTTTACCCCACTTTTCTTTCCTTCTCCTCTTTTTATCTTCTCCGACTTTCTTCTTCTCCTAACCGCTGTCACTCCCCGTTCTTCTTTATCGTATCTTCTTTCCCACTCGTTCATCTACTCTCCTCCACCTTCCCTTTCGTTCCCTCGCCATCCCCTTTTTTCCCCACCTCTTCTTCACTTCCTTTTCCCCTTTTTCCCACTCCCCCTCTCCCTCTCCTTCTCCCTATCCCTCTCCCTCTTTCCCTTCCTCCCCCTTCCCCTTCCCCTCCCCACCCCTCCCCCTCCCCCTCCCCCCCAGACCTCCCTATGGCGTCATACCACCGCCACCAAATTAGATTCCAGCAGATGTAAATGCTTAGAAAATGCGCATTGATATTCAGCCTTCCAAGGGCAGTCATGTACACACGCCATTGTGTACTCTATTTCCACACGCGTGCGGGGAGACGGGAAGTGCGCAGGCCTACCCCCGGTACTGACATTAGGCAAAACTGTGTGTAACATCATTGTTTGTGTGTGTGCGTATAAAGAGCACGAGAACCATGCGTGCAAGGTGGCCATTCGCGTAACAGCGGGATTTGGGCATTTTGGCAGGTGACTCGTGGCGGTGTTCACCTGTCGATCGTGTCTCATTATATCATTTGGATACAGACAGATATAGAGACTGCGAGAGAGAGTGAGTGAACACTCCCTCTCCCTCCACCTCCCTACCTCCTTCCCTATCCCCTTACTCTTTATCCGTATCCCCTCTCCCCTCTCCTCCTCCCTTCCTCTTTCTTTCCCATCCCATCCCCTTGCCCTGTTCACGCTCCCCTCATTCACCCTCACTCCTCTACCCCTTTCCTATTTCCCCTCCGCTCCTTCTCCTCCCCTTTCCTCCTCTCCCCTCCGCTCCCTCTCCTCCCCTTTCCTCCTCAACCCTCCACTACCTCTCCTCCCCTTCCCCTTCCCACCTCCTTCTCCTTCTTCTCCTCCTCCTCCTCCTCCTCCTCCTCCTCCTCCTCCTCCTCCTCCTCCTCCTCCTCCTCCTTCTCCTTTTCCTTCTCCTTCTTCTCTCCCCTCTACCCTGACGTCCCACTTCCCTCAAGAACCGCCGGAGACACGTAGGTTGACACTCTGGGGAAAGTAAAAGTGGCGGTTCGTGAGCGGCGGTTGAGTGTCGCGACCCCCGGGGCATGGCGTGGCATAGCGGGCGGGCGGGCGGCGGCGGCGGCTTTTAAAATAATGCGTTCTTCCTGGTATCGCTTTTGTTTCTGCTTTGTGTTTATCTTTGTCTTTGGTGCCCATGCCGCCGCCGATCCGTCGTTTCCCTTTCGGTGATTTTTCTTTTTTCTTTAGAATTAATATTGCAATTTTGTGATGGGTCTTTGGTGCTGTTTCGTAGTTGTTTTTGCCTCGATCTTCTTTGTTCTTCTTGTTTATTGATTCTTCTTTTCTTTCTCTCTTTGGACTTTCTTTCCAAGTGATATCAGAATAGACCGAAATCGGACTTTATTCCATCGTCTTTGTATCAATTAATTGAATTTTTTTTCTTCGCAGGTAAGCCGAATGATGAACTGGTGTGAGACGGAGACGTAGCCGCCGTGCAGGTAAGTGAGCGAGTTATTCATGAGGCAATTCCTTGTGGTTTTGCAAAGCTCTGGCAGTTGGTATGCAACATTATGCAATCCCCTTCCTCTCCCCCTCCCCTTTTCCTCACTCCTTTCCTTTTTCTCTGTTTCTTTCTACTCTTTTCTCTCTTCCCCCTCTTTCTCCTACTCCCTCTCTCTTCCCTCCTACTCTTTCTCCTCTCCCTTCCCCCCATCCTTTCTCCTCTCCCTTCCTCCTTCCTCCTCTCTCCATCCCTTCCTCCTCTCCCTTCCCTTTCTTCCTCTTCCCTCCCCCTCTCCCTCTCTCCTATCCCCTCTCCCTTCTCCCCACTGCCCCCCCCCCTTCCTCCTCCCCCCGCCCCCATCACCGCATTTCAACCAGGGCTTAAACAGTTCGTGTTTGCAGGTGTTTGTGTAAACAAAAGGTAATACTTCCTGGCGATCTTTGGCTTTTGCTTTTTGCTTGCTGATTGAATGGCAGCGGAGGTGAAGGAAACGTGCGACGGGGGAGGGGGCAGGGGGAGGGGGTGCACGTGACAACATAATGCCACGTGGATAAGGATACAAAAGGGGGCTTAAGACGGTGCCAAGGAGGGTTACGAAGGTGCCAAGGGATCTAACGGGAATGGGAAGGATGTAAAAAGGGTTGAGTCAGGCAATCATTCAGTTCGGTTCATGGTCTCTTTCTTCTCTTTTCTCTCTTTCCTATGTCCGTTCTCTCTATTCTCTTCCTTCTCTTCCTTCTCTTCCTTCTCTTCCTTCTCTTCCTTCTCTTCCTTCTCTTCCTTCTCTCTCTCTCTCTCTCTCCTCTCTCCTCTCTCCTCTCTCCTCTCTCCTCTCTCCTCTCTCCTCTCTCCTCTCTCCTCTCTCCTCTCTCCTCTCCTCTCCTCTCCTCTCCTCTCTTTCTCCTCTCTCCTCTCCTCTCTCCTCTCTTTCTCTCTCTATCTGTCTATCTATCTATCTACCTATCTATCTATCTTTCTTTCTTTCTTCCGGCGATTAATTGCACGCGCTGAAGCCTTAAATGTGCGGCTGTTTCACAGTTACTGTCTCGACGAATGATTTTTTTCCCTCGGCTCAGCGGGCGGGCGTCCTGTCCCCCGCCTGCTGAACGCCATGGTGTGTGACGCCCTCCAGGTTTCGTGAGGGTGGGCTGGAGTGGGTGGGCGGGTGGTAGGTTGTGTGAAGGTGTAAGGGGAAGGGCGGGAGTGTGTCTGTGTGTGTTTGTGTGTGTGGTTGTGTTTGCATAGCTGTTCCTAGCTGTATCTTGATTGCACATGCTTGTATGTTCATGAATGACCCCGTGTTTATAACCGTTTACATTGTTTGTGTTTTTGCTTGCGTGATCACAGGTAGAAATGGTGCGAGATTGTCTGTATTTCGAAGGAACTCTCTTTCCACACAACAAAATCACTTTTTGATTAAATGATGAATGTATAATATTTGAATAAGATACATAAATAATGATCTTTATGAATATTCATACAGATGAGTGCTTTTCTAATCACCTATTACATACGCGCTCCTGAGTGCGTGTGCACCCCCCCCCCCTCTCTCTCTCTCTCTCTCTCTCTCTCTCTCTCTCTCTCTCTCTCTCTCTCTCTCTCTCTCTCTCTCTCTCTCTCTCTCTCTCTCTCTCTCTCTCTCTCTCTCTCTCTCTCTCTCTCTCAAAATATGTGTCTCTCTGTCTCTCTATACTATACGACCAGCGCCCCCGCCCCGCCCCCCGCCAATCAAGCCGCACATTACCCAACCCGCCCGCCGCCCGTTCGTCTTCTGCTCTACGCCCGCTCGCCTCGCACGTCTGGTTGCGGGCGGCCTTGGATGCATGGGTTGGGTGGCTGTTGTTTCTTGTGTTTTTCGCTGTGTTTTTTTCCCTCGCGCGCTGTTCCGTAACTTCCTGGGCGTCGTAAGAGAACTGAGAAAGGGAAAAGGAGAGGAAGAGGAAATATTAAAAACAAGATAAACAAGAGAAACAAAAGGGAAGAGGGAAGATATAGGGAGAGGGTGAGGAACAGGAGGTGGACGGAAATGATTTGGGGGAAGGATAGAAAGACGGTAGAAAAAAAGGAATGAGGGATAGAAGGAGAATTTGGGTGAAAATGGGGATGGGAGTAAGAGATATATGAATAATGGTTTATGAATAGGACATAGAGGAAGTGAACACTAAATAGATAATGGCAGAAAGAGAGAATAAGAATGAACGTGCACGAGGAAAGACACAGGTGAGGAATAAGTGGAAAGGAGGGCTTAACGGAGGAAGACCCGATGATAAAGATACGAACTAGACAAAAGTGGAAGAATCACACTTGAACATGTTATGATAGAGAAGAAAAGAAAAAAAAGGAAAGCGAAGAGAAGAGGAAAAAAACACGATTACGCCGAGGATTTTTTCGCTTTAATGCCTTATCGCTTTAATGCCTTATCGCAGCATATGCCTTGATGAAGCATTGTTTTTGAAGAAGACAAAGAACAAAAGATCGATAGAGTGAGAGCGAGAGAAAAAGAGAGAGAGAAAAAAAGATAGACGGAAACAAAGCCGAAGAGAAACCTTTCGCAACAACATTCGATATGCATGATAGGCATCCGGCCAGCACGCCCAGGCGGGCGGGAAGCGCCGCCGCGATCCTCTCGTGCAAGGGCGTGTGCAAGGAGGGCGGGGTCGGGGGGAGTGGGTGGATGAGGGGTATTGAGTGGGGTGTGGATGAGAAAGGGAAATGGAAAGGGAGATGGAGAAGAGGAGGAGGAGAAGAGGAGGGAGGGAGGAAGGGAGGGAGGAAGGAAGGATGGATGGATGGATGGAAAGATGGATGGATGGAAGGATGGACGGAAGGGAAGAGAGGGAAGGAGGTGGGGATGGAAAGGGGACGAGAGGGGGAAGGAAGGAGGAGACGAGGGAGGAGCGGGGATGAAAAGAGGGTGAAGGAGGAGGGGAGGGGGAATAAGAAGGGAAGGAAGGAGAGGGAAGGGGGGAATGAGAAGTGGAGGAAGGAGGGGGGAGGGAGGGTTGGGGAGGAGGAGGGTGATTCGGCAGGCGGGGAAGAAGGAAGCTCTGGCGAGCACGAGAGCGGGGGTTAAAGGTCATTCTCCCTTAAGGGAGCGATCTTGCTTTGTTTTGTTTTTCCTTTTCCTTCGCGTTCCCTCGTTCCCTCCTTTTCCCTTTCACTCCTTCTGTTTTGTTCCACCCTTCTCCTTTCTCTTTCCATCCATTTCCATCCCTTACTCTTTTCTCTCCCATCATTCCCCTCTCCCTCACTCCTACCTTCTCCCTTCTCTCTCTCCTATCCACTCCCCTCTCCTACCTCCCTCTCATCTTTCCTCCATCCTTTCCTCTCCCCCTTCCCTCTTCGCTATTTCAACTTCCCTGCCTTCCTCCTCCATCTCCCTTCCACCTCTTTCCTCTCACCTTTCCCCCCTCACCTATCCCCCCCACCTACTCCCCCCACCTATCCCCCCCTCACTTTTCCTCTTTCACCTTAGTTTCCCCAGGGGGCGTCACGATGCCCCCCCCCCCCCCTCCTCTAAGTCGTTGTGTCCGCTGTGACGCAACTCGTCTTCCGGACTCGCACAGATCGTCTGCCTCGTTTGCGTGTGGTTGGTGCTCGTGTTGCGTTAGTGTTGCGTGCGGGATGGAAGTGGAGGGAGGCTTCTTTCTCTGGGTTTTGTTTCTCTCTCTCTCTCTCTCTCTCTCTTATCTCTCTCTCTCTCTCTCTC
>NW_028234406.1:1341829-1346829 GCF_977035675.1 Penaeus japonicus
GATGGTGATGATGATGATAGTGACGGCGACGACAGTGAAGGCAAATAAGGACTCACACGTCTATCCTTCTCCCTGCCTTAATCTCCCTATCGCCCTCCGCCGTTGCTCCGAGGCGACGCGTCTAAACCCCCTGAAGTCACACAGGGTTAGCGCCAGGGGGGGGGGGGGTGACAGGGGACGGACGGCCTCGCCAGCTGGGTCCTGAGGCGTAGTTGTCTCCTCCTGGGGATCTCTTTTTTTTTTTTTTTTTTTTTTTGCTGTTATTTATATTTCGTACGTTGTCTCTGTTGCAATCGAATCTGCCCTTTTTTTGTTTTGTTTTTGCGTTGTTGTTGTTAGAGGAGTGGTGTTTTTGCTGGTGTGTTGCTCCACCTTTCGTATCGTAGCTTGGGCTGGCAAGGACAGGACCTGAGGATTTTTATTGTTGTTTGTATTTTGGGATGCATGGTAATGAATATTTTTTATGTTGTAGTTGAATGTTTGCATTTATGACTGCAGTAAGATATTTTTGCAGTAATGACGAAATACTACCGTACTAATAAAAGGTTAGAAAAAACAACAACTACAAACCAAATAGTTTTTTTATGTGTTGTAGTTGTCGGTTTTGTGTTTTTAATATAACCGTGTATTGTGTAATTCAGCAAGCAGTTGCGTCCTCGACTGAAAGAAATATTAGGCTAGATTGAGTTGATGACGTCACTCAAGCATTTCGTTGGTCGCGAAAGTAAGAGCAATTCTCTTCTCCCGAAGTTCCGATTTCTCCTACGGGCTGGATCCCCCCCCCCCTCTCTCTCTCTTTCTCTCTCTCTCTCTCTCTCTCTCTCTCTCTCTCTCTCTCTCTCTCTCTCTCTCTCTCTCTCTCTCTCTCTCTCTCTCTCTCTCTCTCTCCCCCCTCTCTCCCCCCCCTCTCTCCCTCTCTCACTCTCCCTCTCCCTCCCCCTTCCTTCTTTCCTTCCTTCCTTCATTCATTCCCTCCTTTCCATCCTCTCTCTCTCTCCTTCCTTCCCTCCCTCTTTACTTCCCTCCCCACCACCCACCCACCCCAGGGTTCCAGGCAGCCACCCAGGCGATCGCGGGCGTGGGAACCGGGCGAACCGGGCGTGCGTGGCGACACCCGAGGAGGACGCTCGGATCTGCGTCGTTTCTCCGCGGTTCTGCAGGATTTTGTTTTTGTTTTTTTGTTTTTGATTGTGTATTTTTTTCTCTTTCGTATTTTTGACCTGGATGTTTTTTTCGTTTTTGTTGTTGTTTTCTTACTTATTTGGTCTACCTTCGTTGCTTGTCTGTCTGTGCATTTGGTTTGTGATAGTGTCTTAAGTATTGTTAGTGATGATGATGGTGATGATTATGATTATAATGAGTGATAGTGGTGATGGTGTCAGTAATGAGGATAATAGGGATGATGATAGTAATGATAGTGATTATATTGATATTAGTTATAAGGATGATGATATTGATAATAGTGATGATAATATCAATAGCAAGAATTATAGTGATGATAATATTAATGGTAAAAATGAAGATACTAGTAGTAAGGATAATGGTAATTATTACAATGATAATAATGATGATAATGATAACGATAACGAAAACGTCCGTAATAATTATAACAAAGAAAATGAAAAGAGTGAATGAAGATAAGAAGACCCAAGAAAGAAAATAACGAAAAAGAAAAGGGGGAAAAATGGCGACGGAGAATAAGCGTTCCTCGCAGGCCGGTGTTTGGTCAGGTGTTTGGTCCGTCCCATCACGCCTCACTCTCGGCTTCTGTACAAAGCCCCGTCTATTGTGGCTTGAAGGCGCGTTATATAACCAGCTGTGGCCGTGAGGAGGCCTTAGACGAAGTGTCAGAAGTGTTCGTTATGTAATTTTAAAGAGTGTTTTTGTGTTTGTTTGTTTGTTGTGGCCACGGTCGTTGCTGAGAGATTGTCCTAGTTGTGGGGTTCTCATTTTGAGCCGCCTTTGTGCTGGCTTTGTGCTGTGTTGGGGTCTTGTTTTTCATCTTCTTTTTTATTTTTTAAAATTTTCGTCATTCTTTTTTATTCTCCTTTAATCCTTCTACTGTTATTTTTTCGATGATCCTCGTCCTCGTTAGCGTCTGTGGTGGCACTGTTCGATCCTCTTCGGTTTTTCTGTTTTAGTCTTTTCCAGTTTTCTTTCTTTCTTTCTTTCTTTCTTTCTTTT
Organism: Penaeus japonicus; assembly: GCF_977035675.1. NCBI lineage: Eukaryota > Metazoa > Arthropoda > Malacostraca > Decapoda > Penaeidae > Penaeus > Penaeus japonicus. The sequence goes on from NW_028234406.1 coordinate 1,344,014, forward strand.
ATCTATATTATCATTGTCTTGATTTAATATTTGACCTCTCTTTTGGTGGGTAATTATCGTCGTCCTCTTTTTCCTCCTCCTCCTCCTCCTCCTCCTCCTCCATTTTCCTCCTGGACTTTTTTCCTTTTCCTACTCCTCTCTTTCCATCCTTCCCTCTACTTTCTTTTCCTTATCACCATCTATCCCCCCTCTCTCTCTTCCACGCCTAGTCACCCATACCTAACCTCCTCCTCCTCCACCTCCTCTCTCTCTCTCTCCTCTCCCTCCTCCTCCTCCTCCTCCTCCTCCTCCTCCTCCTCCTCCTCCTCCTCCAATTTTCTAGTGTGCGAGTGGATAATCTCTACTGTTCTGGTTCATGGTCGAGCTAATCGGAAGCGGCCGTAGTACTGATCTAGAGACAAGATGCTTGGGCCGACTTTCTTGCACTTTCCCTTCGCTCGCTCGCTCTCTCTAATCATCCTCTCCCTCCCTCTCTCCCTCCCTCTCCTTCTTCATCTCCTTCTCCCTCTCCTTGTCCCCCTATCCTTCTCTCTATCCCTCTCCCTCTCCTTCTCCCTATCCGTCTCTCTATCCTTCTCTCTCCCCCCTCCCCCCATCTCTCTTTCTCTCTCTCTCTCTCTCTCTCTCTCTCTCTCTCTCTCTCTCTCTCTCTCTCTCTCTCTCTCTCTCTCTCTCTCTCTCTCTCTCTCTCTCCCCTCTCTCCCCCCCCCTCTTCCTCCCTCCCTCCCTCCCTCCCTCCCTCCCTCCCCCCCTCTCTCTCTCTGTCTCTCTCTCTCTCTCTCTCTCTCTCTCTCTCTCTCTCTCTCTCTCTCTCTCTCTCTCTCTCTCTCTCTCTCTCTCTCTCTCTCTCTCTCTCTCTCTCTCTCTCTCTCCCCTGCACTTTTTCCACCCTTTTTGCCCTCCCTCTCTCCCTTTCCTGCCCCTCACTCCTTCTCTTCCCACCCCCCCCCTTCCCATCCATTTCCTGCCTCCTCCGCATGATTTCTTCCCCGTCCTCCTCCTCCTCCTCCTCCTCCTCGCCGATAACCAGAATCATCAGACGAATATCTCGGCCGCAGTGAGCAGGCCAGCCCCGTCCCGTCTCCTCCCATTGTCCATTGTTCTTTGCCTTCCACTCTCCCGACCGCCGCTTTATCTTCTCCTTTTCTCCAGGCGGTCGTACAGGGTAGATGGGGGATTGATTGATGAATTGATGGATAGATAGATAGATGGAAAGAAAAGTGGATAGATGTGTGTGGGGGGGGGGTAGATGGAGAGGTAGAGAGATAGATAAGGAGGACGAAAGAAAGATAGGCTGGAGATTGATTGGTAAGTAGATAGATGAAGGGACGGATAGATAGATAGATGGACAGATCAATAGATGGATAGATGGATAAAGGAGGAGGAAAAGGAGAAATTGTTTCTTGCAATTTGGAGGTTGCTTTTCGCGGTAGGCATATGGAGTAGGTGCAAGGTGTCGGTGCAAGTGTGTGCGCATGTCTGTGTCTGTCTGTGTCTCGGCATGTATGTGTGAAAAATAATTATATGCATGTGTGTTATAAAGCGCGGCTGCCTGCCAGTTAGCGTGCGTGAGTAGGCTCGCCTGCACCTGCGCGCACATTTTTGCAAGTGTGAAGGAAATTGCGAGATGACGGTGGCATTAGCTGTGATGATCTTTGCAACGCGAATTGCCCCAATAACGAACGTGGACGCGGGTGGGCGTGCGGGTGCGAGTGGGCGATGCAGATGGCCAGACTGTAATTTTGGCAGTGCGCATGCGTGGTCTGGGGTCCGCAGGATCACTTGATGACGGGTTGTTTGTGGTCGCGATAACCCAGATGCGTCCGGCGGCGGTGGCGGCGGCGGCGGCGTCACGCCCGCCCGCCCGCCCGCCCGCTGCGCTACATCGGCGAGCGAGTGGCTGCCGACGGATGGATGCCTTCTCATTTGGTTGCCTCGCTAATCATATTCCTGGTTGTTCATTCCATTGAATTCGCGTTCAGTTTAAAGCGATGATGCTGATTATGAATGGGGGGCCCAGGATGGCAAGGCACTTCACTGATGCATATTTAAGTATTTACATATGAATAAATTACCATTTTATAGGCGTAAATAAGAAAAAAAAATCAAAATAGTTTTCGGATGCATTTGATTGCGTTCTACCATTGAATTATGTAGTCATCGTGAATTATATATTATTGTTTTGTTTGTTTGAATTCTTTGTTGCTTTGCGTGCGCGTGCGTGTCGTACGAGTGTGATGTCGCCTTCCGTATGTATACACGCAAACTACTGATAGCGGTGTTCGTACACGCAGCAAAAATTTTGTCGGGTTACGTGAGACTCGCGGAGAATGACAATGTAAACGCTATGGACACTCGCAGAGCATTTTTGCGCGGGCACGTGTCTGAACGCAGGACTTTGTTAAAGCGCACTCAAGCAACGATCAGGAAATTCCTGGTTAGATGAATGACACTATGCTCTTCTTCTTTCTCCTCCTCTTTATCTTCATCATCATCATCATTCTATTCTTCTCCTTCTTCCCTTTCTTCTGCTCCTCCTCCTCCTCCTCCTCCTCCTTCCACCACCACCACCACCACCACCACCACCACCCCCTCGTCAGCTGACCTTTTTGTAAACAAGCATGATTTAGAAGCGCCATAAATTCACAGATTCGCGGCAAAGAATAGGACTCACACCAGCTGGTCAGAGTAAGGGGGGGAGGGAGAAAGGGAGGGAGGTAGAGGGTATCCCGAGACAGGTCGTACACACAGGTGGTCGTACATCCACGCGACGTCATAAACAGGGCCGAATGCAATTACCTTCACACCTCCATCGG
>NW_028234406.1:1351829-1359329 GCF_977035675.1 Penaeus japonicus
AAAAGGTTGAGAACCACTGGACTAAAGCATAGACAGAAGAAATCAAATTTTCAGACCTCGCGCAGAATCCCTCCTTCCGTTTATTGACAAATCGCGGCCGATCGCCTCCACGGAACGGCGACTCGGCCAGCGAGCGGCAGCCGGACGTCTCGACCCAGTTCCCAGGCGCCGATGGATCGCGCTTGTTTACGGCCGCCGACGCCTCCTTCCGCTGGGTCCTCGCGTCTCGGGCCGGGGTCTCTTCTCGGATTTTTTTTCTTCTTCTTCTCTCTCAAGATTTCATTATTGTTCTCCCTCTCTCTCTCTCTCTCTCTCTCTCTCTCTCTCTCTCTCTCTCTCTCTCTCTCTCTCTCTCTCTCTCTCTCTCTCTCTCTCTCTCTCTCTCTCTCTCTCTCTCTCTCTTACTCTCTCTCTTACTCTCTCTCTTACTCTCTCTCTCTCTCTCTCTCTCTCTCTCTCTCTCTCTCTCTCTCTCTCTCTCTCTCTCTCTCTCTCTCTCTCTCTCTCTCTCTCTCTCTCTCTTTCTCTCTCTCTCCCTCCCTCCCTCCCTCCCTCCCTCCCTCCCTCCCTCCCTCCCTCCCTTCCTCCCTTCTCCCTTTCTATCTCCGCTTCCCTCTCCTCTTTCCCCTTTCTTTCCCTCTCCGTCCCCTCTTTCTCCTCCTTTCCCTTTCTCTCCCTCCACCCTCCCCTTCCCCATCCTCTTTCTCTCCCTCCACCCTCCCCTTCCTCATCCCCTATCTCAACCTCTCCCACCTCTTCCCCTTTCTCTCCCTCTCCCTCCCCCTACCCTTCTCCTTTCTCCCCCTTCCCCTTTCACCCTCTCTCCCTCCCCTTTCTCTTCCTCTCCCTCCCCTTTCCCTTTCTCTTCCTCTCCTTCTCCCTCCCCTTTCCCTTTCTCTCCTCTCCCTCTCCCTCCCCTTCCCCTTTCTCTCCATCTCCCTTCCCCTCCCCCTCCCCTCCCCATTGCTCTCCCTCTCCCTCCCACTCCCTTCTCCCCTTCCCCTTTTTCTCCCTCCCCCTCCCCTCCCCTCCCCTCCCCATTTCTCTCCCTCTCCCACTCCTTTCTCCCTCTCCCTCTCCCTCCTCCTTCCCCTTTCACCCTCTCTCCCACCTCTTCCCCTTTCTCTCCCTCCTCTTTCCCTTTCACCCTCTCTCCCACCTCTTCCCCTTCCTCCCCCTCTCCCTCCCCTTCCTCGACGTGTTGCATAATCTGTTGAATCTGCGGTCTCGCCCCAAAGTGAGTCCCATCACGTGACACGGGTCATTTACTCCCAAGAATCTGGGCACGGGCGCGGTTTCGCAAGTGTCCCGTTGTGTGTTTTCTTTTCTCTTTGCTTTTCTTCTATTTTAGTAAAACGAATTCTTGAATTTGGATTTATTCTGGGTGGCAATTCAGGCTGACATACAGATAGACAGAACGATATGCAGATGCTATAGAAAAAAAAATTGTTAGAAAGGGATAGAGAAAGCATCTCTAATGTGGAAATTGCGAAAGTAGAGGGAGGCAGGAAGGAGGAGGAGAGGGGGGAGGGTTAAAAGGACGGACAAGGGTTGAGGGATGGTAGGGGGCATGATGGGGGGGGGGGCTGTCATGCACGTGGCTTCTCTCCTTGCGTGATATGCCGTCTTGAGGTTGAGCGTAATTTGTGAGGTTGTGCGAATAAAAGGTGGGATTGCGTGAGTTGTTTATGAGGTTGGGGGTAAAAAGACTCCCTTTCCCTCCCCCTTTCTCCTCCCCGCTCCCTCTATTCTTCCCTCTCCCTCTCTCCTTCCCCCCCTCTCTCTCTCTCTCTCTCTCTCTCTCTCTCTCTCTCTCTCTCTCTCTCTCTCTCTCTCTCTCTCTCTCTCTCTCTCTCTATATATATATATATATATATATATATATATATATAATATGTATATATGTATATATATTTCCCTCTCCCTCTCCCTCTCCCTCTCCCTCTCCCTCTCCCTCTCCCTCTCTCCTTCCCTCCTCGAATTATTTATGGGGTTTGGTTGAATTATTCCTGAGGCCGTCGAGTAAAGTTGTTGCAAGGTTGCGCGGGGTTGAGTGCTGAATGAGGACAGACCTAGCGAGGCGAGAGAGGGAATGCAAGAAGGGCGGGCGGGCGGGCGGGGGGGGGGGGGCGCTGCTTGGTGATTCACCTGGCGACACCTGATCCTTGGACCTGCTTGTTCACCCTCGATTAGGTGAGGGAAAGCGGCCCGGGCGGAGGGCGGGACGAGCGAGGTGACCGGGGGAGGGAGAGAGGGAGGGAGGGAAGGAGAAGGGGAAGAGAAGAGGGAGAGGGAGAGGGAAGGGGAGTTAGTGAGAAGAGGGAGGGAGGGAGGGAGGAGAAAGGGAAAAGAAAAGGTAGAAGGAGGGAAAGAGGGAGGAGGAGAGGGAGAGGTAGAAGGAAGGGAAGGTGGGAGAAAAGGAGGGAAGAAGAGAGGGAAAGAGGGAGGGAGGGTAGGAAGGAGAGGGAAGGGGTATTGTTTAGAGGAGGGAGAGTGTAGGGGATTTGGTGAGAAGAGGCAGGGAGGGAGGAGAAATGGAAAAGGAAAGGTGGAAGGAGGGAAAGAGGGAGAGGTAGAAGGAAGGAAAGGGGGAAAGAAGAGAGGGAGAGGGAGAGGAAGAGGGAAGGAGAAAGGATGAGTGAGAGAGGGGGGAAAGGGGAGAGGAAGTGTAAGAGGGAGAGGAGGAAAGAAAAAGACACGGAGAGATGTTGAGAGGAAGAGAGGGAGAGGGAGAGGGAAGGAGAGAGGATGAGTGGGAGAGGGGGGAAAGGGGGGAGGAAGTGTAAGAGGGAGAGGAGGAAAGGAAAAGAGGCAGAGAGAAGTTGAGAGGAAGAGAGGGGGAGAGGGAGAGGGAGAGGGAGAGGGAAACGGAGAGGGAAATGGAGAGAAAGAGATGTTGAGGGTAATCGGATTACAGATCGCGTGCTTGCTTGTTCGCTTGGGTTGGTAGGTTAGGTCATAGGTTGGCTGTTCTGTTAAGAGGGCTGATTGTGGCTTTGGTAGTTTGTCTGTCTGTCTATCTGTCTATCTGCTTATCTCGCCAATCAACCACTCACTCACAAACACGCACGCACGCACCGACACGAACGCCAATTAACACAGCACATCAGTCAGCCAGTTACTCGGTCAGTAATGCCGACGAGAGGAGCGGCTGAGGGAGGGGGGGAGTAAGTAGGGGTAGGGGTAAGGGAGAAGGGGCAGAGGGGAGGGCAGAGGAGGGAAGGGATAGGGCAGAGAGGCGGAGAAGGTGGGAAGGGGGAGGGGAGAAAAGGGGAGAGAGTTTAAGATGGGGAAGAGGGAGAGGGGAAGAAGGAAGGGGAGAGATAGCAGCAGAGTTAGGGAAGAGGGAGTTTAAGATGGGGAGGGCAGGGGGGGAGGGCACGTTAGGGGTGATGTGTTGCACGTGGGAATAATCATGTCACTTAAGAAGAAGGAAGAAGGAGGGAGGAGCAAGGAGCGAGGAGGGGAAACGTGATGTTGAGAGTGAGGGGAAGCATCCACTCACAGCTTCATTGAGGTGTTTATTCGTTTGTCTCGGCGTGTGACGTTTAAAAAGGGGAGGAAGGAGAAGGAAGATTTAAAAGGCTAAAGGAAAGGTCAGATGAGAGAGAGAGAGAGAGAGAGACAAAGAGTAGAAGATAGAAAGAAGGAGAAAGAGAGAAAGAGAAAGAGAGAAAGAGAAAGAGAAAGAGAAAGAGGAAAAGAAAGAGAAAGAGAAAGAGAAAGAGAAAGAGAAAGAGAAAGAGAAAGAGAAAGAGAAAGAGAAAGAGAAAGAGAAAGAGAAAGAGAAAGAGAAGGGGAGGGAGAGAGAGAGAGAGAAAGAGAGAGAGAGAGAGAGAGAGAGAGAGAGAGAGAGAGAGAGAGAGAGAGAGAGAGGATAAAGCGCGTCCGAGAATTGGCTGAGTGTTGCCAGGCATTTTCCTGTGGGATTCCGACAAGCCTCCGCGTTGCTTGGCGGTCGCGGGACAGAGCGAAGAAGAATGTTAGGTGCGTCGCCGCGGTGTGTTCGAGCGAGTTCTCTTTCTTTTCTTTCTTTCTTTCTTTTTTTTTCCTTGAGGTTTCGGGGGGGGGGCGTGTGTGTGTGTGTGTGTGATGAGGGACGTCGAGCGGATGAATGGCTGGGAAGACGCCAAAGGTTCGATTTCGATGGTCGGAGGAGGTTTTAAATGAAGGAGCCTGCGGTCGCGGGGAGAGAAGGGGTTGGGAGAGACGGAGGGAGAGGGATGGAGGCGGTGAGGGGTAGGGAGGGAGGGAGGGAGGCAGGGAAGGTTGTCACAAGTGATCAGATGTCGCCTCTTTGTTTCCGGTCTGACCCGTTTCCATTACGTGTTTGAAGCGAAGGTGCGCTGCCTTGTCGTCAGTCACGGGTGACGGACAACCACTGACAACTCTGCCCATCTTCCGCCATAAGCCCCGATCTCTTGGCTGTTCCTCGTCCTTCTTATCTCCCTCCTCTCCCCCTCCCTCTCCATCTCCTGCCCTCCACTCTTTTAGATTCCTCTCGTCCTCTCTCCGTGATCTTCGCCCCTGTTTCTCCCTCGGAGGGGCGTTGCGCGTCGGGGCGTGTGTGGGGCATGCGCCGCGCTGCCTCGTGCCCGCTTGCGTGTCTGTCTGCGTGTCTTCATCTGTGCACGGAAGAGGGGCGATCTGGTGCCGATTCAGTCACACCCTTGCGCCCGTGGGAAGGCGTCAGCGCCAGCGACGGGGCGGCGCTCCTTTCCCACGTGCGTCTCTGGCGGTGCTCTCGATTCGCGCTTTTTTTGTTGCTGTGTCCGTGTGATCGTGTCCGTCGGCGGCGAGGGACAGGTAGTCGCCTCGCCATACCTGCTGCTCTCGGGAACTTGCTAGCGAGGCGTTATTGTCCCTTTCCCCCCCTCCCCCCTCCCTCCCTCTCCATCCTTTTGCAAAGCAGGAGGCCAAACCACCGCTTGGTTTGTCGCGACTTGGGAGAAGCGCCGCCATTCTGCTGTCGTCGCTACCTGTTGCCGGTGCGTCAGGAACCCGTCCGTCAGGTCCTGCGAGTGCCCTGTGGTTGTCATACGTCTCGATCATTCCGTCACACCTCTTGCATCGAGGAGGACCGTAGGCGACGTGTTTCCCCGGAAAAGGGCGGAGAGAGTGATACCGATATAGAAGATAGCACGGCCGTTTTTTTCTAAAGCTTTGCGAGTGCAGTGTGCGTGATCTGTGCGTAAGGTCCGTCTTTATAGTGTGTTTGGTGGAGTTGCAATGGTGAGGGGCGTCCTCCCGCGGTAGTGTCCTGACGAGTCCTTGTGTCTCGGAGGTGGTCAACAACAACGAACATGCTGGATTACTTCCGACATCGGCGCTGGTCCCACGTGGACTTCGCGTCGCCGAGGATCACGGACAACCTCGCCACGTCTACCTTCAGGACCACTCCACACGATTCCGGCGCCTCCACCTCTACATCCACTTCCACATCCACATCCACATCCACATCCACTTCCAGTACCACAAACATTGTCCCTAACTCGAGCTCTTCCACCAACTCCACCTCCACCTCTACATCCACTTCCACATCCACATCCATTTCCAGTACCACAATCCTTGTCCCAAACTCGAGCTCTTCCACAGACTCGTCTGTTTCCACTACCATAACAAGTACCAACACTCCCCTCTCCTCTCTGTCCACGAAACCTGTTCCCAGAGCCCCCACGATCATTACCAACACTACCACCGTTAGCTTGGGCTCTGGCACCGTCACTACCATCATCATCACTGCCACCACCACCCATCCATTAACTGCTACCACGAGTGCGATCACAACCACATGCCCAGTCATCACACGCCACACCAAGACCACCACGCTTCCTGCAATTACCAGAGGCCCCATTCCCACAGCCACAGCTCCAACCACAGCATCTTGTCCCTTCAACCCGAATGCCGCGTCCCCCTCCGTGTACACGCGTCCAGCTACCACGGCCCTGCCCCCTGCTACACATCCTAGTAACACAGGACCAGCCCCTGCCACTTATTTCAGTTCCACAGCCAGATCGCCCATCATACACCCTACTACTTCTGCTTCCCATTCTGGGGATACTTTTGCATCCCCCGCCTCGCCCCCCTCATGCTCAGAGATCGCAGATGCGCGTTCTAGTGCCAGTGACATGCGCTCATCCGCTGCCACAGCCATAAAGCCAGGGATCTCGACCACAGAGTGTAGTGCCACAACCAGAGCCATAGATATATGCCCTGGCATTACAGTGCCATGCTCTCGTGCTACAGCCTCTCACTGTGATACCAGTAGCCCAGCTTTGACAGCTATTTCCTCATCTACTGGTATTACTACTAAATTGCCGTCTTATCCGAGCACGGCCTTTCGTCCAAATAATACAACGATAAGTCTGACCTCAAAGAATCAAAACCCCACTGCCACACTCCCTGACACCAGTGCTGCTCGTCGTGACATCACCGCCAACCGTCCTGGCACCAATGACTCGCATCCTGACATCACTACCACGCTTCCTGGGACTGCTACCACTCGCCCTGGTACTCTTGCCACTCTCGGCGGAACAGATGCCGTGCCTGTTTGTTCTGTTTCAGCTAGCGAGACCAACGGCGGATCTCCACCCACGATCACCGTACGCCCAAGCACCGCCGACGCGCCCCAGAAAACAGCCTCACGCCCTTGGACCTCCATCATTTGCCAGGGCACGACCCCCGGTCGGAAAACTACCAATACCTGTGGCACTGCTGCGACAATGTGCCAAGCTGCCACTGTATTCCCTGCTACCAGCACCACCACTACGACCCCCAGCCAGGCCATTCCTACCACACTGAACGGTACCGCAAGGCCATATCCAAACAGTGCCATATCCCCTCTGTCTAGTGCGAGCGGTAAAAGTACTGCAAGTCCGGCGAAGTCCGTGTGCCCAACCGTCACCGCAATTACTTGTGCGAGCTCAAGTGTCACTGTTACCGGTCCCGCGACTCCTGTATATTCCAGGACCCATTCCATAGCCTCAGCGACTTCTGGATGCCAGAGTGCCACGAACACATACCCAGCTACCTCTGTTTGCCCGAGTGTCACTACAACCCGTCCAGCTACCTCTGTGTATCCGCGAGAAAGTACCGCGGGTACAGGAGCTACTACGCACACAAGCACCATAAATACATGTTCACTCACCACAACCACATGTCAGGATGCTAAAAAAACAAACATGACAACCGACACCACATGTTCTAGTACCACAAATCCCTCATGCCTTGCCACCACATCCCCTGACGTGACCATTACATCACCTGCCACCAGTACCACATCCCTTACCACCAGTACCACATATCCCGCCATCGCAGCAGCGAGCCGTACCACGAGGTATGCCTACCCCTTCACGCACGCGACGCGCCCCAGCTCTTTGGGCACGTACCCGATCGTGACCATCAGGCGCTCCACGACGATCGCCGCGTGCCCCATCTCGACCATCAGCCGCCCGGGCACGTCGGCCTCGTACTCCGCTGGCAGCGCCGGCACGAGTACCT
>NW_028234406.1:1371829-1394329 GCF_977035675.1 Penaeus japonicus
ATAGGAGCGTTATTATTTCTTGTTGTTGTTTTTGTTGTTGTTATGGGAGGGCGAGGGAGAAAAAGAGGAATCGCATTGAAGTCACTCTCTGTGCAGGTGCCCAAGTATGCTTTCGTGGTGTGGGAGTTGGTTGCGTGTGTGTTTGTTTTTCCTTCGCCCGCCCACTCTTTCGGACACGTTTACGCAGGAATTATGGGAGACACCCTGTGGGTATTTGTTGTTTTGTTTTAGCAAGATAGGTTGGCACAGAGAGATGGAGGAAAGAAAGAAGGAAGGAAGGAAGGAATGGAGGGAGAGAGAAAGAGAGAGAGGGAGGGAGAGAAAAAGAAAAAGGGAAATGGAGGGAGGAAGAGGGAGAGGGAGGGAGGGAGGGAGGGAGGGAGGGAGGGAGAGGGAAAAAGAGAGGAGATAGATAAAGAGAAATGAGAACGCGATGCCTCCTCTTCCCGTGTTAAAACGCGACAGTAGAAAGACTATTATCATGATGATGATGGTGATGGATGATAAGCCCGAGGAGACAAAAGACCAACAATTCACTCTGCATCTTTCACTTTTCTCTCTCCCTTAAAAACATGAAAGAAAAGATAAGGAGGCAAAAAAAGAAGAAGGAAAAAAAGGGGTCCATCCACACATACGTCGTTCTTTCGGGCTTATCAGGCTTGTCTAAAGGGACGGGATGCAGGGAGGGAGAAGGGAGAGTGGGAGGGAAAGGGGAGGGAGGGAGGGAGGGAAAGGGAAGGAAGGGGAAGGAGGGAGGGAGGGAAAGGGAAGGAAGGGGAAGGAGGGAGGGAAGGAAGAAAGGAAGGAAGGAAGGAAGGAAGGAAGGAGACCGTGAAGGAAAGGAAAGTGGAAAGTAAATGGAAAAGAGTGAGTGAGTGAGTGAAAGAGGGAAAAAAGGAGATAGTGGGGATGGGGGGGGCGAGTATAGGACCAGTGCTACAGATCCTATTACTTTCAGATGAGAGCATAAGTTTATATTTTGCGGTTGTGTAAAGCGACGAGCAAGTGTGCAAGGGGATGCAGGATGCTGCGTCGAGGTCGCCTTTTCTTTTTTCCTTTCTTTCTTTCTTTTTTCTCTTTCTTCTTTTTCTTCTGCTTCTTTGTTTTATTTGTTATTTTTCTCCTCTTTTTCCTTTTATTCTTACACTTCTTTTCCTTTTTTTTCTTCTTCTTCTGCTTCTTCTTCTTCTTCATCATCATCTTTTTTACCTCTTTTCCCCATTTCCTTGTTTTCTTCAATGTCGATGCTATTTTTTCCTCATTCTGGCTGTTTTTGTTATTATTATTATTGTTGTTGTCATTATTGTTGTTGTGATTTGGTTTCATCGCAATCACCGTCCTTTCTCCTCTTTCAATTCCGGCTTCTTGTTTATCATCATCTCCTTGCTATTATTTCTCTTGTTTTTTTCCACTCCCTGCGACAATATCAAAGCGTCTCGTGTTGTTACTCCGCGAGGACAGAGGGTCATGCTGTTGATGTCATTGTTGTTTTTGGTGGAAGAGATCGTGTTTTTTGTGTGTGTTTGGTTTTGTTGTTTTTGTTATTGGATGTTTTTTTTTCTGGGGGGAATGATGCGTGCTGGTTGGACTTTCTGAAGCGTGTTGATACTGTAAGAGGAGTATTATTTTCTTTCTTTTTTATGCAACAGTATTCAGGGAGCTTGCGAATGACGGAGTGATCAAAGGAAGGAAACTTGGGGAATATTATTAAAAAGAAAAGAAAAAATTCTCACCCTTTTGTGTGTGTGTGTGTGTGTGTGTGTGTGTGTGTGTCTGTGTCTGTGTCTGGCTGGTTCTTCTCCACTCGCCTCCTCCCTCTCCCCCTACCTCCCTGCCGCCTTCCATTACCCTCTTCTCGTAAATATCTCCTTTCCCTGTCATCCTCTTCCTTTGGCTTCCCTCCACCCACCCTCTTTCTACTCCTCTCTCTCCCTTCACTCCTCCTCTTCTCCCTTCCATCGCCTTCCCCTCCTCCCAATCCTCCCCTCCTTGCCTCTACTAATCCCCCTCTTCTCTCCTCTCTCCATTCTCACTCCCCTTCCCTCTCTCTCTCTCTCTCTCTCTCTCTCTCTCTCTCTCTCTCTCTCTCTCTCTCTCTCTCTCTCTCTCTCTCTCTCTCTCCACTCCCCTTTTCTTTCCTTCCTGTCTCCTCCTCCTCTCCCTTCCTTCCTTCTCTCCCACGGTTCGTTTGCATGGACTAGTGTTGCAACTTGGTCTCGTTGCACACCTTGAGCGGTACCGGTCCGTTAGACGACGAGAGGGGACCTTCGTTTTCTTTCCCTTAATTTGTATCTATCTTTTTCTGATCTCTTCTTCCTCCTCCTCCTCCTCCTCCTTCTCTTCGTTCTTCTTCTTCTTCGTCGTCGTCGTCTTCGTCGTCGTCTATTATTATTATTATTTTTTCCTTTTCACTCTTTTCGATGGAAAACACTATCGTCCTGATCTTGTTTTCCTTCTCTTTCCTCTTCCTCTCATTCTTCTTGTTCTTCATCAGCATCTTCCTCTTCTTCCTCCTCGTTGTGATTGTCGTAGCTGTCCTTTGCCATCTTTCGCTTGTTGTCTTTGCGGGCCGTCGTACGAGAGGAGGAAGGGCGGAGTTCCAGAGAGCGGAAGTAAAAGAAGAAGAAAGCGACATGGGAAAAAGGAGGAAACGAAGGATGATTAAAAAAAAAGACTGTTAGTGATGGCGATGATAATGGTTGAAAATGATTATGATAATTCTAGAAATGATTTTAATGATGATGATTAGAGAGGTCAAGAATACTCCATCGCGGAATCCTCTTTCCTCTTTTTTCTATCTCTATCTTTACCTATCTATCTATCTCTATCTAGCTATCTCTCTCTCTCTATCTCTCTCTCTCTATCTCTCCCCCACTCTCCTCTCCTCCTCTCTCTCCTCTCTCTCTCTCCTCTCTCTCCTCTCTCTCCTCTCTCTCTCTTTCCCCCCTCCCCTCCCACCCCTCTTATCTCTCTCTCTCCACTCTCTCCTTCCCTCTTTCCCTCCTTCATCATCCTTCCTCTCCCCTCCTCCTCCCCCCTCCTCCTTCATCCTCCTCCTCCTCCCTCCTCCTTCATCATCATCCTACCTCCTCCCTTCTCCTCCATCATCATCCCCCCTCCTCCTCCTCCGGTCTCCTCCTCGTCCCTCCTCCTCCCTTTGCTCTTCGCTGCCGGAGGAGGGACGGCGGGAAGGGCAAAGATGTTGAATGGGATGGAGGGCGGGGAGGGGGTAGAGGGTGCTGAGGTTGAGGGGGAGGGGGAGGGGGGAGGGGGGAGGAGGTGTTAAGTGGGCAGGTAAAGGTTGTTGGATGAATGGTCGAAATGGCGCCGGGTGATGAAAGTGGTGATAGAATTGATCGTTGGTAACTGGCTGGCTCTTCCATTCACCTCCCCCCCTCCCCCTTACACTTACCCTTTTTAATCTTTCTTTTTTTTTACATATATTTAATGCCCTCTCCCTCCTTCCTTCCTTCCTTTTTACTCTCTATCTTTCGGTTTATATGTTGCTCTTCTGACTGCATAACCTGTCTGTGTGTTATCTGTCTATTGATGCATGTTATCTGTATATATATGTCTGTCTGTCCGTTTGCCTGTCTGTCTATTTGTGGATTTATCTGTCTATCACTCTATCTGACTATCTGTGTATTCGCCCCAGCACATCTCCATCACTTTCTCGCTTTCCCTTCCGGTCTCCCTTCTTCCGTTCTTATTACTCGCGCCGTCTCTTTCACTCCCCTCTTCTCCCCTTTTCCCCTCTCCCCTCCCCCTTTTCCCTTTTCCATTCTCCCCTCTCCCCTCTCGTAAGGGGGAGAGAGAAAGGAAAAAAGAAGAGGGAAATGGAAAGCGGGAGAGCGAGAGAGAAAAAAAGAGAGCTTGAGAGGAAATATGTGATGAGTCCGGCGTGCGAGGAGGGTACTGGATCGTGCCCCTAGTCCTTGCCCGACCGCGGTGGAATCCGTGGGCGGGTGGGCGGGTGGGCGTTCGGGTTCGATAGGCAAGGAAGCCCCGTGTGTTGAAGCGGTGGAGTGGAGTTATCGCTCGTTCGGATTTAGATGGTTGTTGTGTGATATCATTTCGCTCTTCGCGCGTGGTTTGGGTGACTCTGAGGCCGGAGCGTCTTGAGAGGGAGAAAAGGAAGAAGGAAGAAGGAAGAGAGGGAAAAGGAACAGTTGGGCGTGATAGAGCACAGACGCCGCCCGGAGTCGTGTGGTGAGCGAGAGAGCGCCTGCCTGGGTCGGCCAGGTACGCACCAGCATCACACACACACACACGCACACGCGCACATACACCTTGAAAGAAAACGGGATGCCGCAGTGATTTCGATGCCATGACGACGGCGAAGGCGTTGATGCTCCTCATGCTGCAGTTATCTCCCGTGTTGTCTGCTCCGATGCTGTAACGGTGCAGCTGTGCGAGGGGCAGGGATAGGGGCACGGACAGGGGAAGGGACAGGGACAGGGAGGTAGATTGGGTTTCCAGCTGGATCCCGAGGCAGCTGGTTGAGCAGGCGGGTAGGCCTAGGGCGCTTGATATTGGGAGGAGGGAAAGCGGGGAGGGAGGAAGAAGGGTAGCGGGAAAAGGAGAGGAGGAGGGTGAAGAAAGGTAGCGGGAAAAGGAGAGAAGAAAGCGGGGAGGGGGGAGATGGGAGCGGGAAAAGGAGAGGAGGAGGGTGAAGAAAAGTGGGAAAAAGACGGAGGGGGAGAGGGGAGGAAATGTGGGGAAAAGGAGGAGGAGGAGGAGGAGGAGGAGGAGGAGGAGGAGGAGGAGGAGGAGGAGGAGGAGGAGGAGGAGGAGGAGGAGGAGGAGGAGGAGGAGGAGGAGTGGGGAAGAGGGAGACGGGAGGGGGAGGAGGGTCTCCGAGGGAGGAGTCGGCTGTCGCACCTGGCTCTCGCGACGACAGGCTGCGCATCTGGATCTCCTTCCCCGGCCAGGCAGTAAGTCCCCGCTCGGCGCGCACGTGGCTCTGCATTCGCGTCCCCTGCATTCGCTTTGAGAGGCACGTCCCCGAGACAGTCCTTGTGGGTATGACGTGATGAGGCACTAAATGGGCCCCGAGACAATGGCTCTTACCACATCACTGCCGTTCTTTTTTTATTCCCCCTTTTATCCTCTTTCTTTACTTTCCCAGTTTCCCAACACTTGCTTTCCTTGTCTGGGCATTTTATTGTTATTTTTTATTTATTCTTTTTCTCTGATATCTCCTCGCATTGTCAATTGCTGCCATGACATTGTCTCTTGCCTCATGCCTTTGTTATTTATTTATAGACGCCGGCTGGCAGTTTCTAATCGGGGAGCAAAACCTGCGTTTTCGATCCTGTTGTTTTGGATTAATCTCCTCCTTTCTCCCTCCTCCCTCCTCCCGCTATCCACTCTTCTCCTTCGTCTTCCCTCTCCTCTTCCTCCTCCTCCTCCTCCTCTTCCTTCTCCTCTTCCTCCTCTTCCTTCTCCTCTTCACACTCCTCCTCTTCCTCCTCCTTATCCTCCTCCTTCTCCTCCTCCTCCCTCTGCTCATGCCCATGTCTCTGCCTCTGCCCCTGCTCCCTCTCCTCCTTCCTCTCTCTTTCTTCCCTCTCTTCCCTCTCCTTCCTCTCATCCCTCTCTTCACTCTCTTCCTTCTCTTCCCACTCCTCCTCTCCTCTTCTTCTCCCCTTCACTTCCCTCTCCACCCTTTTCCCTTCTCCCACGGGTGATGGAGGAAGTGGAGGAGGTGTGGTGGGTGGTGCCATCTAGTCCATGTTCGCTTGGCCTCTGTGACCTAGCCTGTGACCCGGAGTGCCATGAGCAGAAGGAGGGAGGGATGGAGGGAGGGAGGGAGAAAGAGAGAATGAAGGAGGGAGGGAGGGAGAAAGAGAGAATGAAGGAGGGGGGAGGGAAGGAGGGGTGGATGGGTGGGTGGTAGGGGGTGAATTGCATATGTGTGGATGCTTGGCTTGTTGGAGTGCTTTGTATTGCTTTTCTTTTATCAGGCTTATTCCACTTCCTTCTTCAGTCGCGTTGCCACCTCTGTGTATCAGTCAATCTAACTCTACGGCCAAAGGGAGTGAGAGAGAGAGAGAGAGAGAGAGAGAGAGAGAGAGAGAGAGAGAGAGAGAGAGAGAGAGAGAGAGAGAGAGAGAGAGAGAGAGAGAGAGAGAAATAGAGAAATAGAGGGCATCCGAAATCTTTGGGCCTATTTTCTAAATGTTTTCTAAGCTGAATCTCGCCCTTACTCGACAAGAGAAGAACGAGTGAACGTCGACCTCACAGCGCCCCGCCTTGACCTAGAACACGCTCACCAGACAGGTCGCGCGCGGGGTGAAGGGGGGGTGAGGGGGTCGTCTCTCTTTTTAAATGAGGTTTTGTCTTTTTCTCTGTCTCGTTTTTTTACCTTTTTTCTTGATTTAGATTATCTTGATCTTCTCTCTCTCTCTCTCTCTCTCTCTCTCTCTCTCTCTCTCTCTCTCTCTCTCTCCTTCTCCCTTTCCCCCCTCACTCTCTCCCTCTCCCCTTCTCCCTCCCTCCTCCCCCCTCCCTTCCTCCCTATCTGTCCCTCCCCCCTCTCACTCACATCCCCACCCCCCATTCTACCTCCCTTCAACAACCTCCATCCCCTCCGCCCCCCTGTGGATACGCGGAGAAGACCCCCCCCCCCTCGAGCGAATACGAAATGAGCGGAGCGAAAGTCGTCATTTCCCTCGGCGGCGGCGGCGACGACGGATTGCGCGCCGGATCTTTGATGAATGAGTGTCGCGCCTCCATTCATGGTCTGGGGGACCCGGGGAAACGCGGGTGCTTCTGCTGCCACGGGGGATCGGGGCACGGGGGGGGGGGGGACACACGGGCTCACTCGTTCGGGTGTCGTTGCTGTGGTCGTTATTTTACGCACGCACGCACACACACACACACACACACACACACACACACACACACACACACACACACACACACACACACACACACACACACACACACACACACACACACACACACACACACACACACACACACACACACACACACACACACACACACACACACACACACACACACACACACTCTCTCTCTCTCTCTCTCTTTCTCTCTCCCTCTCCGTGTTGTGTCTTATTTTTTTTACGTTGTACCTTATCGGGCTTGTCTCAGCTGAATATTTAGACGGCCTGGCGAAGAAAAAATGGACAACGGGGCCGTGTGACGTGCAAGAATCGACGTGAAAGTAAACCACAGCCTCCTTCGCCGTCGCCGCTGCCATCTCCTTCTTCTCCTTCTCCTCTTCCTCTCTCTCCCCCTCCTCCTCCTCCTCCTCTTCCTCCTTCCTCCTCCTCCTCCTCCTCCCCCACCTCCTCCTCCTCCTCCTCCTCCTCCTCCTCCCATCCCCCTATCCTCCTCCCCTCCTCCTCCTCCTCCTCCTCCTCCTCCTCCCCCACCTCCTCCTCCTCCTCCTCCTCCTCCTCCCCCACCTCCTCCTCCTCCCCCACCTCCTCCTCCTCCTCCTCCTCCTCCCCCACCTCCTCCTCCTCCTCTCCCTCCTCCTCCTCCGGCACTCTTGCCTCTTGGTCTTTTCCGGGGTCTTTTGTCAGGCTTAAATTTTTAATTCTTTTCATTTCTTTTCCAACGCGGAAACACTGTGCTCTAAGAATAGGAAGCCTGTGTCTGTGAGGTTGCTTTAGAAATGCTCGTTCTCACTCTCACTTTGTCTGTCTGTCTGTCTGTCTGTGTCTATGTATTTATGGATGTATGTCTGTCCGCCTATCCATCATTGTTATTTCTTTTCTAACCAGTCACGAATGGGAGACCTTGAACAGAGAGTAGGTGTGTATTTTTCTGTCTTCTAGTGCGGTGTGCTTGCATGCAGCTTCAAACACCGAATCGCATTAGCTTCTAAGTGTGACATTTCCGCGTGTTATAAATGCACAGAAATAATTTTCAAATTTCCAAACGACAATTAAATCTCCCAGGGAGTGCCGATGCCCTAGGAGTCGGTGCCCCTCCCCCTTCCTCCCTCCCTCCCTACTGTCTCTGGTAGGCCTCCCTCTCCCCCCACCCTCCCCTCGCTCCTGGGTATCCCCGTTTCTAGGGCAATACTACCCCCTCCCCTCCTGCCCCCTCTCTGTCTCTTCCTACCCCGCGGGCAGTAAACAGGCGTGATGGCGGGGAATCGTAATCAATTTTGATGAAAGAGAAAGACGAATAAGTGGCAGGTTTAATGGGGGAGGGAGGGGGAGGGGTAATAGGGGGGTAGGGGAGGGGGTGGAGGGGGTGTTGTTTACATGGTTACAGGTGGTGTTTGGTGTTGACAGGGGGTGGATGAGTGGGAGGGGGAGAGGAAGGAGGGGTGGGGATACATATATTGGGGTAGAGGAGAGGAGGGGTACAGGGTACGGGTACGGGTACGGGTACGGGTACGGGTATTGGGTATGAGGTAGGCGGTAGGCGGTAGGCGGTAGGCGGTATGAGGCTCTGAGGGAAAGTGGAGGCGTGTCTGTGAAGATTTGTTTACATATTGACAGGTAGGTCTGACGCGCGTGCCTTTTTGTATTTAGGTAAAGGGGGGTGGGGGGTGAGAAGCGGGGGTGGAGGGGGGGGATAGATACGCCGAATGAAAATATGTATATATTTTATAGTAAGATGTGATGGTAAATGGCTCTGATTTTATACTATTATTTATTTATTTGTGGGCTGATTATTTCCATCGGGGAGTTGATGATGCTGCTCCTCGTCCTTCTCCTTCTCCTTCTTCTTCCCCTCCTCCCTCCTCCTTCACCTCCTCTTCCTCCTCCACCACTACTGCTAGTATTCCGTCTTCGTTTCATTTCTCCCCTCTCTCTCTCTCTCTCTCTCTCTCTCTCTCTCTCTCTCTCTCTCTCTCTCTCTCTCTCTCTCTCTCTCTCTCTCTCTCTCTCTCTCTCTCTCTCTCTCTCTCTCTCTCTCTCTGTTTCTTCCTCTCTCCCTCCTCCCCTCCTCCCCTCCGTCTCTCCCTTCCCCCTCCCCCCCCATTCCAAGGAGATCGCCTAGAGGAAGGCGAGAATCACGTCTCTGGATATTACGTGGCCGCGCCTGGGAGCTGTAAAGGCGGTTTGTTACAGCCCCTTTTTATTCGGGTAAACTGCCAGGGGACGTGACGGAACCCCCTCCCCTTCCCCCTCCCTTTCCCCCTTCTCACCCGGACCCTTTCCCCTCCACAGACATCGCTATCCCCTTCATAGATCCCCCTTCTTTTTCCCTGCCTAGACCCTTTCCTCTTTCTCCTTAGATCCCCTCCCCTCCCCTCGTCCTCTTTCTTCGCCTCTTCCCCCCCCCCTCTCTCTCTCCCTCCCTCCTCCCCTTTCATCCCCCTCTTTTCCCTCTCTATCCCTCTTTTCCCTCTCTATCCTCCTCTTTTCCCTCTCTCTTCCCCCCCCTTCGCCTCCTCTCTTTTCCCTCTCTTTCATTCCCCCCCTCCTCCTCCAGGCGGGATAGGAAAACATAGAAGAGACAGACGAAGAAATGAAGTACACGGAATAGATCAAGGACTTCGAAGACCGCTGAAGAAGGAGGAGGAGGAAGAAAGTAGGAAGGGAATACTAATGAAGATAATCATGAGAAGAAGAAGAAACAGAAACTGGGGAAAGGGAAGAAAAAGAAGAAATAGACAAGGGAGAAAGAGAAGAGGTAGTTAGTAATAGTAACAAAAGAAGACGAAGCGAGAAGATAGAAGAGAATAGAGATAAAAGAGAGAAGAGAATAAGAATAAGAAAGAGAACGATAGCATTTCATCCGCCCCCACCCCCGCCGCCGCCGCCACGCCGCCCGCAGCCACAACACGCCCCAAGGCTGCTTCTATCTCGCCTGTGCCGCTGCAAGGAACCAGAGTAAATAATAACACGAGAAAACGACCTTGGAGTAAGGGGGGGGGGTAGGAGGGTAGGTTTAGTGAGTGAGAGGGTGGGTGGAAGGGTGGATGAAGGACAGGGGGAAGGGTGGTGGGGGTAAGGGGGGTATGGTGAGGATGCAAGAAATGATGTGTGGTTACTCTCTGTGTGAACCGGCTAGGGTCGCTGGGGAGAAGGAAGGGGGGAGGGGGGAAGGGGAAGGACTGGGAGGGACTGTATTACGGTATGGTTTCTTGTTTTTATTTTCTTTTTACTTCGCGTATTTTCCTTCTTTTCTGTTTATTGTTATTATTGAATTTTGAAATATTTGTAACTATGATCATTTTCTTTTCCATTTCTCCCACTTCTTCATTTTTTTTGTATGTCACCCTTGTTTATCGTTCTCTCAATCTCTCCCCCTTTTCTCTTTTTTATGACTAACTCATTTCCGTTTTATTTCTAAGAATAGTCGGCCCTTTGAGGGGGAAATGAACAAAAAATATTGAACACGATATGTTTCAGGATATATATATATTTATTGAACAATATACCATTGAGAACTCGCATTGAACAGACCATTCTGCAGAATGCATATTGAACAGGGTGTTTCATAATTTATGTTGAACAGAATATCTTGTTGCAGGATATATATAGAACAGAATATCTTGCAGAATATATTGGAATATATTTTCCCGCTTACGTAACTAAGACCTTTTTTTTAAAGCTCTGTTTTCGCAAGTGATAGTCTTTCGCTTTTCCTCGTGTCAGTCTTTGTTTATTATTATTCTTTCTTTTTTGTCTCTAAATATCAAGCGTCTCTTGTAACCTTTTTTTTTTAAATTCTTTTGATTATACTTATTCTGAATTCGGGTGTTACGTCGTGTGTATGTGTGTGTGTGTTTGTTTGTTTGTTTGATTGTGTGCGTGTGTTTGTTTCATTGTGCATGTGTTTGTTTCATTGTGGATGTGTTTGTTTCATTGTGCGTGTGTTTGTTTTCTTGTGTGTGTGTGTGTGTGTGTGTGTGTGAGAGAGAGAGAGAGAGAGAGAGAGAGAGAGAGAGAGAGAGAGAGAGAGAGAGACGAGTATGAGTGGGAATGTGTGCGCGTGTGTGCGTGTGTGTGTGCCTGAGTAGAAGTCCCTTACGTGCATTATCGTTTTTGGACGTGACGCAGAGGACGCTTCAGGGCTTAGCCTATTTTTTAAAGCTTGAAATGTTTAAAAATAGATAGAAAAAAGTATTAGAAGCCTGAACCTATAGGCATTACGAAGCTTAGACTAAAATACTTATGGCGTATGTAAGCTTATTTATTTATGTACGCGTGCATGTGCATGCGTGTATTGCCGTGCGCTTTCCGTGCACCAGACAAGGATGCCCTGGTCGAGGGCATTTGCAACCTTGTGGGCGTGGTGGCGATAGAGGTTATATCCATGGCACAAGGACCGGGTTTATGTGAGAGTAGGAGGGGAAGGAGGAGAAGAAGGAAAAGGAGTAGAAGGAGAGGGAGAAGAAGAGTTTGGTGTGTATGTGGGGGGCGGGCGGTGCGAAGAGGGTTGAGGAAGAAGAGGGAGGAGAGCCTTGTGCCCCCATCGCGCAAAGAGGGTCGTCATAAGGGAGAGCTCGGCGTGTGCCGCGATGGGCGCGTGGAAGGGAGGGAAGGAGGGAGGAACGAGGAACGAATGGCGGCGAGAAGGAAGAGGAGGAGAGAGAAGACCACTTGTAGGTGGAGCGAAGATCGGAAAAAAAAACATCAAAACAATGACATGATGCAAAAATACAATAGATAATACAGCAAAGCAATGTACAGAAATACAACAAGATATAAAGATACAGAGGAGAGCCAGATGCGGCGGGGTTCAGCGAATGCGTGCGCGCGCGCGTGAGTAATGTCAGGCTCAGAATACATCAGGTGCTCATTACCTGGAAATGGAATTACAGACTTCCTCTTAATTTATGAGGCCGTGACCGCAGTACGTTTTTTTCATCTTTTTTTCTTTTTTTTCTTTTATTCTTCTTTTAATTCTTTCTTTTTTGCCATAATAAAAGAGATGTTGTTGTGTCCATTTTTGTAAGATTTATTTTCCTCGTGAAGGCCGGGATGACTTTGGATTAATTTATCTTTTTCCTCTTCTTTTTTGTGTGCATAAGTCATAAAGACTGAATAGTTGACAAATGGAGATTGTGCGTCTGGGAACCGAGTACATGAATTTGTATTTCTGCGTTGAACAAAGGACAAAGGATACGCTTTTAAGGATCCTGCGGTGCAACGTAACCGCGGCATAAGGTGTCATATATATTTTTTTTTTCCCGTTGATTGTACCGCTAATTGCTTTATGAGATCATGGACATAGAATTAACCGTTGGACGCGCTGTTTAAACTCTCCTTGCCCAAGAAGATAACATTTTCCGATTCTCTAATTATATTTTGGTTATATTTGGAGTCCCGGAATATTAATCAACTGCATAGAAGTGCCACGTTGCAGACTAACCCTTGCCCTTCTAGAATGATACGTCAACAACGTACTCGTCTAAAATAGCTATAATTACTCTGAAAGATAAACAGACGGACGAATAAACACACACACAGAAAGGATAGAAAGAAAGATAAAAAAAAAATACTAGTAGTCAGTATCATGCAGCGGCGGCAGTGACGTCATGCACAGCGTCCCGTCTTTTAGCGACCGCCGGGCGAGTAGCGCCGGATAAGAAGCGCGTCTTTGAGATCGTTTAACACGCGTCTTTCTCGTCCGGCCGCCCTTCCGTCCGTCCGTATGTGTGTGTGTGTGTGTCTGTCTGTCTCTATGTCTGTCGAGATGCTTAGATATTGAGTTTTCCTCTTGTTCCTATCCTGTCGTGTTTATTCGTGTTTTTTTTTTCTCTCTCATTTCTGATTTATTTTTTTTATGATGTAAGGAGGGAAGGGCTGGTGTCTCCGTTACAAGGGACTTTTTAATTTTAGTTTTATCTCGTTCTTTCTCACCTTCTCTTGTTTTCATACTCTCTCCTTGTTTGTTTTCTCTACTCCTCCCTCCCTCCCTCCCTATCCTCTCTACCCTCCTCATCTCCCTCCCCCCATTCTTCCACATCCCCCCATTCCCCCCTCCCTCTTTCCCTGAATGTCAACCATCCATCCTTTTCCCTTCTGCGAACTCGTACTTTCTGGTTATAGGCGGCCAGTTTTCTCCTCAGTGAATCGGTGAATCAGTTGATCGCGTCCCGTCAGTCGAGAGCCTTTCCCAGAATAGCTCTTTCCGCGAAACCTTTGCCTGTTTGTCGCCTCTCGTTGCGTCACTTTACGGGTGACCTCACGGTTTGCCGGTGACGTCACGGTTACGTCATCGTTGTAGGCTTTCTTCGCTCTCGTTGCAGTGCCTTCGTTTTTTTGTTTTGTTTTGTTTTCTTTCTTTCTTTTTCTTTTGGATTTCTGTGTTTTTTTTTCTTTTCTTGCGTATGCTTTTTCATTCTCACTTTCTCTACTAAGATTAGGGTAAGGATAACCTATGTACCTCATCCTTTTGAAGTGTACGTAACCACTTGTCTTAATAAACTTGTCAAAGTCAATAAGTCTCTATCTATTTATCTGTTTATCTATCTATCTCTGGGTTAATTCCCATTTTCGTCAATTCTCCATCTTCTTTTCGTCTTCGTTATCATCTTTCCCCGTCTTGGTGTCCCCAATCGCTTCTCTCCTCTCATCTCCCATTATCACTCTCCCCCCCCCTCTTCCCTCCGATCCTCCCCTCCTCCCCATGCCTCCTCCATTATTCTAGACGTCTCAACCCTCCGCCTCCCCCGCCCTTTTTATCATTCAACTCCATTCTTGGTAATCTCTCTTTTCCTACTTTCTCCTCTTCTACCCCTCTCCCCCCTTCTCTTCTTCTCACCCTCACACCCGCTCTATTTCTCCTACCCTTCTTCCTCTTCCCCTCCCCCTCTTTCCTTATCCATCCCCCCATCCCTTCCCCTCCCCCTCTTTCCTTACCCATCCCCCCATCCCTTTCCCTCCCCTTCTTTCCTTATCCCTTTCCCTCCTCCTCCCTCCCCCCCCCATTTTCTCTCATCCTCTCCTTCCCCTCCCTTTTCTCCCTTCCCCTCAATACCCCCCCTCTCTACCTGAGTCCCCTTCGCTCTCTCCCTCACTGCTTTTTCCTTTCTGTCTCACTCTCCCAACTCCCTCTCTCTCTCTCCCTTTAACTCCCTTCCCTTCCCCCGCCCTCTCTCTTCCCCTGTACACTGTCCTACCTTTTCCCCCCACTCCCCCCTCCCTCTCTCTACTCCCTGTCCCCCGCCCCCTTATACCCCCCTCCCTCTTTCTACTCCCTGTCCCCCGCCCCCTTATACCCCCCTCCCTCTCTCTACTCCCTCCCCCCTCCCCCTGTACCTCCTCCCTCTATTAAAACACCGGCAGCGTAACGCGAGAAGCCGGGTCGGAATTTTGACGACGGAACGAGCGAGCGAGCGACCGAGCGACCGATCCACCTGTGCTGAGCGGAGCCGAGCGGAAGTGTCTTTTTGGATGTCGGGATGAAGAAATTCTGTCTGTTTATTTGGCTGTCGATATATGTCTGTCTGTCTGTCTGTTTGTCTATGTATGTTTTATGTCCATACGCAGACGCGCGGACACATACTAAAGAGTGAAAGGGTGTGCAGGACTGTGCAGGACATCAGACAGATATGTATACAGAGACAGAAAGAGGGAGAAAGGGAGAAGGAGGAGGAGGAGGAGGAGGAGGAGGAGGAGGAGGATGGAGGGAAAGAGAAGAGGTTGCGATGTCAGAGGACAAGAGAAGGACGCAAAGAAGTCTTAGCAAAGGAGGTGGCAACACGAGCGGGGGATGGGAGGGGAGGGGAGGGGAGGGGAGGGGAGGGGGGATGCTGTTGTGCGTGCGTGTTCCCTGTTTACATATTCTATATAACTCTCGGGCGGGGCCTTGGTAGCGGAAAAGGTGAGGGGGGAAGGGAGGAGAGGGGGGAGGAAGAGAAGGAGAGGGAGGAAGAAGGAAGGGGAGGAGAAAAAGAGGGAAGTGGAAGGGGAGGAGGAAGGAGGAAGGAGGAGAGAAGGGGCATAGTATTGTGGGAGAGGGAGGGAGGGAGGGATGAGGAGAAGGAGTGAAGGAGGGAGGGATGTATGTCTAACAGAAGTGGGCATGGATGGTCGAACGGGTGGGGGGGGGGAAGAAAGGGTGGAGGAAGAGGGAAGGAAGGAACGCATGAGTACTAGAAGAAGAAGAAGGGCATAGGAGGGGTTGGGGGTGGGGGTAAGGGAGGCGATAGGATGGGGGGGGGGGATGTTGACGCTGACCTTGGCCCAGTGTTGCCAGATCCAGCGTTCCTCAAATTATTGTCAATCCTTCGATTCCGCATTGGCTCGCTAGGCCGTCACAGCGGCTGATCTTGGGGCCGATGCTTCCTCGTAGGAAGCTCTATGGGCCTCCCTAGCGAGTCCCTCTCAGGCTGCCCAAAGGACCCTTTTTATCCCCCCTTTTTTTTCTCGAGGAGAAGCCAAGGACTCCTCCCGCTCCGCCGCGATCTGTCATGCACACGGGTCGTGGTGGCGTCGCCAGGAGTCCTCCGGTCCTCCGTCGTCCCGCATGCCTACCGCGAGGCTCGTCTGGTGTTCCGGCATGCTCGTAATACTCGGGGCATTACGAGCACAATGCTGTCGCCGGAGGAAGAGGAAGGCGCAGGCGACCCTCGTTCATTGCCTGAGCATCCCTCCCTCTCTGCACACGCAAGCGCTGCGCCCATTAGATCCTAATCGGTTCATGGCCTCTCTGGTTCTCTGGTTCTTTGGTTCTCGTGCTCAGGCCTTCTCCGATGCGATTGATTTATCTCCGGTTCGGTTTCCTTCCGGTTTCCTTTCGGTTCGCCCGCGGTTCCTCTCTGCTTCGCCGAGGTCTTCGTCGTGTCGTGAGCGATTCCCGGACGGTAAGCCGAGTGGTTCGCGGGATTCGTTGTGGTTCTCCGGGTTCGTCGTAATGCTACGGGCTTCGCGGATCTGAATGTGTCCTGCCTTGTTCTCTGTCCGGGAAATTTAATTCTGAACGCGATCTTTATTTTTGGCGCTCTCTCTCTCTCTCTCTCTCTCTCTCTCTCTCTCTCTCTCTCTCTCCTCCCCCCTCCCCCCCCCCTCTCCCCCTCTTCCTCCCTCCCTCCCTCTCCCCCTCTCTCTCTCTCTCTCTCTCTCTCTCTCTCTATATATATATATATATATATATATATATATATATATATATATATATCTGTGTGTGTGTTGGTGTGTGTGTGTGTGAGTGTGTGTGTGACGTGAGCGTCGTATCCCCCTCCCTCCCCCCCTCCCCCCCTCCCTCCCTCCGTCAGGAAATCGTTCCTCCGCGGCCTGTGTGTGAGGCAGATCTTTGTTTCGCGTCGGGGTGCCATGTGGGGGGGGGGGGGCGATGACCAGGATGCAGGGAGGGCCGATTAGGGATAAAGGAAATCCTTGCATACACGCGCCAATAAACACATTTGCTCTCCTTCTTACTCTCTACTTCATTACTCTTTTTTTCTGTCTGTTTCTGTGTCTCTCTCCGTCTCCCCCTCTCCTCCACTCTCTCCCTCCCGCTCCCTCCATCCCCATCTCCTTCTCAGTCCCTTCTTCCCCCCTTTCCATCTCTCTATTTCTCTCTCTCTCTCTCTCTCTCTCTCTCTCTCTCTCTCTCTCTCTCTCTCTCTCTCTCTCTCTCTCTCTCTCTCTCTCTCTCCCCTCCTCCATTTCATCTGTCTCTCTCTTTCCCTCCCTCCCGCCCTCCCTCATTTCTTACTTCCCTCCCTCGTTCCTCCCTCTGCTTCCCCGATCCCCTTCTCCCATCCCCTCCTTCCCAAACGCTTACGCTGACGGTTATTCATGCCGTCAGCTGGGCCGGGAGATGTCAGCGATGTCCAGCGTCTGGACAGAAGTCAGCGATTAATCCTCCAGTCACACGCGGAGATGACATCAGCCCTGTCAGCGATTTTTTTTTTTTTTTTTTTTTTTAATAAGTAGATGTGTCTTAACTCTTATGATGTGCCACGTAATGGCAGATTTCGTAAGTGTTCTCTCCGATTATACTTTATTTTTTTATATCTGTTTAATCTTTTCCTTGCCGTTTTGTTTCCTTGACAGATAGATAGAGGCAAGAGAGGCAAGGGAAGGGGAGTGGTGGTAGGGGTAGTAGTAGGGGTGGGTGTGGGGGTGAGCCCTCCCGCGTGGTACCGGTGCCATATTTTAGACAAGGTTGGCACTCTACGTAAGGGTTATAAGTAGGGAGGGTGGCGTTTCTGAGTACGTGTGTAAGTGTGCGTGTAAGGGTCAGAGAGAGAGAGAGAGAGAGACAGTGAGTGGGATAGAGTGAGAGCGTGCGAGCGAGTGTGACACTGTGCATGTGCGTGTGAGTGTGAGTGCGAGTGCGTGCGAGTACTGTAACAGTGTAATACGACAGACCTGATGGGATAATCTTATGATATCTTGAATAATTGGTCTTTCTGTGTACCTGTTCGTGCACGCGTGTCTGTACACATGCACGCAGGCGACGGGCATCAGAATTTCGTAGAACGAGTCACTGATAAAGAAGTTCGTCTGTTGCGAGTAGAGGAAGACCGCGCGTCTTTCCTTATGTCGGGGTTATTCTGTTTTACTTCGATTCTTTCTCTTTCTTTCTCTCTCTTTCTCTCTCTCTCTCTCTCTCTCTCTCTCTCTCTCTCTCTCTCTCTCTCTCTCCCTCTCCCTCTCCCTCTCCCTCTCCCTCTCCCTCTCTCTCTCTCTCTCTCCCCTCTCCTCTCTCTTTCTCCCCCTCTCTCTATCTCTCTCCCCCTCTATCTCTCTCTCCCCCCCTCTCTCTCTCTCTCTCTCCTCTCATCTCCTCTATCTCTCCTCTCTCTCTCTCTCCTCTCCTCTCTCCTCTCTCTCTCTCTCTCCTTCTCTCCCTCTCCTCTCTCCCTCTCTACCCTCTCCTCTCCTCTCTCTCTCTCTCCCTCTCTCCCTCACTCCCCTCTCCCTCCCCTCCCTCCCTCTCCCCCCCCTCTCCTCTTTCCTCCCCCTCACTCCGCTTCCCCCCACACTCCCTCCCTCCTCCCCCTCCCTCTTCTCCCCCTCTCCCTCCCATCCTCCCCTCTCCCCCCACACACTCCCCTCTCCATCCCTCCCTCCCCCCACACCCTCCCCTCTCCATCCCTCCCTCCCCCCACACACTCCCCTCTACCTTTCCCCTCTACCTCTCCCCCCTCACACACTCCCCTCCCCCTCCCTCCCTCCCTCCCTCCCTTCCCCTCCCTCATCGCAAAAGGCTGCGAGCAATCACAGTCGCGGGTGCAGCCTTACGACCCGGACACATGTGCTCACAGTAGCAGTTGCAGGGATACTGGCGATGACCTGTTGCTTTTTGGGCGCTCGTGATTGGTCAGCATGTGTCTGCAACACCACGGGATGTTGCAATAGTAGATGAGCATAGGAGAGAGAAAGGAGGATGTGGAAATGAGGAGAGGAGGAGGGAAAGAAAAAAAGAAAAAAAAAAAAGGAGAGGGAGAAGGGAGAAAGAGGGGGAGCGAGAGAAGGAAAAGGAGAAGAGGAGAGAAAGATGGGGAGAGAGAGACAGAATGAGAATGAAAAGAGAGGAAGGATGAGAGAAAGATGGCGAGGGAGAAGAGAGAAAAGGGTGAAGAGAATAAGAAGAGAGGAAGAGGGACAAACGGAGAACGTGAATAGAGGAAGAGGAGAATGGAAAGTAGATTGGGAAGAAGAAAATCAACGACAGCAACAACGACAAACATGGAGAGAGAGAGAGAGAGAAAATATACCCATGGAATGAAATGCACAGGGTATAGAAGAGCAAGAAGTATATAGAACAAGCAAAGAGCGGAATGACGAAGGCAAATGGAGAAAGAGGAGAAGCACGGAAGGGAAGAGAATAAGAAGAAGAAAGAAGAGAAGGAAGAGAAACAAAGGGTGAAAGGGTGTAACTAACACTTATCATCCCGCCCTCGTTTTTGCAGGGTGGGCGTCGCGGAGGGTGATTAGAGGCGGAGAAATACAGGGATTGGAATGGAGGGAGGGAAGAAGGATGGAAGAATGGGAGGAATGGAAGAAGAGAAGATGAGGATAAAGGGAAAAAAGGAATGATGTCAGAAACACAGTAACGAGGGGGCGGTGGGGGGGGGGGTGAAACCACCTGCGAACACGGAAAGAAGCAGCCAGTAGTAAGACAGAAGGAGAAAGGGCGTGGTAGCGAGGGGCATGCGGTGGGCGGGAAGAGGAGGAGGTCATGGTCTTGCAACGCCCCCGCCCTCTCCACACCTCCACCCTTACAACCCTCTTTCTCTTTCCCTATTTTTCTTTCTCTCTCTCTCTCTCTCTCTCTCTCTCTCTCTCTCTCTCTCTCTCTCTCTCTCTCTCTCTCTCTCTCTCTCCCTCTCTCCCTCTCCCTCCCTCCCTCTCCCTCCCTCCCTCCCTCCCCCGTGCCCCTTCACCGCGTACTTCCGGCTTCCGGTGACCTCGCTGCGGCTGGTTCGGCTGCCCTTCTTGAGGATCGTGGGATTTTTGCATTAATCAGCATGTTTTTTTGTTGTTGTTGTTGCTGTCTTTGTTGCAGATATTACTGCTGCTATTGTTGCCATCATCACTAATCTTTTTGTCTATGTTGATCGATATTCTTTTTATTTGTTTCATTGGTATCATCATTTTCATCATCGTCGTCGTCGTCGTCATCGTCGTCGTTGTATCGCCCTCACCGCCACCGCCATGATCATCACAACTACCACCATGTCCATCACCACTCCTCTCCTCACCACCTAAGTCATCACCCGCGGCATCACTCGTGCAAGCAAGCAAGCAAGCAAGCAGGCAAGCAAGTCCACCCGAGCGAAAGGCTAAGGCTTTTCCCTCCGTCGCCGCCGCCGCCGCCCTAGGGACCGACGCGACCCAAGGGAAGCGGGCCAACCGGAAGTCCTAGGTGGGTGGGTGGGGGAGAGAGGGAGGGAGAAGGGAGAGAGGGAGAAGGGAGAAAAAAGGAGGGAGGGAGGGAGGGAGGGAGAGGGAGCAGAAAATGCAAAGAGGGAGAGGAAGGAGGAAGGAGAGAAAGGTAGAGAAAGAAGAGAGAAGAGACAGAGAGAGAGGGACAGGAGAAGCAAGGAGGGATAAGGAGGGGGGGAGAGGGGAGAGAAGAGATAAGGCTGAGGTTGAGGTTAAGGCTGAGGTCGAGGTCGAGTGGGAGGTCGTAGAGGCCGAGCAGACAGACTGACACAGATGAAACCTTCACGCTCCTCCTCCACCTCCCTTTGCCCGCTTCAGGAGTTCCGGGCTGAGAATGGAAGAAAAGGAGAGAGAGGGAGAAAGGGAGAAAGAGGGAGAGAGAGGAATGAGTGAGTTAGTTAGTCTGAGAGAAAGGGAGTGAGTGACTGAGTGAGTGACTGAGTGAGTGACTGAGTGAGTGAGAGAGAGCGATAGCGAGAGAGTGAGGGAAACAGACAGAGATAGCAAGAGAGGAAGAGACGAGGGGAGAGAGAGATATATCCTCTCTAAACAAGTGTCAGGTGCAGGTGTTATCGTAGGTTTTTCCTGCCTCCCCCTCCCTCCCTCCCTCCCTCTCTCTCGCACTATCCATCCCCTCCTTTTTCCCCTTCTACCCCCCCTACCCCTACACCTACCTCTGCCCCTACCCCTGCCCCTGCCCCAGCCCCAGAAGCCAGCCCCACAGGTGGTCTCCCGCGGCAGTGAATCGTAGTTTATACAACTGCCTAATGAACACAGTTTTTAGTCCGTGGTGGAGGTGCTGGGGAAAGGAGAGGGGGGCGTTTGTAGGTCTGTAGGGTGTGTGTGTGTGTGTGTGTGTGTGTATGTGTATGTGTATGTGTGTAACTGTGTAACTGTGTTTGTTTGTGTTTATTTGTTTATTTGTTTGTGTGTTTTCTGGAGAGACAAACAGGCAAGAAATAGACAATGTCTCTCCCTCCCCCCCTCCCACACACACATACACACAGGCAGGGAGAGTAAGAGTTGAGAGCAAGAGGGGCATAAAGATGGGGTTGCGGTGTTGGGGGGGGGATGAGCTAATGGAATTTTAGAAGTTTTTTTTTATGACGGTGGGAGGGGGGAGGGGGGGGAGAGGGGAGTCAAAACTTGCATGCATGGAGCGTCATCATCATCTTGCCTCGGATGCATGTTGGCGTGACCTTGATTTCGGTGAAGGGAGGAGCGTTAGGCGTAAGGGCGGGCTGGTTGAGGGCGGGTGTGCGAGGGAGGACGAGATAGATAGGTAGATAGGTAGGTAGATAGGTCGATGGATTGGGAGATAGTGATGATGTAGAGGTAGATGGATGGATGGATAGACTGGGAAGAAAGATCCGGAATATGTTTGAGTGGAAAGGGACAAGTGTGTATATATGCTATGCATAGATTGTACTGTGATGGTTTCCTTTGTCTTTACCATCGTCATTATCACCAATCATCCTGATCCCCATCATCATCACCATCATCATCATCACCATCCTTGCCACCAATCATCATCATCATCGTCATCATCCGCACGCCACCACCACCGCCATCATCATCATCACTCACCAACGCTTCTACCACCACTAGCATTATCATTGTTATCTCATCTCATGATTTCCTTGTTGCTTCGGGAGGCCCTTTGGTCGCGGGAGGGGGGGGGGCGGCCAGGCAACCCCCAGGGGTCTCGTTGTCCCTGGGAGGTGCAGGCTTCCGATGAGAGAGGGAAGAGGAGGAGGAGGGGGGGGGAGGGGGGGAGGGGGTTGAAAGTGGACCAAGGCGAGGAACCGCGTCGCTCATCCGCATTGGCCCGCCGTTGCAATCCGTCCGGTCCTCCCGCTGCAATTGCGAAGCGAAGCGGGTGCAACAGGGTACTTTCGTTCGCGGCGGAAGGGACGAGGGGCATTGCTCGCTTCCGCCTGCCTGTGCTTCTGCCTTCGGGCCCGATTCAGGTCTGATTGGCAGGGAGGCAGAAAAGGGGAATGAGGGAATGAGGGAGGGGAAGGGAGGGAGGGGAGGAAGGATGAGGGGGCATGTATGAGTGAGTTGAGTGAGTATGAGTGAAGGAAAGAATTCCAAGAGGAAGAGAGAAAGAGGTATTATCCCCGAGGCCTCGTAGCCCGGCACCCTCCCTCCTTCCCTCCCTCCCTCCCTCCGCCCACCGGTTACACGGCGCTTGACTCTCGGCCGCCTAATGACCGGCTTTTATGATTAATTGATTGCGGGCTGCCACGCGGCGCTAGCGCTCGCCGATTCTATCGCCGTATCCGGTTCTGGAGTACATCCGTGTCTCTCTCTCCTACCCTTCCCTCCCCTCTCCCCTCTCCCCATTCTTCCTCTCCTTTCCCTCCTATCTCTTCCCTTCCCTACTTGTCCTCTTCCCTCCCCTCCTATCTATTCCCTTCCCACCCCTCCAATCCCCTCCCCTCCCCTCCCCTCCTCCCTTCCTTCCTCGCCCCCTTCATTTCTTCTTCCCTATCTATGCCGTCCCCATCACGATTTTCCCATCATGACCCCCCACCCCCTCTCCTCCCCCCGTTCCCACGGACATCTATCGACAGACTTGCGGTGGGAATCGCCTGCACTTGCGCTCCGACGGACGCTTTGCACAGGTGGGGCTGTGTGGCGCAGGGGGGAGGGAGGGGGAAGAGAATTGAGGGAGAGGAAGGAGGGAGGGAGGGGGGAAGAGAAT
>NW_028234406.1:1401829-1404329 GCF_977035675.1 Penaeus japonicus
AACGATGTGGGTCACCCACAAGGTGCAATCAATGTTGCGGCAACGGGGCAAAACGGGTGCTTGTCCCCCCCCCTTTCCTTTTTTTCCTTTCTTTTTTCCCCCCCCCTTTTTTTTTTTTTTTTTCCCTTTTTTTTTCCCCTTTTCTTCTTCTTTTTCTTCTTCTTTTTTTTTTTAGTCTTTTGAAATAGGTGTTTTTTTTGGGGGGGGGGGGGTGTCTGGGGGAGGGGAGGCATTGATAGATGTGTAGTAGATTTACAATTGTCACCATGGTATGTACTTGTTTATGTATATGTGTGTATGTATCTGTCTGCAGATTGTATGTATGTGTGAGAGAGTGCGGAGTGGTTAGGTATGTGTACGTGACTGTCAGTGCGAAGGTTTACTTACGTATGTGTATTTCTCAATATACAAATGTTTGCACCGAAAATGTATCCCAATTTTTTTTAAAAGTTTCCCGGAAACCCACCACCCAAATTTTAACATTTCGAGGCAAATGGGGGGGCACGTGCCCCCCCCCCCCCCCCCCCCCCCCCTTAAAACCCCTTCCCCGTAAAAAAAAACCCTCACCCCTACCCCCCACGGCCCGCGAAATCGGTCGACGGGGGTCGAGTGGCGCGGATCACGGCTGCGCGCGGACGGCCGCTGTCACTTCCTATCTTGGGGCAGCTTTAAATTCCTTGTCGCGGCGGCGCCACGACCCCCCCGCGGTTCCGTAATGCCGTCGTAATAGACCGTGGGAAGGGCTCCAACCCCGTTACGTTTTGGGCTTTTTTCGAACGCTTTGGCGAAAACCCTGCCCAGTCTTTTCCCTCCTCCCCTAATTTTAGGGGGTTGATTATTGCTATGTTTATCCGTTTGTTGTCCCTTTTATTTGTTGATTCGTGGCCACCTGTTTGGGCCCGCGGCGAGTGCGGGCGCACCGGACGCGGCAGAGCGACCAAGGGGCAAATGTCCCCTTGTCGGCGGGGCCCGGGCGCCTGCTGAGTCACCCCCCCTACCTCCCCCCCCCCCCCCCCTACCTCCCCTCTTCCCTTTCCCCTCTAACGACGCCTTGCCCCCTCTCTTTAGCCCCTCCCCCCCCCCCCCCGGCCCTCCCCTGCCCCCCAAACCCCCACCCCACACTTCCCCTCGCGTTGCCCCCATGGGGGGGCGCGGGGTTTATGGTGCAGGGAGAGAGGGTCTGCTTTGTGCCTTTGTTTTTCCCCCCTCTCTCTTTCTTCCTTTTTTTCTCCCTTTCCTTTTCTTCCTTTTTTTCTTTTTTTTTCCTTTCCTCCTCCCTCTTTTTTTCTCCCTCTCTCCTCTTCTTTTCTCTCCTTCCTCCTCCTTCTTCCCTCCCCCCTTCCCCCCTCCTTTTTCCCTTTCCCTCCCTCCCCCCCCCCTCCCTCCCCCCTTCCCCCCTCTCCAAACCCATCCTTTTTCCTTTATTCCCCTCCATGTTTCACTTCCGCGCGGGTTTCCGGGCCCACCGCGGACGACCTCCGTTTACCCCTACTATTCCCTCCTTCCTCCCTTTCCCTTTTTTCCCCCCCTCCCCCCTTCCTTCCTTCCTTTTTTTCCCTCCCCCTTCCCCCCCTCCCCCTTCCCCCCTTCCCCCCCTCCCTCCCCTTCCCCCCCCCTTCCCCCCTCCCCCCCTCCCTCCCTTCCCCCCCTCCCTCCCTTTTTCCCCCCCTGTCTCTCCCCCTTCCCTCCTCTTCCCCCTCCTTCCCCCCCTCCCCCCTCTTCCTCCCCCCTCCCCCCCCTCCCTCCTCCCTTTTTTCCCCCCCTCCTCCCCCCCTCCCTTTCCCCCCTTCCCCCTTCCCTCCCTCCCTCCCTCCCCCCTCCCCTCCCCCTCCCTCCCTCCCCCTCCTCCATTCCTACCCCCGAAGACCGATACTTTTAGAATTCCCGGAGAACGAGAATTTAAAAAAAAGTCGTGCGCTGAATCGGCCTTTTTGGTCGCCTCTCGTGCGGCGTGTCGAACGGGATCCTCAGCGTTTTCCCCCCCCGAAACGTGGGAATGGGATGAAATGCAAATTTCAGGCATGCAAAGGGGTGGTTGGGTTTGGGGCCTTACCTTTGCGTAGAAGATATTTAAAATTTTTTTTTTTTTTTTTCACTCTTTAGTAGCTTTTATTGGGCTTTTTCTTCTCCCCTTCCTCACCCCTTTTTTTACCCCTCCCCCCTCTTCCCCCCCCCCCCCCTTTCCCCTTACCCTTATCCCTTATCCCTCTTCTTTTCCATTCTCCCCCTTCCCAAAAAGAGAGAGAGGGGAGAGAGAGAGAGAGAGAGAGAGAGAGAGAGAGAGAGAGAGAGAGAGAAAAGAGAGAGAGAGAGATAAACAGAGCAGAGGGAAAAGGGAAGAAAACAAATTGAAACCCGACAAGTAGGGCGGGGCACTCCCGAGACACCTTCAAAGTGACCACCCCTTTCACTGCCGCCCGCCCCCCCGCCCGCCGCCGCTGTTATTAAAAAGTTGGGGGGGTTTTTGGGGTGTTTTGGTGTGGGGGAGGGGTGGGGGGGG
>NW_028234406.1:1421829-1424329 GCF_977035675.1 Penaeus japonicus
GGGGAGAAGAGGAGAGTGATAAAGGGAGGGAGGAAGGAAGGAGGGGGAGAAGAGGAGGATAGAAAGGAGGAAGGGGGGGGGATCAGGAAGGGAAGGCGAGTGAATGAGTGTGAAGGATCGGAGGCCAGGGAGGAGCGGGGACAAAGATGACGAAGATGACGAGGCAGGAGGACGAGGCGAGGCAGTCATCGCGGCCCTTCCTCATAAAGGGGCATCACTGAAGGTCATCGGTGTTGATATTG
Source organism: Penaeus japonicus (assembly GCF_977035675.1). Lineage (NCBI taxonomy): Eukaryota > Metazoa > Arthropoda > Malacostraca > Decapoda > Penaeidae > Penaeus > Penaeus japonicus. The sequence goes on from NW_028234406.1 coordinate 1,422,072, forward strand.
ATGTTATTGATTGGTCGCACTATTCCCGTTCCAGAATGGTGATGACGTCGGTATGTGTGTGTGTGTGTGTGTGTGTGTGTGATTCCCGTTTAGCGCGATTTGAGCGAGAGCGACGCTGGCCCCGCGAGACGAGGCTCGACGAGAGCTCGCTTCGAAGGGCGAGGAGGAATAACGCGCGCTCGTGTTTCACCGGGGAGGGGTAGTGGGAGGGGGTAGGGGGGAAGGGGTGGGGGCGGCAGGTATGTCCGTGAACGAGGGGACGGAAGGCAGGGCGGCGCTCGCGGAGAGATAGACGCATCTCGTTGGCAGGGAGAGGTTGCGACGGGGGTGGGTGGGGGGTGGGTGGGATGGGGATGGGGTAAGGTGGAGGAGGGAGGGGGGAGTCGATAGAGAGCGGTGAAGGATTGGTGGAATTGTAGTGGATTTGTGGAAAGGGGAGCAGAGTCCTTTTTTGAGGATACGGTGGAAGGAAATGTTTTATTTGTCTGATTTTGTTTTTGTTTGTCTGTCAGTCTGTCTCTCTGTCTGGTAATTAGTCTTATTTTTTTACGCAGTTGTTTTTATCTTACCTTTTCTTAATTGATTTATCCTTGGAAATTTTTGCCCTCTTAACTAACCCCAGATTCCTTCGCCATCCCCTCTGCGGATTCCCCTTCCCTTCTATACCCCCTTTACCCCTCAGCTCCTGCCCCCCCCCCCTTTCCCCTCCTCTTCGTCTTCTTTCTTATCTCCCCTTCATCACCTCTCCTCCTCCTCCTCCTCTCACGACGACTGTCTCTTTCCTTCTCTTAGGGCTGTCCCTTCCCTCCACCTCTCCCTACTCCTTCCCTTCCCCTTCCCCTCCCTTCCCCTATTCTCTCCTTTCCCCTATCCCTTCCCATACCCTTCTTTCCCTATCCCTTCCCCCATCTCCTCCCCTCCTTCCCCTTATCCCTGTTACCTTGACCCTGTTGCCCTCAAGCTTCACCAAGTGCCCCCCCCCCCCTTCCACCCCCGCCGTGGGTGTCATATGCACTGACGTTCATGACAGCTCTCTCGGTTATTCCTGACTCAGTGTATGACAGCTGAGAAGTGCTTACTGCGTGTCTGCCGCTCGGGTCCCTCGCTCGTCTCCGATGGAGGGGGGGGATGGCTTGCTTTCGGGACTTATGTGTCTTTCTGTCTGTCTGTATATCTGTTGTCTTTTTTTTCTCTCTCTTTCACTCTCTCTCTCTCACTTTCTCTCTCTCTCTCTATCTATCTATCTATGTATCTCTCTCCCTCTCTGTCTCTCCTCCTTCTCTCCCTTCCTCCCTCCCTCCCAATACATAAAACAGTGTATATACATTATATGTGTGTCTAGGCCGGAGTTTGTTTTTTGACGGCGAGTCTGGTCGCGATGTGATGGTGTCGACGGGGTCGGCTTACAGTGTCGGGGGTTTCGTGTTTGTTGGTATAGTGCGACTGTCAACCATTTGCTCCTCCTTCCCCCTTCCCTTCTGCCGCTTTCTTCATCTCCCTCCCTTCGTCTTTCCATTTCTTCATTTCCTTCATTCCATTAGAATTGTTATACATTATACGAGGTACTCTTTCTTTATTTCACTTTTTATTCACTTGTATTTCATATTTCATTTCTGTGGTCGGCGTGTAGATACGCACATGTATGTTGGTGTGTATGTATTCACGTATGAATCAGTGTGCGTATACTTCATGTACACACTCATGTGTGTGGGTGTGCATGTGTATGTTAGTGATTGTGTATTTTTTAGTGTATATACGCGTATGTGTACAGTACGTATACAACGCATATTCCATTGCATGCGTGTGGTTTTGAGTGCATGTTAATCTACGTATACGTGTACAGTATGTGTACATATGTATATTCCATTGCATGCATGTAGTTGTCAGTGCGTGTTAGTGTACGTATACGCGTATGTGTACAGAATGTGTACAATACGTATACAACGTATATTCCATTACATACGTGTGGTTGTGAGTGCGTGCGTGCGTGCGTGCGTGCGAGACACCGTGTGGCGGCGACCACGATCCCGCGCCAGGAAACTGATCGTAATGCTATTATCGCGCTTTTTTCCGCCGCGCTCCCGCCGACGCCGACGCCGCCTCTCCTCCGGCTCCGCGGGGAACAGCGACACTGGCACTGGCCGATGGCACGCGCTGTGCTTGTGCTCTTTTGTTTTTTCTACGGGTATGTTTGTTTGTTTGTGTGTGTGTGAGATGGGGGGTGGAGGTGGAAGTGTGTGTGTGTGTGTGGGTGTGTT
>NW_028234406.1:1429329-1436829 GCF_977035675.1 Penaeus japonicus
CGGTCGTGGCGGTTCGCATGAGCCTTTTTTTTTCTCTCCTTTCTTTCCCTTTGAGCTGTCGTGAGATCCAAAGGGCGAGGGGAGGAGGGAAGGGAGGAGGCGAGGGAAGGGTTGTAGGGGGATGGAGACGGAAAGAGAGGAGAGGAGAAGTGAGGGAGGGAGGGAGAGAGAGGGGGGGGAGGAAGGAACCTGGCCCGAAGTACGTCTAAAAGGAACGCACGGGTGGGCATGCTCCACGTGGGCACGTGAGGTGGGTAGCTACGTTACCCACGGCGAGTAGGGGACTGAGTGCGAGCGGTGAAAGGTGTGTTTATGTGATGGGGGGGGGGGGGGTGTAGAGTCCTTTACCCTGACGAGAGAGGGGAGGGGGGTAGGGGAGGGCGTCGTCGTAAAGTCCCTTCGTAAAGAGGAACCATCAGGGTGTGTTATGGTGGAGTGGACTGAGCCGTCGGGTGCGTCGCGAGTGAAAGTGAAATCGTCCACCGTGCTCCCGGCAGCGGCGGCGGAGAGGGCCATGGGCACGCCGGGGAGCTAGCTGGTAGGACCCCCACCCCCGCTCTGTGGCACCGGGGGACAGGCGAAGGAAGGAAGAGGAGCCAAGAAGAAAGACGACGAGGGAAGAAGGAAAGAGGAGGAGGAGGAAGAGTCGCGTTCGCACGAAGGTCCTTCCTCCTTACGACGGAGCGGTCCCTCGGCGGCGCGCCCTGGCACCGCGGCGCCCGAGACTGACCTGGCGCGGGTAGTTCCGGTGTGGCTGAAGAAAGGGGGGTGGGGGGGGAGTAAGTAAATGAAGGGACGGGAAGAGAAGGGGAGGCAAGGGGGGGGGGAGGTGGGAAGTTCCACTACATGTGGCCGTGTTAATGGCGATGTTTGTGTTTTCGAGCGAGGTCACATGTGCGGGTCAATGCGAGGGTCACTGCTAATGTCAGGCAAGTGTGCCTGTGCTAGTTTACAGTGGCAGTCATGCAGTGAGAAAGTCACCATGTGTGCGGTTGTCTGGCTGTGTGGCCGTATGCATGTATGCATGGAGGTGGCTACTTGGATCATCCGAGCGCGCATCATTCAAGGAAATGTACAGATACTACCAAGTGGTGTAGGCACTTAATGGCTGCGTGTGCCCACAGTGCCCTTTCCTTCAAGGAGCGATGCCCGAGGACGACCGGCGTGGGCACGGAAAAGGGCACAGAGAGGAGCTCGGCGCCGTGCCCATCTGCCCACTGCACTGCATGCGGCGCGTTGGCGGGGGCGGGAGACTCCTGCGCGCGGACGAAGCGGCGCGGCGCAACAGGTCCCGGGGGAAGTTCTCCTTGGGAGGATGGGCGGTGGGCGTCTCGCTGGCCGAACCCCGCGCCCTCCGCGCCTCGCTCGCTTCTGCCTTCTGCCTCTCTTCGCCTCGCACTTCTTCCTTTTCTTCTTCGCCTTCTTCTGCTTCTTCTCATTCTGATATTCCCTCCCTCGTTCTCTATCTCCGTTCCTTTCTGCATCCCTTTCCTCCTCCTCCTCCTCCTCCTCCTCCTTGTCTTTCTCCTCTCCCACGTATTTGCCTTCTCTTCCACTCTTCTATTTTTTCTTCTTCCTCCTCCTCCTCCTCCTTCTCCTCCTCCTCCTCCGTCCCGGTTGTGTTTACACTTCTGATCCGCCACTTATCTATATTCCAGAAAGATTGGCTCGCCACTTTAATTACGTGCGGATGATTAAGTTCCCCCCCCCCCTTTCCCTCTCGCTATTTATCTATCTTTCTTTATTTCTTTCTTTCTCTACTATTTCTTTCTTCCTCTCCCCTCTCCCCTCCCCTCCCCTCTCCACCCTCCCAAATGCCCCTCTTTCCCTTCCCTTCCTCCCTTTTCGGTACACTAACTCGAGGAGAGGGGAGGCGGGAGGGGGGAGGGGGTAGGGAATAGATTTCACCCATTAATCTGAGAAGGGGAAAGGAAGGGAGAGGGCTGTGGTGTAGATAGAGGGAAGGGGAGGGGGGAGAAGGGAAAGGGAGTAATAAGCGACAGACGACGAGAGATAAAAGAATAATGATAAAGGAAAGAACGAAGGACAAAGGAGTTTCTTCGCAAAACTTCCTTTTCTGCCAATTCGGTTTTGTCGACGGCCGCCTTCCGCGCGTGGCTGTTATTGCCTTCCCTCCCCGCCCTCTTTATAAGCCCTCCCCCTCCCCTCCCTTCTCTCCCTTCCCCCTGCTTCCCTTTCTCTCTGTCACTCCTTCCTCCCCACCTCCCACATCCCCTACTTTCTTCGTCCCCCATCTCCCATTTTTTCCCATCTTCCTCTATCCTCCAACCTTTCCTCCTTTCCCTTTTCCCCTTCCGCCCTCCTTCTTCCTCCTTCCCCTTTTCCCCTTTCTCCTCTTCCTCCCTTCCTCCCTTTCCTTCTTCTCCTCTTCCTCCCTCCCTCCCTTCCACCTTTCCCTCCCTTCCTGCCTTCCACCCTTCCCTTCCTCCTCCCTTCTCCCCCCGTCCGTCACGTGACCCGCCGATGGGGAGAAAGGGGGTGGGGGTGGGGGGGGGGAACTGGAGCCTTTCCCTCCCAACTCCCCTCTGAGAACTTCCCGCCGTTGTGTCTCTGTTTGGCGAGCTGGAAGTGCTATTGATTGTTCTTCTCTATGTTATTATTATTTGTACTGTTATTAGCGTTGTTGCGATTACTGTTTTATTATGGATTAGTGATTAATTAGGTTTGGTATTATCATTATTCCTTTTTTGTTATTGTTATTATTAATATTGTTACTATTACTATTATTATTATCATTATTGTTTTTGTTAGTATTATTGTTGTTATTATTATTATGGATTAATGCATCGCAACCTAATGCTTATTCACTGTTGTTATCATTAATAACATTATTATCTCTATTAGTGAATAATAGTTTATTCGGTAAGGAGAATTATTATAACCATTACCATCCATTATGATCACATATCAATGATTAATTATGTATATAATCTGTTATTAAAACTCGAGCGCGAGGGAATCCGCGGATCTGACTGGGATTGGCTAATTCGCTAATGATGTCCGCTCGGGCCTCACTCGCTCGCTCGCGGATCGATATAATTGACCCTGGATCGAGGGAGGGGGTGGGGCATAGGGGAGGAGCGGGGGTGGAGTAAGGGATATTGGTTTTCTTTTTTTTTTCTTTTTCTTCTTCTTCTTCTTCTTCTTCTTCTTATTATTATTATTATTCCTCTCTCCGTCTCTCTCTCCCTCCCCCCTCTTCCTCCTCTCTCCCCCTTCTTTCTACTGATACACGCCCTCACTCACTCCCCCGCCCACCCACCCTGCACCCTCTGTGCCTAGGAGTGTCTGAAGTGTTACTGCGAAAGATACTACTACGCAGTGAAAGGGTGGTGAAAAGAGGTAGGGGGTTGGAGGGGGGGGGTAGTTGGGGGAGGGGGAAGGAGGGGTACTGCTTTGGATATCTGCTTTGGATGATCCGATCGGGATAATGCGCCCCCCGGGGTTTAGGGAGGGGCCTTCTGCTGCGGGCGTGGTTAATTTCCTGGAAGAGGAGAGGAGGGAGGGTTGGATGGGATGGGGTGGGTGGGTGGATGGGTGAGTGAGTAGGTAGGCGGGAGAGAGAGAGAAAGGGGAGGGAGAGAAGGGAACGAGAGGGAGACGAAAAATGGGAGAGGCCAAGCAGAATGCAACATAAGATCATTCTTGCGCCTGAGGTGAGCAACACAAACACCACAGACGGGCAACGAGGCAGGCATTCTACGATCAAGAGGCAGGCAGACAAGTAGGCAGGCAGGCAGGCATTCAGGCCATAGCAAACAGACGAATAGGCAGGCATTCAAGCAACAGCAGGCAGGCAGGCAGGCAGGCAGGCATGCAACAGGCAGGCAACAAGCACATCACCCCACCCGAGTTGTTCCAGGGCCACCCGCTACCTCCTCAGAGTCATCCACTTTTTGCATCCACTTAAGATTCAGGAACTTCCGAAGCTGTGGATGTGGATGTGGAGGGTCTGTCATGGGGTAGGGGGTAAGGGGTAAGGGTATGGGATTAAGGACTGATTCTTTTTAAGGAGAGGGTGGACGGGGGGGAGGGGGAACATAGTGTTATAAGTTCATATATTTATTTAATTCATGCGTTGGTATTAATACACGCATATTTCACGTTTCTTCTGTTTCTTTTTATTTATTTATATTTCTTCTTCCCAACCTTGTCTAATTCTAGGTAGCGTTTTTGTGGTTGTGCCTGGGGTGGTGGTGGAGGAAGGGCGGAGGGGGGGGGCTTATGTTAATGTGACGGAAATGCAGCGTTTTTCCCAGAAATTTCCACAATTTACCTCCTTTCACACACCCACTCCTCCCCCATCCCCCGTAAACGCTCACACGAACTCACATACTTATTTATACACAATCTGTTTCTCTCTCTCCCTCCTTCTTCCTCTCTCTATATATCCCCTCTGTCTCCTAAATCCCTCCCTCTCCCCTCTACTCCCTTCCCCCCTCCTTTCCCTCCTTTCCCTCCTTCTTCCTCTTCTTTCCCTCCTTCTTCCTCTTCTTTCAAGAGAAGTCTCGGAAGCGTCTGGCCGCTCTTCCGAGAAAGGCGCGAGCGGTGCGGAAATATCCCCGACCAGGAAGAACGACATGAGAGAGAGAGAGAAGGAGAAGGGGAGGGAGGGAGAGGGAGAGAGAGAGAGAGAAAGTGAAAGAGAAAGAGAAAGAGAGAGAAAGATAGGGATAGATAGGGAGAGAGAGAGAGAGAGAGAGAGAGAGAGAGAGAGAGAGAGAGAGAGAGAGAGAGAGAGAGAGAGAGAGAGAGAGAGAGAGAGAAATAGAAAGAGAGAGGGAGGGAGGGAAGGTGAAGGAGAGAGACAGAGAGGGGAGAGGAGAGAGAGAGGGGAGGAGGAAAAAAAATCAGCCACATTTACTACGTTTGTTTCCGCGCAAACATTAGAACTGCCAATCACGCTCCCTTCCCTCTACCCCCCCCTCTCCCTCCCCTCACTCACTCCCCTTCTTACCTACCCCCCTCCCTCCCCCCTTACACCCCCCGCTGTGACTCTCTGGCTGCTAATAGTTGGCAAATGTTTATTTTTTCACACTTGCCTATGGGAGAATGGAAACACTAGGGTCCCAAGTTAAGCCAAAATCCTCTTCTCTCCGTTACCGCCTGCTCCCCGTTAACAGGCCTATAACGGAGGATTTCTGTTGGGGGAGAAGGGTCGGCCTTTTGTCGTAGCGCCGCCCGCGAGTAGGAAAAAAATAGTGGAAATAATGGGCTAGTTGGCATCTCGGCGGGCTGTGGGAGAGGTCCGGGGTAACACTGACACATGTGTTCATTCAGTTAGCGATTGTCATAGGGAGGGAGTTGACGTACGGCTCTCGTGCGTAAACTTGTATTTATTTTTCGTTCTCTCTCTCAAGTGTATTACAGTAGTTGTGTTATTCTTGTGTGTTGGAAGGTCTCTGAATATTCATCTTGTTAGTGTGGATTCGTTGGTGAAAGAAAGGCACCTTCGATCAGTGTGGAAAATTGTGTCTTCAGCTGAACTTAGTTAGTACTGAGACGATGTTTTTCTCAGCGACTGTGATTCTGTTGATTGACGCACTGGTGATCTGACAGAAAAGTAATCGAAAGTGCAGAGTGAGTGAGTGAGAGTGATCTGATCTGTGTTGATGTTGCATATTGCAAGGCTCCGTCATGCAGAAGAAGGGGTTCAGCGGTGCCTCCTTGGACCGAGGGAGTTTTATCGGTGAAGTGAAATCTCGGGAGCATTTCCAAGCTCTGGATCATTCGTGTTTTGGAAGTGACCGACGTGAGTTTATCGAGAAGCAGAACAACCTTTTCTTTGTCTCACAGGCAAATTCTGAAGTGTAAGTCCCCGCCGTTGCAATACAGGAAGGCGCCGTGCCTATAAATAGCAGGAACATCTGCAACTCCGAACACCTGTGGCAAGTGTCGTGTAGTTGGGCGACCTGGAAGAGAACACAGGTGCGCGCTGGGGTTGCGTGGGTACCCGCAAGGCCGTGTGGATGTGGATACAGTAGGCCCACAAGGAGGAGGGAGAGAGAGATACGTGTCCCTTTCTGAACGCGGTGGATGGAGTGTATGATTAGTGCATGAGTGAACGATTGCATGATTCGGCGCGCTGGAGAAGGAGCTGGCGGTTTCTTTGTGATGAAAGGCACTTCCAGACGTGTAGTAGGAGTCCAGGACGTGTATGTAACGGTCGACACACTTCCCCGTACCATAACATGTTCCCCCTCCTCTACGGCAAGCACACGCACGCCCGCCCACCCGCCCTCCCACCCCACAGTGCCCACGACGGGCTGCGGGTGGGCGTGGGAAGCGCCCGCGTGATCCGTGGGGGGAATAAATCACACAGCGGCGACAGGCGTGCTCGTGGCCGGGGGCGCCGACGCTCTCCTTGCAGACTTTCCTTTCGGGATCACGAAAGGAAGCTTGGCATCTGCCGGGTTCTCATGACCGACCGCGCTTGCTGGGAGAGCATGGGCAGCCGCTGGCCGGGGTTTAGTCTCTCTCTCTCTCTCTCTCTCTCTCTCTCTCTCTCTCTCTCTCTCTCTCTCTCTCTCTCTCTCTCTCTCTCTCTCTCTCTCTCCTCTTCTCCTCTCTTCTCTCTCTCTCCTCTCTCCTTCTCTCCTTCTGTTCCTATTCTCTCTCACCTCTCTCTCTCTCCACCACCTCTCTCTCTCTCTCCCTCCCCATCCCTCTCCTCTCCCCTTCCCTCTCTCCCTTCCCGATCCCCTCTCCCCTTCTCCCCTTCTCCCCTTCCCCCCTTTCCCCCCTTTCCCCTCCCCTTCCCCCTCCCCTTCCCCCCTTTCCCCTCCCCTTCCCCCCTCCCCTTATCCCCTTTCCCCTTTCCCCCTTCACCTCTCCCCCCATTGTCCATCCACACACGTTGTTCCCAGCGGTTCACACGTGCTTCCCTGGGGTCCAGTTTTCCCCGCGTAGTTAGGAACTCTTTCTGCGACTCTTCCTTTCCTCTGTATGTGTGCAAGGGTTGTGAGCCGCTCCTCCTTCGGCTGTGCTCTTTCTCTCCTCTCGCTCGCCGCCACTGCTTGCTCGCTGCTGTGGGAATTCACCGGATCTTCCTCGTGTGTGTGTGTGTGTGTGTGTGTGTGTGTGTGTGTGTGTGTGTGTGTGTGTGTGTGTGTGTGTGTGTGAACGTGAATATGAATGTGTGAACGCCACTGCTCCTTTGCGTCTGCGCCCCTGTATCTGACGTGTGAAGAGAGCAGATTGTCGTGGAGCCTTGGCCAGGCTCGGCGCGGAGGCAAGAGTGCCCTTTGCAGCGCCGCCTATAAATCCCCCGAACGCCCTTGCCTCGCTTAGGACGTTGACAAGCGCTGGTGAATGTGCAACGTGGGCTGAGGTCGCGGCTGAGCGGCGGCGGGGACATGTGCCGCGGCAGTGTCAACACGCGAGTGCCGCGCCGCAACCCCCCGCGGTGCCACGCTGGCGTCGGCGTCGCAGCAACGCGAGGCCCACCTCCCGGGACAGGATTACAAATGATTATTTTTA
>NW_028234406.1:1441829-1444329 GCF_977035675.1 Penaeus japonicus
AGCAACACACAAGGGGCTACGGAACACCGCTTTGTATCGAGGAGCATTTTGTTTCCTTCTGTGTATTTTCTTTCTCTTTGCGAGGCTTTGGCATTCGTGAAAATTAAAAAAAAGAAATGGTTGAATCTGAATGAACTGAGTCGAAGGTGGAAACGGCGCCTAGTGTGTCTGATTTCATTGGCCGTCGCCCTGAAGAGAAGGCAGATCAGAGATATTGTAGACCGAGGCTGCACCCTTACTACACTAGGATGTGATTTAGAGAAGCAACTCCAAACAGCAAGTATCTCGATCTCCTTCCTTTCTTCCTTTCTATCTTTCTTCCTCCCTTCCTTCCTTCCTTCCTTCCTTCCTTTCTTCCCCGCGAAAGAAGAAAATTCAGAAATCGTTCTGCACGAGCAGAGCTTGGCCGAGACATGAGCGAAGGGAAAGAATGCACAGTTCATAATGCAACAGAGCGTACTTAGATTTCAGCGCGTTATGCGATACAGCGCCTCTGCCCGCATGACATGAGGTGCAAGGAAGTTCTGGCACCGCTTCGTCGCCTCCGCTGTATTTCAAGACGGTACAAGAGGTGTGTGTGTGTGTGTGTGTGTGTGTGTGTGTGTGTGTGTGTGTGTGTGTGTGTGTGTGTGTGTTTTCGCTTGTGTTTCTTGCGTAAAGTGTGTGGTCTCTTGTTGCTAGGATCTGAAGGGGATGGGGGAGGGGGGTAAAGGGCCAAGCTGAAGCAAAAGCAAATTTTATTTGAAAGGAAGGTAAAATTGGGAGGGTGGGGGGTGCCTGTTTAATTGTATATGTTTTTTTTTTTAAATGTTGCTGATTCCGTTGATATCATCATCATTATTGCTAATATTATACATCACTACCAACGCCATAACACCACCATCGTTATCCTGCGTGTCTACCTTATATCTATCTATTACGAAACGCAATATCCAAAATGTCTACCTTTTTCTCTCAGGGAAATATTCAGACCTAAACCAATCCGTCCTCTTAGTGAGTGGAGGGAAGCAAGACCGCCACTGCCAGGTCGCCCTCAGTGGAGAAAAGACTCAGGACCTCACACTCAGAAACTGGTGGAGACACAGTGTTCATTAATTGAGGCAGAGAAAACGCAAGGAAAGACGACGGAACTAGAAATGCATAGAATGTGAACAGCAGTGCTTCTCGTTACCTTTTTTTTTTTTAAGTGTGTCGGAGTGAACATCCCCCCCTTCTCCCTTCCCCCCCTTTCCCCTTCCCCCTTCCCACCTCTCCTCCCGCACAAATGAAACTGCACCAGTAGCAGCTTTCACTCCCTTTCCCCTCCCCCCCATCCCTCTCCTTCCTTCCCCATCTCCCCAACGAAGGATGAACAATCTGTTGAGCACTCTGGCGGGGCTTTCCCTCAGGGAGCCTCCGCCGGGCAAGATCGAGATCCTGCAGGACCTCGATCTCTACTACATCAAGCAGCTCGCTCACAACTTCAAGGTGAGTGCGCGCACCTGCCCTCGGCTCGCAGGTCGGCCTCTTTATTTATTATTATTATTTTTTTTTTGTTATTATTATTATTGTTGTTTTGTTGTTACTATTATTGTTACTTGTACGATTGGTTTGGTTGTTATTCCCATTTTCGTTATTATTTGTATTTATTTTTTATCATTGTTATTTTTTTGTATTATTTTTTTATTAGTACCTTGTTTTGTTGTTGTTGTTTGTCATTGTTTATTTATTTATCTGTTTGTTATTCCTTCGCTTTTGGAGTGAGGCGCTTGCTACAGGTAAGCAGCTTTTACGGAGAGTCTAGTATAGTCACTAAACGCCCATTACTTTAAGCGTGAGGTTGCATATATTATGTAGATTCGTTCAAGTTTACGGATCTCTCATTCCTCTTTTAAGTTCTATTTATACTTCTTTTGCGTAATGTTTTTATTTGTGTGTGTATATATATATATATATGTATATTATCCTATTCTATTTGTTTATATCTTTCTCTTCCCTTTTTCCTTTAGCTTCCTTTCTCCTCTTCTGTCGCTCTTGCTTTGGTTTAGCCAAGTTTTTTTCGGAACGTTAAAAATCATTTGGCGTGAGTTTGTATCAAGTCATCATCAATTCCACTATTGTTATCATCATTTCCATTATCATTCTATCATCCTCATTAGTATCACCACTACCACCGTCATTCTCCCCTACTGGCCCCCCTCACCGCACATATGAAACTTCCCCACCAGTACAGCGCCCTCTCCCTTTCCCCCCCCCCATCCTCTCCCCAAGAAGTATCCACCCCAACGAAGGATGAACAATCTGTTGAGCACTCTGGCGGGGCTTTCCCTCAGGGAGCCTCCGCCGGGCAAGATCGAGATCCTGCAGGACCTCGATCTCTACTACATCAAGCAGCTCGCTCACAACTTCAAGGTGAGTGCGCGCACCTGCCCTCGGCTCGCAGGCTGGCCTCTTTATTTATTATTATTATTTTTTTTTTTGTTATTATTATTATTGTTGTTTTGTTGTTACTATTATTGTT
>NW_028234406.1:1446829-1456829 GCF_977035675.1 Penaeus japonicus
CGAGCTGCAGCGCCGGAGGGGGGCGTCCGGGTGCGCCGACGGGTGAGGAGCTGCGGCCCCTTCAGCCGCCTCGCTTGCGTGCTTGCCTCGGGATGCGCTTCGGGAGGGCGCTCTGGCCGGGGGGATTCTGCGGGATTCACCGTGTGTGTGTGCGTGTGTGTGAGTGTGTGTGTATGTGTTTGCGTGTGTGTATGTGTTTGCGTGTGTGCATATGTGTGTGTGTGTGTGTGTGTGTGTGTGTGTGTGTGTGTGTGTGCGTGTGTGTGAGTGTGTGTGTATGTGTTTGCGTGTGTGTATGTGTTTGCGTGTGTGCATATGTGTGTGTGTGTGTGTGTGTGTGTGTGTGTGTGTGTGTGCGTGTGTGTGCCTGTGTGTGTGTATGTGTTTGCGTGTGTGCATATGTGTGTGTGTGTGTGTGTGTGTGTGTGTGTGCGTGTGTGTGCCTGTGTGTGTGTATGTGTTTGCGTGTGTGCATATGTGTGTGTGTGTGTGTGTGTGTGTGTGTGTGTGTGTGTGTGTGTGTGTGTGTGTGTGTGTGTGTGTGTGTGTGTGTATGTGTTTGCGTGTGTGCATATGTGTGTGTGTGTGTGTGTGTGTGTGTGTGTGTGTGTGTGTGTGTGTGTGTGTGTGCGTGCGTGTGTGTGCCTGTGTGTGTGTATGTGTTTGCGTGTGTGCATATGTGTGTGTGTGTGTGTGTGTGTGTGTGTGTGTGTGTGTGTGTGTGTGTGTGTGTGTGTGTGTGTGTGTGTGTGTGTGTGTGTGTGTGTGTGTGTGTGTGCGCGCGTGTGTATGTATCCGTGTGTGTGTATGCGTGTGTCCGCGTTTGCATGTGCATGTGCATGTGCTTGTTAAGATGTGTATGTCTGTGTTTTTGCATATGTATGTGTGTGTGATGGATGTCTGTGCTTTTGTGTGCTTGTATCTATTGCAGTGAATGCAGTATTCCCTTCTGAAGTCCCGAGGCATTGAGTCTGAATGAGTGTTACAGTTAAATGTCAAGATATTAGGGAAATTGCCATTAAAATTATAGTAAAATAAAAAATATTTATTACATTTGCCTTCGTCCTTTTTTTAAAGATAATGATAGATAGCTTGAAAGTCATTACAAATGAGACTAAGATCTTGGCTCAGCTAGCGAGAGCCTAGGAATACCGACGAATAGTTGATCCTCTTGAACCTCCAATAAGAAGCTCACTTAAGAGGAGGACGGCCACTTGGCGAATCCACGTGCCTGTGCTCATTCCTTCTCCGCTTTTGCAGGTCGCAGCCTTCCCTCTCGCGGGTCTGCCTCTCCGACCTGCGCATGCCGCTCATCTGGAAGGACAGCGACCACTTCAAGAACAAGGGGGACTACCGGAGGTGAGTGAGGCCAAGGGGGAGGGCGCCCGTGCGAGGGCCTGGGGGGAGGTGGGAGGGGGATAGGGGGTGGGATGGGGGGGAAATGGGCGTGGGAGGTGTAGCATGGGGAGGGAGGGAAGGAGGGAGAGGGAGTTGTGTGGATTGGTAGGGTAGGGTAGGGTAGGGAGGGAAAGTGAGTGATTGAGTGAGTTGAATCCATTGAGAGTGAAGATAGAAATAGATTAGGCAATGCGAATGGGAATAGAAAATAGAAGGCCAATCAAACTTGGTCAGAGAAAGAGAAAAACATTTATAAGTTTTTTTGATTGTTCAACAGAAAGAAAAAAAAGTATAACGAAAACTGTGTAAACTATTCCCTTATAAACTTAGATAAAAAAAAGTTTTCTCTCCCTCATATTATCCCTCCGTTTGCTCTCATTGGATCTAAACATATCCCGTAGTTAGTTTCCACCATTTCATAAACGCAAGTAGACATATGAATACCACCCTTCTCTCCTTTTCCAACATACTTTCCAAATCTTTCGCGCTTTCAGTTTCCTAATCATGTTTTTTTGTTTTTTCTCTCTTGTCAGGTTTGCCGTGTTTGTCCTGCTGAAGATCGGCACCGAAATCTACGACACGGTCATGGTGAACCCCGTCGACCGATCCATGACCGACATCTGCTTCGACGATATCATTGTCTTGTAAGTCGACGCTCGAGTTGGCGTTGTGTTAGCGTTGGCGTTGGCGTTGGCGTTGGTTTTCCTCCTTTGATAGAGTTATGTTTGGTGCCTCGAATACGGCTTGAAGATGATAGTTATGGAAGTGAGGGCGTTGGGTATTAATTGCTGTGCAGTAATGATTATAATGAGAGCCATTAGGATGATTATATTCATAAAAATCATAATAAAGATAAACTTAAATGGTGACGATGGTAGTAGTAGTAGTAGTAGTAGTAGATAGCTTAAAAAAAAAATAAAAATAAAAAGTTCCAAAGTAACCGCGGTTCCCGACGACCCAGGGACCGAAGTGCCTCCCAGCCAGAGTCCTCCTCCTAACGCGCCCTTCCCTCGTTCACAGCAACGGCATCCCGTCGGGCTTCGAGTGCAGCCTGGAGGTGTATAGCCACGTGTTGCAGAACGACCTGACGATGGCCAGCACGCCGCGCAAGCTCAAGCGGACGCTGCACTCGTCCATCTCGCGCACGGTGGGACGCAAGCTGGCCGCCTCCCTCAGGGACGAGCTCTCCCACGGCGAACTGTGAGTAGGGGCCGCTGATGGGGGGGTGGGGGCAGGTCGGGGAAACTCTCCTCTCGCTTCGTTGCGTTCCTGCTTCTCTTCCTCCTTTTCCTCCTCCCTCTCCTCCTCCTCTTTTTCTTCCTCCCTCTCCTCTTCTTTCTCTTCTTCCTCCTTCTCCTCCTTATTCTCTTCCTCCTCCTTCTCCTCCTCCTCCTCCTTCTCCTTTCTCCTTCCTCCTCCCCTCTCTCCTCCTTTCCCTTCCTCCTCCTCTCTCTCCTCTCTCCTCCTCCTCCTCCTCCTTTCCTTCTCCTCCTCCTTTCCTCCTCCTCCTCCTTTCCTCCTCCTCCTCTTTTCCTCTTCCTCCTCCTTCTTTCCTCCTCCTCCTCCTCCTCCTCCTCCTTTTCTCCTCCTCCTCCTTTCCTCCTCCTTTCCTCTCCTCCTTTCCTCCTCCTCCTTTCCTCCTCCTCCTCCTCCTCCTCCTCCTCCTCCTCTCCTCCTCCTCCTCCTCCTCCTCCTCCTCCTCCTCCTCCTCCTCCTTTCCTCTCCTCCTCCTCCTCCTCCTGCTCCTCCTTTCCTCTCCTCCTCCTTTCCTCTCCTCCTCCTGCTCCTCCTGCTCCTCCTTTCCTCTCCTCCTCCTGCTCCTCCTGCTCCTCCTTTCCTCTCCTCTTCACTCTCCTCCTCCTCCTCCTCCTTTTATTATATAGATATCAAAGAGTACATGTCTGATTATTTCGTCAATTAGGTAGTTATAATGGAACATGATCATCTATCATCCAAGAAATGATTTGAGTTCTAGAAGAAAAGCAAAAGAGATGACAAAAAGTGTCCATGGATGAATTTCTACATGATTCTCCCCTTTTGCAGAGGACCCAAGTTTGAACTGGTTGCCACAGCAAAGTTGACACTCGACAACGTTTCAAACAACACCGCGACGTTTGACCTGAACATGGAGAATGTCGGTAAGTTGACCCGAGTTTGGGATTTGTAAAAGATTCTGTCCTGGGTGTCTTTGTGTTTTATTGAAGTAAATATTTTACAAGTTGTTGATAAGTTGCAAGGGACTCTTAATCCCCTTTCTCTTATAATGTGTGTAAGAAAATTAAATGATTTATCCGCAGATATCTGAACCTATAGATATAGAGGTAGATAGATATTGATATGGATAATTGTGTATTTCATTTATCTTTTCATTTATCATCTTGACAGAAAACCGAGCGAACCAGTTGCCTCTCTTTGGCCATTTCTGCTGTCGTCTTGCCGCCCAGCCTGACTGTGCCACACAGGAGAGAGTTGCAGGATATGCCCATGTTGCAGTAAGCCTCTTCCAATATGCTTCATTTTGGTTACTTGGAATGGGTTGGGGGGGGGGATATATGCAGGAGTTAGTGAATTGATAATGAGAAATAGTGATAAAGGTAGATAGAGATATAACAATTTAGATATAAATAAAGATTTTTCAGGGTTTGTATAACTTGAATCACCAAATTTAAACTGTATTTTAAAAAAATAATTCATCACTTTGATAAAAGATAATGTTTTTATTAAAGTTTGGTATTTTCATCACAATGAGGGCTGATTTTGATCTCTATTTTGATCTCTAATTACTGTGCAAAGCATAATAGAATACAGTACAATATATGTGATAAATTATATATTTTATATAGCACAATTACAGACTTTGTTTCTATGATGATAATAGTATGATTCTCAAGTTAATCAGAAAAAAAGGAACAATATACTTTTAGAAAGAGTTAAGGTTTCTTCCTAGCTTATCTGAGATACCAGACTTTATTCAAACCAGAAGGTATAGGGATAAGTATAGGTATAGGTATATGGACACACTCATTTTCACTCACTCACAAATTCTCACTCACATACATGCACAAACACACTCTCTCTCTCTGTCTCCCTCTCTTTCTCTCACTTTCTCTCTCTCTCTGTCTCATCCTCTTTCTCTCTCTCTCACACTCTCTTTCACTCTCTCTCCCTCTCCTTCTCTCTCCCCCCCTTCTCTCTCTCCCTCCCTCCCTCCCTCCCTCCCTCCCTCCCCCTCCCTCCCTCCCTCTCTCCCTCTCTCCCTCTCTCTCCCTCTCTCCCTCTCTTCTCTCTCTCTCTCTCTCTCTCTCTCTCTCTCTCTCTCTCTCTCTCTCTCTCTCTCTCTCTCTCTCTCTCTCTCTCTCTCTCTCTCTCTCTCTCTCTCTCCCCCTCTCTCTCTCTCTCCCTCTCCCTCCCCCTCCCCCCTCCCCTCTCTCCCTCCCTCCCACAGAAAATACAGACACAAATGCACACATGCATATACACACACACACACACACACACACACACACACACACACACACACACACACACACACACACACACACACACACACACACACACACACACACACACATATATACACATACCAAAGAATATATAATACAGAAAATTAATGAGTATTTTGTAGTGTGACCACGAAAGCCACAGACTTCTCTGAAAGCTTGACATCCCATCGCTACAACAGACAAGAGCTACAGGAAGCGAGGTTTTTCAAATCGTTCTTCTCTCCCTCAGGAAAGTGAACAGCAGAACTCATGGTGCAGATTGTTTGGCTGGCAGCTGGAGGTGTGGAATTCGAAAGAGGACGTGCACCTCTCGCCCCACCATCCCCTCTCGTTATCTGTTGACAGGGTGAGTGCCCTCGGTATTGGCCAGTCTTTAAGTTTCGATGCCTTTTGGTTGTCTTGCAAAGAGGTTCTAGATTGTTGAGGTCGTTAGATTTACTGGTATCTGTTATGTCTGAATAAGTTGCTAAAAAGGTAAATTGAATGTTTGATGATGATGGACTGGATAATAATTATAGATGGATTGTGAAGGAGAATTTAATGCTTCCAGTCCTTGTCATTGTTCCCTCAAGAAGGAGGAGGCTAATGAGGTCCTCTTTCCACAGAACACGGAGGTAACCCTGAATGGCTCTCAGGTGGTAGTGTCCAACACCACAGGCTTCGACCGTGGTTCCCTAACGCTGGGCCTCGACTCCCCGAGCGAGGCGTCCTCCTGGTACAGGTGTCTCCAGCAGCACATTGCAGACCACAGACTCTGGGGAGCAGCGGCCGAGGAGGAAATGGAGATCCTGACGCCACAGCCCACGCGACACAACTTCATCCTGCCCAGACGGGGACGATTCACCTCGCTCTATGAGGAGACACCCCTCAGAGGTGTGTGCTCTAAAGGCCCGGGCTTTTTTCAATGTCATGGTCTCTTGGTATTTTGTAAAAATGTTGGCAGTGAAGCATAGGTTATCTGAATATCCATCTATCTATCTATATTAATCTCTATCTAATTATCTCTGTGTAGGCAGCCAGCAATGACTCTGGCTGAGTGCCTATTGTATGGGGAAACTTTTGTATTGTTTTTTTTCCTTCTTCTCCTCTTGACAGATGGTTCACCGAGCTCTGAGAAGTCCTCCCTGGATGACATCTATGGTTCATCTGCGTTTGTCAATAACTACTGCACTCCAGCCCAAGTAACCAGGCCGAGAGCGATGACACTAGCCTCGAGGTCCTCCTTCAGACGATGGGGCTCCGTCAAGTGTAATATGCCCTTTTTTAAGAGCAAGAGTTAGACAAAATAACAAAGACAAGTAGCTGTTTTGAAAATGTCTTGGCAGCCTCTCCTGTATATATTTATATATATATTTGATTTTTTTTTCTCTCTTTTTTTCCTCTGTCTTCTCTCCTTATTTTCTTTTGTCTTTCTCCCTTACTTTTGCCAGCTACTCTCTTATTTTTACCCAAGTCTTCCCTTTTGATGAATAAACTCTATTTCATAATGAGCTCTTCTTTGTACTGTGACTGTATCACCATTGCCAGCTGTGTATTTTTGGTTTAATTTTGGTGTTTCATTATATATCAGTATCTGATGTTTGCTCAGTATTAACTTTCTCATAGCTTAAAGCACTGTAATTGAATGTCTGAGATTCGTCAAGTAAATCAGTGACACGTTTCAAAAAAAAGGGTCCTAATGTAGAAGAAGACTTTCAATGCTTGAATATATGAGATTGAGGAAAACACAGTGTAGAGTGAAAAGGTTGATCATATTGAGTTGCATTCATCAGGTATTGTAATTCAGTCATCCATTCCGTGACGTTGACGTCAAAAGCGCAAACTTACGACATGCAGATTATTGTCGAGTAGCATTCACCTCGGGGCAGAAGCTCTTGTAGGAATGCGAGATCCAGTGGGACTCCATCAGAAAACAGAAGTCACATCCAGTTTCAAGATGAGACTTTGTAGTTTTTTATTCCAGTGACTATTCAACTCTAGCTTTTAGGAAAGAGTGCAAAACACACACAAAAAAATGCTTCAAAGGAATTTCTCTTTGGTTAGCTTAATATATTTTTATTTTTTTTATTTTTTTTTTTTCAATGTTTTGTGGAGACATTCTTTTCATTTGCTGAAAGAGTAAAGAAAGAGAAGAGTGTGGCTATGTGCTTCTTTCAGGCTTGGCATAGAGTCATGTTGTCAAAGATATATATACCCCTGAATGTTGAATGATCATACACATGGCACTGCAATGGCCACAGTTCTTCTCTTTTTGAACATTGTAGATCTTTTAATTTGACAACTCTTTGGAAAGCTACTTTTCTCCTTTTTTTCCCTCTTTGTTTGTGAGTCAGAAAGATCATCCAAAAATAACGAATCAGTCATGTTTTATACCTTTATTGCTTTACAAACATAGGTAGCTACATAAAGACACCAGAGCATATACTTTTTTATTTCTTTTTTTTAAACCTTGTTGAACATGTACGTGTTATTTCAGTAATGGGAAAAAGCCTGTGCTACTGATATACCTGGCTCAAGTGTATTGTATTAGCATAAATATTTATGTATTTTTATATATGTATGTATATGTATACACATTCTGTGATGCTTTTGTTGCCATGTGTGTTAGATATTGTTTATTTTGTAGTACTTGCAGCTCATTATGCATGGAGGTTGTAATACCTGTGCAATTGATTGTTTTGTTGAATGTAATGTCTACCTAGATGAGTACAGAGCATCTACTTACAATGTTGGTTATTCGAACTTGCTCTCTTCCAGATTCCATTTCAAGAAATATTGCATGTTGGAAGTTGCAAAATTGAATTGTGGAAATGACTAAAAGAAAGATGATGCCCCTTTTCAGAGGCATCTCTAAGGTGTTCATCCTTTGAAAGACCTTTTTAGAGCATTTAATAAGAAAAGAAAAAGAAAAAAACTCATGCTCAAGAATACGGAAGATTAAAGAATGATAGATTTTTACATTTTTTTCTGGTTTAGTATTAATTGGCATTCTAAACAAGTTATTCATGACAGTGCTTATAGTGTGGAGTGTAAAGAACATATATATTTATTATGTGTCTTATTTTATTATTGACAGAGCAGATTTTGTTTTAAGTATATGGCTAATACTTAAGAATGTTGAGAAATTGATATTTTGCATTTCTTGTTTTGTCTATTCTTTTCTCTGGCTTTGTGCACATATTACTTTTCTTTTTTATATATGTTTCTATCTTGTTACTCTGTTTATGTACATATATGGCAGACAGTATTTTGCATGTGAACGTAATGTAAGGAAATACAGAACTCATGGAAGAAGAAAAAAAAAGAAAGCATAACATACCTTAAGATATTTATTTTAGGCATTTGCATAGCTCATTTAGTAAGTTATACAAGAAGTTCAAACACTTTTTGAAGAAGGAAAAATATATATAGACCTATATTTAGTGACACGTCAGTAAATAAAAAAGTGGTGACCAGAAACATCCTTATTCTGCATGGTCGATGCTCTGTCTTTGCCTAGATCACGCCCAGGTTTTCATCAATTGTAGAAATACAACGGATTACGACACTGACTTGGATGCAAGATCAGTAACATTGCTTGGATAGACATTGGTGTGTATATATAAGAATAAACTCAAGAAGTACAGTCCCTGTCTTTTAGAATATTATACCAGCCACAACTTATTGACTTTAGATCTTGCCTCTTGTGTAAGTTTGCTTTGTATGGGATATGCAAGGTAGAGAGTAAAATAAAATCTTGCTGTTAACATGGTTTTATATTTCGCTACCTTTCCTATTCTGATTCACGAGGAAGCATGGAATCGGCTAGAAAAAAAAAACGATTTTATGAATTTGTTTTGTGTGAGGTATACATGAATTCATTGAATTTCTAGAGATCGGTCAATATGTCTATAGAAAGAGGAGATAATTCTTATCCTACATGTGAGGTAATCAATAATTTTACAAGTGTAAAATGAAATAGAAACCATGAAAAAAACTCCAAAGAGGCTCATGATTACACAGGGTAAAATAAAATCAGAAAAATCTGACAATTTTCTCTCATAAGATCGAAAAGTCACTTTTATATACTGTCTATAGGACATTGATAATTTTGTGGCAGTTCTCTAACTGCCAGTTGGAGAATTAAGCAGGGGAATTAATTAAGGGCAGAAGGTATGGGAGGTGTGGTCTGACCCCCACTCCCTATATTCAACCAAATTAAGATAGCGGGGACGTGAGTATGTATTTCAGTGTATATGATCTATGTATATATACGTGCTTTGGCAAGTGTAAGTAAAATATGCCCATGCCAACTGGAGTATGCCAAGAGGTAGTGGGCCAGTTCTAAAGGTGCTGAGATATCTGAATACCACGCTAGACAAGTTCAACCAATCTAGAAGAGACTAACAGTAGTCTCCAAACTAAATTACTTCCCTTACCAAGATAGCCCAAGCCAGCAGGAGGGGCTACCCGGCTGAACCTCCGCCGGAGCTAAATTTCCGGGCACTAATACTACGGCCCTGCTTCCCGAAAGCGAAAGAGCCCCTGGACTTGCTAGAAGAATAGGCGAAGGACAGACAATACTAAATGATGGTCAGATATTATACTGGAGAGGTAAGTCTCTGGATTTAGGTTTCTTAGTTCACACACGCCTCAGAAATAATGGTGTAGAATTCCGTAGTGTGAGCGAAGGAGTTCTACCTAAAATCCTTAGTCACCGCTCCCTCCAGCAGCTATAATGATGAGATAGAGAGCTTTTTTTGAAGATATACAAGCAGCTACCAACAAAATGAAGTCTTATTTAACGTATTTATGGGTGACTTCAACGCTGAGATAAGTAAAAGGGAAGAAGAGGAAACCTCAATTGGGAACCATGGAATATGGATCTGAAATTAAAGAGCTCGATCCGTCAATATTTATGGGTACAATTTTTGAGAGGAAAAAAAAAGATGAAACTGACATGAAAGTTACTGTACAGGAATAAAAACGGAAATTATATATATCATAGACAGGAGTTACATAGAAATCAAACAAATATTAGTAGCGGTCATAGAGTGGTCAGAATGCAAATTAGATCACATTTGAGAAGGGAAAGGAATAAACTTAGAGGAAAACCGTTC
>NW_028234406.1:1489329-1494329 GCF_977035675.1 Penaeus japonicus
TGTTTTGTCTGTTTTTTTTTTATTTTTTCGCTTTGTCTTTGTTATTTTGCTTTGTTCTACTTTTTTGCTTCTATTATTATTTTTTTCTTCTACTTTTTTGTTTTTTTTTATTTATTTTTTGTTTTATTATCTATTTTTTTGCTTTGACTTTGTTTTTTCCCTTTTTTTTTGCTTTGTCTTTGTTATTTTGTTTTGTTCTACTTTTTGCTTCTATCATTTTTTTTTCTTCTACTTTTTTGTTTTTGTTTTTTCTTTGTCTCCCGTTGTTTGTTTGGTTAGCTCTGGCGTTTCTGGAGTTTTTGTTCTATGCCTGTCTGTCTGATCTCTGTCTGTTTGTGTTTGTCTGTCCATCTTTTTGTCTCTCTCTCTCTCTGTCTCTATTAGCATATTTAACTCTCCCTCTCTCTTTCCCACACCCTCTATATATCAAAATCAAATCCACCCAAAAAATGAAAGCAAAAAAGCAACCAAATTCCTTCGAAAAAAAAAGAAAAAAAAAAGAATAACCAAATCCAAAAAAATCATGCACGTACCTGCATGGCGATCCTCTTGAGCTGTGCATTCTTCCTGACGCTCTCGATGTCCCCGACAGCCAAACCGATGAGCAAGTTCATGAGCAAGATTGGCATCAGGATCATGAATATCACCAGGAGGGCTGAGGGAGAGGAGGAGGAAGATGAAGAGGAGGAGGAGGAGGGCGTGGTTAAGTAGGATGGAAGATGTAGGGGGAGAGGGGGGGTTGAGAGGGAGGGGGAGGGAGGTAGGGGTGTGGGGGGAGAGGGAGGTAGAGGGGTGACAGGGATGAGGTGGGTAGGTGTGGAAGAAGTAACTTATTAAATTTGTTATATATGAGGTGTGGAAGGGGAGGGGGAGGAGGAGGGCGTGGTCAGTGGGATGGAAGGAGATGTGGGGGAGGAGGGGTGGAGAGGGAGGGGGAGGGAGGTAGAGGGGTGGGGGGAGGTGGGAGGTAGGGGGTTAGGTTGGGGGTAGGTTGGAGGTAGGTAGGGGGTTAGGTAGGGGAAGGTAGGGGAGAGGTGGCGTGGAGGGGGAGGTGGGAGGCAGGGGGTTAGATAGGGGGAGGTGGAGGGTAGGAAGGGGGAGGTGGGGGGAGGTAGAGGGGAGGTGGATGGTGAGGGAGGTATGGGGGGAGGTATGGGGAGGTATGGGGGAGGGGGAAGGGGAAAGGGAGGAACTGAGGTTGGGTGTGTATGTATACTTGCATAACTATTGGTATGTGAAAACATAGACTTACACAAATACACACAGACACACACAGACACACAGACTCACACACGCACACACACACACACATACGCACACGCACACGGACACACACACACACACACACACACATATATGTATATATATATATATATATATATATATATATATATATATATATATATATATATATATATATATATATATATACACACTCATGCCGGGGATGGAAACGAATACAAAGATAAAAACATGTATACAAATCGAACAGAAGGACAGAAACACAAAACAAAGTGAATAGAAATATAGAACAAAAAATAGAAAGCGAATAATGAGGTTGAAAATAGGGAGAAAGATAGATAATAGGTATAAAGATAGAAAAATAGATAGAAGGGGAATGGAAAGAATCTGAAATAAATTAAACGCGAATAGAAAGATAGAAAAAAATAGGCACAGAGAAAAAAAATTATAGATAGAAAGCGAATGGAAAGATAAAAAAAAAGATAAAAAGCTAAAAACATAGACAGAAAAACAGAAAGAAATCTAGAAACACAGACAGAAAAAAACAGAGAGAAATCTAGAAACACAGACAGAAAAAAACAGAGAGAAAGCTAGAAACACAGACAGAAAAACAGAAGAAAGCTAGAAACACAGACAGAAAAAAAACAGAAAGAAAGCTAAAAAACACAGAAAAAAAACAGAAAGAAAGCTAAAAAACACAGAAAAAAAACAGAAAGAAAGCTAGAAACACAGACAGAAAAAATAGAAATAAAGCTAAAAAACATAGACAGAAAAAGAAAAAGAAAGATAGAAACACAGAAACAAAACAGAAGAAAGCTAGAAACACAGACAGAAAAAAACAGAAAAAAAGCTAGAAACACAGACAGAAAAAAAAACAGAAATAAAGCTAAAAAAACACAGACATAAAACCAGAAAGCTAGAAACATAGAAAAAAAAAAACAGAAATAAAGACCGAAAACAGAGATACAACCGCCGAAAACCGACCGAAAGTAGTGCGCGGGAAGAGCAAGATGTCTCCTCGGGTGCTCTCTTGGTAAAACGGATACACAAAGATGGTCAGAAAGTCGACTTCGCCCAACATCATGGAGAAGGTGTGGAGCATCGACATCGGAACATTCGAGAACGATAATTGACCTCCCTGTGAAGAAGGGAAAGGAATAAAAGTAGTGGATAGGAAAAGGGGGAAGGATTGCTTGTTGGATTTGCAAAGTTTGATGTGGATGATACGTATCTAGGGATGGATTGCACGTTGCATGATGTGGAAGATTGATGTGGATGATACGTGTCTAGAGATGAATTGTACGTTGCATGATGTGCAAGTTTGAAGTGAATAATACGTATCTTGCATTGTCATTCTTATTCTTATTTTTTTCTTTCTCCCTCTTTCACAACTTTATCTGAATAAGACTAGATAAGATTTTGAGAACGTATATCATAACAGATTTAGAAACTATTTTCGAAACTATCTATATGCATATCTTTATTTCAGTGACATTTAAGGAAGATAAAGGAAAAATGTCATATGGAAAATACAGCTGAATATGATAAAAAATACTATTTCAAATCAATATCAACAATGAAATAATGAAATAATCCCATATTGTACAAAGACAAAAAAGTTGACATACGAAAAATTAGTGTCCTTAGAAAATCCTTACAACTAGTGTCGTTAAAAAAATCCTAAAAATTAGTGTCCTTAATGAAGTCCTTAAATATAGCGTCCTAAATATAGTCCTTAAAATTAGTGTCCTAAATAAAGTCCTTAAAATTAGTGTCCTAAATAAAGTCTTTAAAATTAATGTCCTTAATAAAGTCCTTAGATATAGCGTCCTTAATAAAATCCTTAAAAATAGTGTCCTTAATAAAATCCTCAAAATGAGTGTCCTAACTAAAGTCCGTAAAATGAGTGTCCTTAATTAAATACTTAATTAATCCTTAAAATTTAAGTCCTTAAAATTACTATCATAACAAAATCCTTATAATCGGATCCTTAACAAAAACCTAAACAATAAAAATCCTTTAACCTAAAATCCTCCTTTTCTAAATCCCTTAAATAAAGACCCACAAATAAGTCACAAAAACAAACAAAAGTCCTTAACAAAACCCTAAAAACAAAAATCCTTAATCAAATCCTAAAAATAAAAAATCCTGAAATTCGAAATCCTTAAAACAAAGTCCTTAACAAAAAAAAAAAAAAAAGAAAAAAAAAAGAAAGAAGAAAAAATCCTCAATTAAAACCTGAAAAAAATCCTTAAATTCTAAATCCTTAAAAAAAATAGAAAAAAAATCCTGAACTTACATGCGACATGAGGATATAAAAAGCCAGACCAAAGGCAACGATGAGAACAGAGAACACGAGAAGAACATTTAACAGCGTGTTCAGAATTTCCAGGAACATCACGATGTATATCCCAATGCGGTCGAATCTGCAACAAATCAATAGATAGATGAATTAAGAAAAAAAAAAAAAAAAAAAAATAGATGAATAAAAACGTATATATAATGTGAAACAGAAAGTGCGATGGAGTTGCTTCTTTATTTCATAATTTTGATAAAAAATAAATAAAATAAAAGACATTTAACTGTAGTTTCCAGGAGCTGCTTATTATTATTATTATTATTATTATTACTATTATTTTATTTTTGCTTTCTTGGAAGGATAGTTAGAGAGCTTGTAATTAATTCAAACACATTAACAATTCTATAGAAATACATTAAAGAAATTCCATGTACTCTATATCCAATACTATATAAATTCCTATATAATATGAATTATAATATAAATTGCTATATAACATAAATTATATACTATATGATATACTATAATATACTATATATTATATACTATATTATATACTATATATTATATACTATATTATATACTATATATAATATACTATATTATATACTATATAATATAAATTACTATATAATATTATATAATACTATATAAATACTATATAAATTCCACATGATTCTTCCATGAGCCAATTTGAATGAAGATATAACTTATCTCTCATCCAATAGTGATTATTAATAACATTAACAACATCAAAACATTAAAATGATAAGAACGAGAACAACCAAAAGTAATAATGATTGTGATTATACTAATTATAATAAGAAAGACAAATATGATAACAATTATAACAATAATGATGATAATGACAATGATAACAACAATGATAGTAATAATGATGATGATAATGACAACAATGATAAAGATGTTGATAATAACAACAACAATAATGATATTAATAATGATAATAATAATGATTATTGTGATGACAATAAAATCAGTAACAATAATAATAATGATGATAACATTAACAATGAAAATAATAATAATAATAATGACAACAGTAGTGGTGGTGGGGGTAGTAGTAGTAATGAAGATAATAATGATGATAATGATTATAATAGTGATAATGATACCAATGATAATGATAATAAAGATAATGCTAAAAAATGCCAATGATAATAAAAATGATAATGATAACAATAACCATAACAATAACAACAATAAAAAAAACAATAACAAAAATAAAACACCAAAACCAATAATAACAACCTCAAAAAAGCAAAAAACAAACAACCCCACAAACAACCACTATCACCAACTACAACGACCTTACAACCACTACCACCACCAACTCCAACAACTACTTACAACCACAACCACCAACCACAACCCAACAACCATCCCTAAATACCTTTGAAAGTAGATCAGCAGTATGAACCAGGCACAGAAGACAGCA
>NW_028234406.1:1499329-1501829 GCF_977035675.1 Penaeus japonicus
TCAGCTGTTAGAGCTGCGGTCTAAGGTATTCAATAGAATGGATGGTGGTGATGGTGGTGATGATGATGATAATAAAAAGGGTAATGATAATGATAAAAATGATGATAATGATAGTAATGATGATGGTAATTATGATAATAATGATAAAGATTATGCTAATGATGACGATAAAAATAAGATAACAACAATGATAATGGCAATAATAATAGTTATAATGATTATGGTGATATTAGCAAAAATGATAATGATGATAATAATGAAGATGATATTGATGATAATGATAAAGATAATAATGATGATAAAAATGAAGATGATAATGATAATATTAATAAGGATAATTATAATATAAATGTTCATACTAACATTAATAATGGTAATGAGGATAGTGATGATAATGATAATATAAATTTTCATACTAACATTAATAATGGTAATGAGGATAGTGATGATAATGATAATATAAATTTTCATACTAACATTAATAATGGTAATGAGGATAGTAATGATAATGATAATATTACTAATAATAATGATGATATTAGTAATAAGGATGATAATTATCATTATTATTTATAACAAAAATAACTATAATAATGGTGATCATAATATTAATGATAATAACAATAATCATATCATTATCATCATCATTATAACAATATTAACAATAACAATAATAATAGATATAGTAACAAAAAAACAAACAAACAAAAAACTCGACAGAAAACCCAGTCACCTCACCCCTTCCTTATCTGTCTGGTCCAAAGTGTGACTGTGTATAGTGAGGATGGTGGTTATGGTGTCCCTGTGTCCACCGAGAGCAGCCAGGTGTAGCGGTGTTCTGCCATGGTGATCTCGGTGCAACAAAGCGCCCTTGCTCAACAGCAGCTGAACCACCCGAGTGTGACCTGAATCGGGAAAATGCAACAGAAACTTTGATGCAACAGCGTGTGAAAAAGAGGGAGAGGGAGGGAGGGAAGTAGAGGGAGGGGGTGGGGGACAGGGAGGGAGGGAGGGAGGGGGAGAGGGAGGAAGGGAGGGAAGGGGGAAGAGAGGAAGGAGGGAGGGGGTAAGGGGAGAGGTAGGGGACAGAGGTGAGAGGGAGGGAGGGAGAGAGAGGGAGGAAGGGGGCAAGGGGAGAGATAGGGGGCAGGGAGGAGAAAGAGGGAGGCAAGGGGAGAGGGAGGGGGCAGGGGGAGAGGGAGGGAGGGGAGCAAGGGGAGAGGGAGGGGGGCAAGGGGAGAAGGTGGGGGGGGCAAGGGGGAGAGGGAGGGAGGCAGAACAGCAAAATAATTTAAAAATCCGAATGGTTGCCAAGGAAGATAACTTTGTCAACATCAATCAATAAAGTATGTTTATCACATTTTTATTATTCACTTAATTCGATAACCCTAAAATCTGGCATTGCATTGATTTCATTCTTTTTGGTTTTAATAAAAAAAAAAAACTCGATGACCCTAATTTTTTTCATTGACCAAAAAAAAAAAAAAAAAAAAAAAAAAAAACGAGGATGACAAACCTTCTTCGCTGGCAATATGCAACGCAGTTTTGCCTTCGTCATTGCACTCATTCAAGATGAGGAAACCTGACTTGGATTCCACCAGCTGGCGGACGGTGTTGTAGCGGCCGTATCTGCAATGAGGCGCAGGATGGCTTAATCGCGGGGCTGCAGGGAAGGGTTTGTTTACACACACACGCAGATACATACACTATCCTCCTATCCACACACACACACTCACTCGCACTCACACACACACACACTAAGAACCTCTCCACTCACACACACACACACACACACACACACCACGAAACTCCCCCTGTTCGTGTGTGTGTGTACACACACGAACACACACACACACACACACGCACACACACACACACACAAACAAACACGCACACATATCCCCCTCCTATCCCCCCATACACCCACCACCCACCTATCCAAACAACCTCCCTCCCCCTACCCCACGCCATCCCCCACCCCACCCCCAACCCCATCCCCACCACCACCACCACCACAAAAAAAAAAAAAAAAAAAAAAAAAAAAAAAAAACAAAAAAAAAAAATCCTACTTGGCCGCAAAGTGCAAAGGACTCTCATTCCTCTTGTCCTTCGTCCTGACGCTGGCGCCGAGCTGAAGGAGGGACGACAAGGAGCAGATATGGCCGTTCCTGGAAGCGTAATGCAGGGGCGACCACCCTAAGGAATCTTGTTCGTTCAGCATCATGGTGATTCTGCTCGTGCTCTGTCATGCAAAGATTCGGAGATTCTGGTTATCTGTCTATCTCATAAT
Source organism: Penaeus japonicus (assembly GCF_977035675.1). NCBI lineage: Eukaryota > Metazoa > Arthropoda > Malacostraca > Decapoda > Penaeidae > Penaeus > Penaeus japonicus. The sequence goes on from NW_028234406.1 coordinate 1,501,620, forward strand.
CTATTTATTTTTTCATATCTATCTGTGCTTCTATTCATATTCATGTTTATTAATCTCTATATCATCGGAGATTATATATATATATATATATATATATATATTTTTTTTTTTTTTTTTTTTTTTTTATCTGTCTATGCCTCTATTTATATTCATGTTTATTTGTCTCTATATCGCCGGAGATTCTGGTTATTTGTCTATCTCATAATCTAT
>NW_028234406.1:1514329-1516829 GCF_977035675.1 Penaeus japonicus
TATCTATCTATCTGTCTATCCTTCACATCGTCTTTGAATCTACATCTATCCGTCTAACTGTCTATTCTTCATGTCTTTCTATCTCTTTATCAGTCTGTCTCTTCTTCTCTTTTTACTTGTTTCTATGATGTTGTTAAGTGCAATGTGAAAGCCAATAACAATGATAATAAAAAGAGAGAAAAAATAATTAATGGAATTCTAAGTGGAATTACTAATCGCACATAACTGGGCTAAACTGTAATTCCAAAGAGATATATAACTATAATTAAATGAAATTAAATAATTCAGTTTTATTCACAGAAATTATGGTGCAATAAAGTAGACAAAAACACTCAAACAAACAAACAATAAGATAAAGTAATTTACCCAGACTGATATAAGAAGCAAAAAACAGTAACACACGGCAACAACAACAAAAGCAACAAGTACACAAAAAACAATACAACAACAAAACAAAAACTTAAAAAAACAATACAACAAAACAAAAACTAAAAAAAAAAAAAACAGTAAATGGAACAATAACACAAACAAACAAAAAACAAAACAAGAACACAAAACAACAACAACAAAAGCAACAAGACCTCAAACCTAACAACAAAAACAACAAGAACTCAAACCCAACAACAAAAGGAACAAAAACAAATAACAACAACAAAGCAACAACAATCTCACAATACTAATGAATACCAATCATCCTTATCATTTTTCCTCACGCAAATAAAACATCTTGAACATTAATCATATTCACAAGAGGCTTATCAAACGTCACGAGCAATAGACATAAAAAAAACATGATTGGATTCCATGTATGGATTCCAATTAAAGTGCTGAGGTATTAATCGAAATATATCGAAGGAAAAGGTATTAGTTGATCTTCCTATTGCAAAGGCGTAATCAGCTGTTCTTTGCAATGTCTTGCTCATAAGGGAGAGTTCAAGGCAAAGTACAATTGGTTTTGTAATCGTGGATATGTGGATGTTAAGGCTACGTCACGCTAGTATTTTTTATTTGTTTATTTTTAATATCGTCGTCTTCTCGAATTTTTTTTTTTTTAACGCCACTAAAGAACCATCGACCCAGTCATGCACTTGGACAAATGTAAACAAACATACTCAGTCTCACCAAAATGAAAAGGATAAATATGAACTTAGGATCTTATAAAAAAATATGAAAGTATCTCGTAATACAGGTATGCAATCCTACCATTTTCTAACCCTCCATGTATGGTTTTGTCTCGTATCAATAGAAGAGTAATGACTATAGATCTTGTTTTGGAAGCGTGTGTGCGTATGAGGGAGAGTAAAGCCCGTAGACCTACCAACACAAAAGCAAGCCAGTCCAACAAGCGAGGGACAAACAGACACTCTACACTCGTCAAACAAGCCAGGCAAAGGACACTGGAAACGTCAGCAAGGGAGGGAGAGAAAGATAAATTGAGATAAGATAGAAAAAGGAGAGAGAGATGTTATCTTTCTTTCAAACACACACACACACACATACACACACACGCACACGCATATATATATATATATATATATATATATATATATATATATATATTTATATATATATATATATATATACATATATATATATATATATATATATATATATATATATATATATATAATAGTATATATATATATACATATATGGATATATATATATATATGTATATATATACACATATATATATATATATATATATATATATATATATATATATATATATATATATATATATATATATATATATATATATATATATATATATACATATGCGTGTGTGTGTGTGTGTATAATCTATATATATGTATATATATATATACATACAGTACATATAAATATATATATATAAATATATATATATATATATATATATATATAAGTATATATATATATATATATATATGTATATATATATATATATATATATATATATATATATATATATATATATATATATATATATATATATGTTACGCTCAATGTGAATAGTTGCCTAATATGTACATAAGGCAACATTTGCCTAATGTGGACATTGGGAAAAATGGTTAGGTTAGGTTAGATTAAATTAGATTAGGTTAGGTTAGGTTAGATTAGGTTAGCTTAGGTAGGTTAGGTTAGGTTAGGTTAGATTAGGTAGGTTAGGTTAGATTAGGTTAGGTTAGGTTAGGTTAGATTAAGTTAGGTTAGGTTAGGTAGGTTAGGTTAGGTTAGGTAAGGTTAGGTTAGGTGAGGTAGGTTAGGTTAGATTAGGTTAGGTTAGATTAGGTTAGGTTAGGTTAGATTAGGTTAGGTAGGTTAGGTTAGATTAGGTTAGGTTAGGTAGGTTAGGTTAGGTTAGGTTAGATTAGGTTAGGTTAAGTTTGGTTGGGTTAGATTAGGTTAGGTTAGGTAGGTTAGGTTAGGTTAGGTTAGGTTAGGTTAGGTTAGATTAGGTTAGGTTAGATTATGTTAGATTAAGTTAGGTTAGGTTAAGTTAGAATAGGTTAGGTTA
>NW_028234406.1:1531829-1534329 GCF_977035675.1 Penaeus japonicus
AGAGAGAGAGAGAGAAAGAGAGAGACAGAGAGAGAGAGAAAGAGAGAAAGAGAGAGAAAGAAAGGGAGAAAGAGAGAGAGAGAAAGTGAGAGAAAGAAAGAAAGAGCTAGAGCTAGAATGAGAAAAAAGGAGAAAAAAAATAGAGAAAAAGAAGAAGAAGAAGAAGAAAAAAAAAAAAAAAAAACGAAAATACCCCGCACATCCAATCAACACGTGACCACGAATCAAAATGACCACACGTCCGGGAGTAATAATGAAAAATAAAAGTACACGCCATATTATTTCAAGAAAGTAATCAGTCTGATGGCTCAAAGGATCCCCACAACAACGCCCTCTTGCTCCGGGGTGGGGTGGGGGGTAGAGGGTGGAAGGGTGGGGGGTGGTGGGGTAGAGGGGGAGGGTGGAAGGTCACTCCGTAAGGGAAAGCAAAGTCATCGACCTCGGTCAAGTTACACAATCAGGGCTGGGATCTGTTGCGTCCGCGCCCTTCGAGGGCCCTGCGGCTCTCGCTTGTCCTCTTCGCTTGTCCTCTTGGTCGCTGCCCTATCTTCCTTTTCTCTCTTGATTTCTCGCTTCTTTCGATTTCTCTCTCTTATACATATTTGTGTAGTTCGGTGTCTGTTTGTAGGTATATGTATATGTGTATATATATATATATATATATATATATATATATATATATATATATATATATATATAAATTAAAATATCTATATAATATATATTTATATATCTATATATCTCTATATACATACACACACACACACACACATACAAACACTTATGCGTGTGTGTGTGTGTGTGTGTGTGTGTGTGTGTGTGTGTGTGCGTATGTGTGTGTGTGTGTCTGTGCATGTATAAGTATAAGTGTAAGTGTGTGTATTTGTCTATTCATAGATTGATACAGAGTAATAAAATACATAAATAAATACACACATAGACCAAAGACATAACAGATAAACAAAATAAACAAACCAGACAAACAGACACAGAAACAAGAAACGAGAGAGAAAAAAAAAGATAGATCGAAAGACCAAGAAACAAAATACACTCGCCAAGCGTAGACCACGCGAAGGCAAACCCTTTGATAACCACAAAGTCAAATAACAAAAGCAAATACACTTAAATGAGCATACACATCCGGACAGAGTTCCCATCAAATTAATTCCGTCGATAGAAACCTCCTGTCTGACAACTTGTTCCTTTTTGAATAGGCTTTAGTGTTTATCCTGAGTGATCCGTCTATGGGGTTAGTATATTCAAGGACGAATGGTGAAGGTCATGATAATAATGTTGTTATTTGGTGAATGAGAATGGGATTAATGGGTATTAGATGAGGAGATGAGTGTATTAGTGAATGAATGAATGTGTGAATGGGTAAAAGGAGTGATGAGTTTTAGATAGAGTAAGAAAATATATATATATATGAACGAATATATTGATGAATTCATAAACATATGAATAAAAGGAGGAAGTAATAAGTATGAATAAATAACCAATGAATTTAGGTACAAAGAGAAAAGAAACAGCAATCACATATAAGGAAAAGGAAAAAAAAGAAGAAGGGGACGGAGGAAGAGGGGAATAATATTATTAATCATAATAATGATAATAAGGTGGAGGAGGAGGAGGAGGAGGAAGCGAAGGAGGAAGAGGAGGAGAGAAAAAGACTAGATGAGTAAAAGGGTAGAAAAAATAAATACGACAAGAAAAAGGACAAGAAAGAGAAAAGGAAAAGAAAAGAAAAGAAAAAGGCGAAAAATTTGGTTGTTTATCCGATAACTCTACGGTATTACGCGTACACTTTCAACAACCTATCTGCATCTCGTAAACTGTGAACTTTATACCCCAAATATTACTCCAAATTGGCTTTCAGCATAAAATAATATTCACAGTCGATGTAATTTGAGGTTATTCACTTCGGTGTAACAAAATAGAACAAACTTGATATGAAATGAAACAAAAAACTTTTTGATAGACAGAGAAATTTGCACAATGAATATATCATGATTACCATGAATGACTTGCTGCATAAATATTACGAGTAAACGAACGTATTTTTAGCTCGTGGCCCTGACTGAGGACGTCGGAGGCGAGAAGGGCGAGAAACTGGCTTTGATTCAAGAGACTTTGAGTCTTACTGCAGGCGGTTGTATAGCATTTTCTTGTTCCTGATTGATAAAATATAACAAATAAGTCATCATCATAGATTCTATAACAAAATTCCCAAATTGGCTGAATGTGCGTAGATCAACGTATAGTAACATATTTCTTACTCACAACATTTATAATTAATGACACCATATGACCGGGTGGCCACGATAATGACCATTGCTGTCAGTCACCTGTGATAATTATCGTTTAATTAGTACCTGGTGTCGATCATCCCTTTTGATGTAAGGTACTCTGGAAATAACGATGATAATGATGATAATATAATGATTATTATTTTCATTATTTTCAGTGATAATGATGAGAGTAAAATAATGATGATGATAAT
>NW_028234406.1:1564329-1566829 GCF_977035675.1 Penaeus japonicus
CTGTAGGGGGGGAAGTAGGGATGTGTGGTTAGTACAGGGGGGCTTGGCATTTTTTTTTTTTATTATTTTTTTTTAGTAGTGGTGTTTTTTTGTTGTTGTTGTTTTTTCTTTTATTTTTTTAGTTTTAGTTTTGGTGGTTGTTTTGGTGGCGTGAATGGTGTTGTTGTGGTATTTTGTGCTCTCGTCTCTCTCTCTCTCTCTCTCTTTCTCTCTCTCTCTCTCTCTCTCTCTATCTATCTCTCTCTCACTCACTCACTCACTCATTCACTCACTCACTCACTCTCTATCTCTCTCTTACTCTCTCTCTCTCTCTCTCTCACTCTTTCACTCTCCATCTCTCTCTTTTACTCTCTCTCACTCTCTCTCTCTCTCTCTCTCTCTCTCTCTCTCTCTCTCTCTATCTATCTATCTATCTATATCTATCTATCTATCTATATATATATATATATATATATATATATATATATATATATATATATATTACTATTTATCTCTCTATATCTCTCTCTCACTCTCCATCTCTCACTCACTCTCTATCTCTCTTTCTTACTCTCTCTCTCTCACTCTCTATCTCTCTCTCTCTCACTCTCTATTTCAATCTCTCTCTTATCCTCCCCTCTCTCTCTCGAAACCTCTCCTTCCCACCCCTCTACCTCCTCCCTCCTTCCCTCCTACTTTCTCTCCTCCCCCTCCCCTGCCCCCCTCCCTCTCCTCACCCCTTCCCTTCTCCCTTCACCCCCCCTCCCCCCGTCCCACCTATCCTCTCCCTCCCTCTTACTCCTCCCGTTATCATCTTTCCTCCTCCTCCTCCTCCTTCTTATTCTTACTTTGGCTTCTCCAGCGGGTCGGGTTCGTTGCGGCCGAGTCCTGCTGGGTTCTTCTCTGCCTCGTCCTTCGTTAGCAGGTGAATCTCAGCCTCAACTTTGCCCTGTGGATAAATAAAATAGATGTAGATTCTGTCTATGTATATTCCTTGTAATTATGTGTGTGTGGTGTTATTTTTCATTTATTCATTTATCATTTATTTATTTATTTTATTATCATTATTATTATTATTATTATTATATTTATTTATTCATTTATTATTATTATTATTAGTTTCTTTTTTTTTTTTTTTTGGGGGGGGGGTATTGTAGAGGGGTTGAGACATGTTTTGATGATGCTTGTGCTTGCTTTTTTAAGATTTAAGGAGGTATGTGTCATTTATAATGGATTATATGTATAATATTCTCGGTGTATTGTAAGCATAGTGAAGATGATGATGATGATTTTTTTTTTGAAAAAATACCAAAGATATGATAATTCTTGACCTGAGAGTAATCAGTGTTTCGTAAGGATTGTCACCGTCTTATGACTGAAAACTCTTATAAGGAAAAACATTTAAAAAAATGCAATACACTTCATGATAGTAAGTCACCTTGGCACTGAAAGAAAATTACACAATACTCATGATAACAAATCGTAAAACAGCGTCTCATGACAGCATGGCGTGACACAGTATCATGCAACCGGTAACCACGCGACGCATTGCCTCTCGGATGCATGACGCAACACTTCGTTGCATGACACAGCATCACAGAATGTATTGCCATTCACAATGCAACGCAGCCGGACATACATACATCACATGACTACATATCGCTCAAGAACTTAACACTCACACAACATACATACACACAACATACATACACACCCAGCATACATACATTCATCGCACAACGGACAAGTTTAACTCTTAGGAACTTAACCTCCCTAAAAAAACACACACAACACAACAACACACAATAGTAGAACACTCAAGAAATTAACACCAAACAAAGCACCCCCCCCCCCACACACACACCACCTTAGCAATGCATTCCACAACTAGGTTCATACCCCAAAGACTGCCAAGAGACTCAAGCATATCAGCATAACTTGATGAACCCTTTGAACTACAAAGGCTACATCACACCACAGCATAAGACTCAACCCCCCAACCCCCACAACACAAGACAGACTCAACCCCCGACCCCCCTCCCCAACCCCCACAGCACAAGACAGACTCGACCCCCCAACACCCACAGCATAAGACTCGACCCCCCAACACCCACAGCACAAGACAGACTCGACCCCCAACACCCACAACACAAGACAGACCTCGACCCCCAACACCCCCCAACCCCCAACCCCCACAACACAAGACAGACTCGACCCCCCAACCCCCACAGCACAAGACAAACTCAACCCCCAACCCCCCAACCCCCACAGCACAAGACAAACTCAACCCCCGACCCCCCTCCCCAACCCCCCCCTAGCACAATACCAACCGTTAGTTCCATCTCCTCGTTTTCCTTCTTGATATAGAAGGGCCACCATCCCTTCACTCGTCTCTGCTTGAAGATGTTCACCATTGGCACCGAACCATCCGTCTTGAGCATGTCCAAGGTGCAGAGCTTCGAGTTCTTGGCACCCCGGGGGAATCGGTTGAGGTCCAGGGTGATGGCACCGAGGAAGTCGT
>NW_028234406.1:1579329-1589329 GCF_977035675.1 Penaeus japonicus
GTCTTTCTGTCTTCCTACCTATCTATCTACCTATCCATCTATCTATCTACTTACCCATCAACCTATCTATCCACATATCTACCTATCTACTTACCTATCAATCCAATTATCCACAAATTTACCCATCAGGCTCTCTATCCACACATCTACCCATCTACTTACCCATCAACCTATCTATCCACATATCTACCCATCTACTTACCCATCAGCATATCTACCTACCTACTTACCTATCAATCCATCTATCCACAAATTTACCCATCAACCTATCTATCCACATATCTACCCATCTACCTACCCACATATCTACCAATCTACTTACCCATCAACCTATCTACCTACCTATCTACCTACCCCCCCTCCCCCTCAATTAAGACCATCACAGCAACCACCACATCACAACTCACTTGCCAAAGACGGGGTTCAGCTGCTTCGAAATGTAGTTCTCCTTGTCTGACACTTTCTTGCCCCCAAGGTAGATCAGGATGTAAGGGTCAGCTTTCCCATTGAGGTCCATGGGGTGAAGGTCGCACGCACGTACCACGTACACTCGAACCAGCACGTGAATGGGGTCGTTTGATGGAAGGCCCTGTGGAGTGGATAGATAGATAGATAGACAGATTGATAAATATGAGACAGATAGACAGATTGATAAATAGGAGACAGATAGACAGATTGATAAATAGGAGACAGATAGACAGATTGATAAATAGGAGACAGATAGATAGATAGATAGATAGACAGACAGATAGACAGACATATAAACAGATTGATAAATAGGAGACAGATAGACAGATTGATAGATAGATTGATAGATAGACAGATTAATAGATAGACACACAGATAGACAGATTGGTAGATAGCAGACAGATAGACAGATTGATAGATAGGTGGGAATGGAAGTGTTAAAAGAGAAATTTAAAAAAAGGACAGATATATAAGGGTGACCATTTGCATTTTGATTTTGATTTTGAGATCATAGTGAGATTAAAGCTATGATGTTTGATGGTGGTTCTTGTGTGATTTAAATTCAAATTTTGATTTTGATGTGATATTAAGATCGAAGTTAGATAGGAGTTGAACTCTTTTTATGGTGGTTTTTGTGGGTTATGCACTTTGATTTTGATTTTGAAACGTTAATGAGGTTGAATTTGAGAAATGTGATGGCAGACCCAACTTGGAAATGCGGACATGGATTTAAAATTTTGAAAAGATAGGGGATATTGAAAGGATCCGAGGAATTAGCTTTTAGATTTAGATTTTGGAAGAGTGACGATAGAAGAAAGGTAAATAGAGAGAAGTTGGGTTCGTTTGAAAGAAGACCTAGTTTAGGTCGAAATAGAATTAGAATTGTGAAAAAAACATTGTGGATAAAAATAGAGAGACGGAAAATCCCGTGAAAGGAACAATTTGATTTAGATTTTGAAAACGTGTGACCAGAACAAAGAGTCTTAGCACTTAGCTTTTGATCTGCTAAGACCAAATTTAGAGGGGGTATGGCTTATGGAACTGGCAATTTGATCTATAAAATTATTGAAAAATGAGGGACAGGGGCAGGGTCGTTTTATGGCTGACCCGGAAGAAGCATTTAGAATTAGATCTTGAAAAGTATGTGAATAGAATTTAGATAGGAACTAGAATGCAAAAGTCAAGAATATCATTATGAATCCTATTGAAATGTTTTCAAAATATGGAAAGAGGTAGCAATATTCATCAATTTACATCCATATAAAATTATATACAACACATATAATTGATATCTCTTTCAGAATAAAACATCCTGCTTAAAAAAAAAAAAAAAAATCAAGGAAGTTCCGTTACTCAGTCGTATTTTACAACTTGCAACTAAAATTTAAAAAAATAAAAAATCCTCAAATCAGCCACACTATTTTCCACTCCTCAAAATAAATTCCTTCTTCTATTCACAACCTCCGTCAATTCAATAGGATCTAATCTACCGAAATCAATCTATTCAACCCTGTAATCAGACCTCACCTGGAAGAATCCATACTGGGGATCTCCTCCTGTGATGGTCGTATCGTCAATATCCTTTGGGAGTGGCCACCTGTACAGCTTGAGGGAACCCTGGAAGATGTGGGATTAAATTAAGACACCCTGGAAGATGTGAGATGAGATTAAGACACCCTGGAAGATGTGGGATGAGATTAAGACACCCTGGAAGATGTGGGATGAGATTAAGACACCCTGGAAGATGTGGGATTAAATTAAGACACCCTGGAAGATGTGGGATTAAATTAAGACACCCTGGAAGATGTGAGATGAGATTAAGACACCCTGGAAGATGTGGGATGAGATTAAGACACCCTGGAAGATGTGGGATGAGATTAAGACACCCTGGAAGATGTGGGATTAAATTAAGACACCCTGGAAGATGTGGGATTAAATTAAGACACCCTGGAAGATGTGGGATTAAATTAAGACACCCTGGAAGATGTGGGATTAAATTAAGACACCCTGGAAGATGTGGGATTAAATTAAGACACCCTGGAAGATGTGGGATTAAATTAAGACACCCTGGAAGATGTGGGATTAAATTAAGACACCCTGGAAGATGTGGGATGAGATTAAGACACCCTGGAAGATGTGAGATAAAATTAAGACACCCTGGAAGATGTGGGATGAGATTAAGACACCCTGGAAGATGTGAGATAAAATTAAGACACCCTGGAAGATGTGGGATGAGATTAAGACACCCTGGAAGATGTGGGATGAGATTAAGACACCCTGGAAGATGTGGGATTAAATTAAGACACCCTGGAAGATGTGGGATTAAATTAAGACACCCTGGAAGATGTGGGATTAAATTAAGACACCCTGGAAGATGTGGGATTAAATTAAGACACCCTGGAAGATGTGGGATTAAATTAAGACACCCTGGAAGATGTGGGATTAAATTAAGACACCCTGGAAGATGTGGGATGAGATTAAGACACCCTGGAAGATGTGAGATAAAATTAAGACACCCTGGAAGATGTGGGATGAGATTAAGACACCCTGGAAGATGTGAGATAAAATTAAGACACCCTGGAAGATGTGGGATGAGATTAAGACACCCTGGAAGATGTGAGATAAAATTAAGACACCCTGGAAGATGTGGGGTGGAATTAAGACACCCTGGAAGATGTGAGATAAAATTAAGACACCCTGGAAGATGTGGGGTGGAATTAAGACACCCTGGAAGATGTGAGATAAAATTAAGACACCCTGGAAGATGTGGGGTGGAATTAAGACACCCTGGAAGATGTGAGATAAAATTAAGACACCCTGGAAGATGTGGGGTGGAATTAAGACACCCTGGAAGATGTGGGATGAGATTAAGACACCCTGGAAGATGTGGGATGAGATTAAGACACCCTGGAAGATGTGGGATTAAATTAAGACACCCTGGAAGATTTGGAAGGATTGTAGGATGTGGAATGGATGTAAAGCGTGAATCATGTAAACAGAGGAATAGGGATCAAAATCGTGCGGTAAAATGATGTGGAAGATGATGGATAGATGTGTAAGGTGTGATTACCCCCATTCTGGAAGATGTGAAATTTTTTTTTTTTTTCTGTAACGTTGGGGGTTTGGTCAATATGAAGTCGAAGTAGTATCAAAGTGTTCAAGTTTTGTGATTTTTTTTTTGCTTAGAGTGAACTGTGCATAAATAATATTAGATTACAGTCTGAACGGAGTCTCTGAGTGCGTTAAAAAATATATTATCATTATTATTGATCGTTTCTATTATCATTATCAGAATTATCATCATTATTCTTATCATTGTAATCACCATCACCCTTATCATTGCTACTACCATCATAACAATAACCATCATCATTAACCGAACCCCCCATCCGGACAAAAGACAAAAACAAAAACAAGAACTAACCCACTTGTCTCCCGGTCCCATCTCACCTTAAACTTCCCGACGACTCGATTTTCGTCCTCCAGTTCGTCTCCGGTTTTCTTGCCCCGGTACAGCTCGAAGGTGTGGAGCCATTCCCGGAACCCGTTGAATTCCGTCTCCAGGTCACCGGGTATTACCTGTGTTAGGGGAGGGGGGAGGGGGGGTGTTAGTAAGAGGGGGGGGGGGTGTAAGACGGGATGGACTGGTGGTGTCGATGGCTGTTTGTTTCATTCGTTATTTTTTTCTCTCTCTTTTTTTCTGTTTTCTGTTTTTCTCCTTCCGTCTCTTCTATATTCCCTTCTTCTCTCTCTTTCCCTTCTCTTCTCTCATTCCTTCCTTATCTTTTACCTTCTTTATCCATTCATCAAAACCAACCTTCATTAAAGCAATATTCTATTTGGGTGTTCTTTCTCTCCTCCTTCCATCTTTTCCTACCTCCTCCCTTTCTTTTCTCTCTCTCTCTCTCTCTCTCTCTCTCTCTCTCTCTCTCTCTCTCTCTCTCTCTCTCTCTCTCTCTCTCTCTCTCTCTCTCTCTCTCTCTCTCTCTCTCTCTCTTCCCTCCTTCCCGCTCTTCTTCCTTTTGTCTCTCTCTCCATTATCCATTCACCCACCTTCATAATAGCAACATTTTGCTTAGGTTTTCTCTCTTCTCCTCTCCTCCTTTTCCCTCCCTTCCTTCCCTCTCTCCCTCCTTCTCTTTCTCTTTCCACCCCCTTTCTCTCCCTCCCTTTCTCCTTCCTTCTGTCTGTCTCCCTCTCTCCAAAACCCACCATCAAAAGAGCAATATTCTGCTTGGGTTTTCTCTCTTCTCCTCCCTCCCTCCTTCCTTTCCTCTCACTCTTTTCCCTCTCTCCCTCCTTTTCCCTCCCTTTCTTCCCTCTCTCCCTCTTTCCACCTCCTTCTTTCTCCCTCCCTTCCTCCTTTCCTCTCTCCTTCTCTCCTTACCATCCACCAAAACCCACCTTCATAAGAGCAATATTCTACTTGGGCTTTCTCTCTCTTCTCCTCCCTCCCTCCCTCCTTCCTCTCTTCTCACTCTCTTCCCTCTCTCCCTCATGCTTTCTCTCCTTTTCACTCCCTTACTTCCCTCTCCCCCTCCATCTCTCTCTCTCTTTCCACCTCCTTCTTTCTCTCCCTCCCTCTCTCCTTCCTTCTGTCTCCCTCTCTCCTTCTCTCCAAAACCCACCTTCATAAGAGCAATATTCTGCTTGGGTTTTCTCTCTCTTCTCCATCCCTCATTCATTCCTTTCCTCTCACTTTCTTCCCTCTCTCCCTCTTCCTTTCTCTCTTTTTTCCTCCCTTTCTTCCTTCTCTCCCTCCATCTCTCTCCCTCTTTCCACCTCCATCTTCCTTTCCCTCCCTTCCTCCTTTCCTCTTTCCACTTCCTTCTTTCTCTCCCTCCCTTCCTCTTTCCCTCTCTCCTTTTCTCCAAAACCCACCATCAAAAGAGCAATATTCTGCTTGGGTTTTCTCTCTTCTCCTCCCTCCCTCCTTCCTTTTCTCTCACTCTCTTCCCTCTCTTCCTCCGTTTCCCTCCCTTTCTTCCCTCTCTCCTTCCTTCGCTTTCTCTTTCCACCTCCTTCTTTCTCTCCCTCCCTTCCTCCTTCCCTCTCTCCTTCCTTCTGTCTCCCTCTCTCCTTTCTCTCCCTCCCTCTCTCCTTCCTTCTGTCTCCCTCTCTCCTTCCTTCTGTCTCCCTCTCTCCTTTCTCTCCCTCCCTCTCTCCTTCCTTCTGTCTCCCTCTCTCCTTCCTTCTGTCTCCCTCTCTCCTTCCTTCTGTCTCCCTCTCTCCTTTCTCTCCCTCCCTCTCTCCTTCCTTCTGTCTCCCTCTCTCCTTCCTTCTGTGTCCCTCTCTCCTTCCTTCTGTCTCCCTCTCTCCTTTCTCTCCCTCCCTCTCTCCTTCCTTCTGTCTCCCTCTCTCCTTCCTTCTGTCTCCCTCTCTCCTTCCTTCTGTCTCCCTCTCTCCTTCCCTCTCTCCTTCCTTCTGTCTCCCTCTCTCCTTCCTTCTGTCTCCCTCTCTCCTTTCTCTCCCTCCCTCTCTCCTTCCTTCTGTCTCCCTCTCTCCTTTCTCTCCCTCCCTCTCTCCTTCCTTCTGTCTCCCTCTCTCCTTCCTTCTGTCTCCCTCTCTCCTTCCTTCTGTCTCCCTCTCTCCTTCCTTCTGTCTCCCTCTCTCCTTTCTCTCCCTCCCTCTCTCCTTCCTTCTGTCTCCCTCTCTCCCTCTCTCCAAAACCCACCTTCATAAGAGCAATATTCTGCTTGGGTTTTCTTCTCTGCGTCTTCGGGCTGAGCCTCGCCGCTAGCTTGGCCGCCGTCGAAGATGCCTTGAAGGTGTGGTGCTTCTTCTTGTCCGTCGCCGCGTCCCTCTGGGCGTCCTGCTGTTGGGCCTGCTCGCCGTCGGGGTTGTCTGCTCGCTCTCTCGCCCCCCTGCTTTCCTGCTGTTGCTGTTGGAGGAGTGAAAGCAGAGCGTGAGTGAAGTAAGTGTAGGCAAGGGGGGGGGGGGCGGAGATCAAAGTCGCACGGTAAAAGGATGAATATGTTTATGAACAAACGTGGAAGATTCGATTTTGCATGCAATATTGTAATAATCTCCTGCCTTATGATGACGATGCAAATATATCTTCAATCATTACCCAAATAAAATGATCAACCACAATAAGAAATTATTCTAAAAAAACAAAAACAACAAAACAACTCGAAACACCTACAATCGCCACAGCTTCGAGAGACGCAAAGTATTTCGTCCACCAATCTCTATTCTCCTCTTCCTCTTCTTCTACGTCTATACTCTGCTTTCGTCTTCGATTGGCTTCCGCTTTCTCCTTCTTCGTAACGCCGACGAGCTTGGAGACAGCGCCAGATCCCTGAGGTGGAAAGGACGAAGGAAGAAACGAAGAGAATGAGATGTGTGAAGAAAGAGAGAGTTTCACGGGGCGTCGGGGTGGAGACTTGCTGCTGGGGAGGTGTTTTGGGGGGTGTTAAGCTGAGGGTCTGCTCTCTCTCTCTCTTATCTCTCTCTCTCAATTTCTATTTCTCTTTCTATTTCCCTTTCTCTCTCTCTCTCTCTATCTATCTATCTCTTTCTCTCTCTCTCTCGCTCTCTCTCGCCCTTTCTCTTTCTCTCTCTCTTTCTCTCTCTCTCTCTTTTTCTCTCTCTCTTTCACTCTTTCTCTCTCTCTCTCTCTCTCTCTCTCTCTCTCTCTCTCTCTCTCTCTCTCGCCCCCCCCCTCTCTCTCTCTCTCTCTCCCTCTCTCTCTCTCGCCCCCCCCTCTCTCTCTCTCTCTCTCTCTCTCTCTCTCTCTCTCTCTCTCTCTCTCTCTCTCTCTCTCACACACACACGTGTACACACTAATCACGTACATTAGGAATACCGGAAACAGTTTTCATATCATTTATACAAGCACATTGATTCAATAGAAAAATAAATGCAGCACACATTATGCCGTCCTGTATAAAACCCAAACTTAAGAAATAACGCATTAAACCATTAAAAAGGACCACACAATTTGAGTGACAATAATAAATACACAAAGAGAACAAATCCACAACCTAACTTAAAATATCCAATTTTAAAGACACAGGAGATAAAAAAACAATATATATATATATATCTCCAATACAAAAAAACAAAAACCAAAACAAAGAACAAAGAACAAACAAACGTAACAAACAAACCAAAGGAACGATAATATCCTACACGCACATAGTCGATGGTGATGATTGTGTCCTTCTGTAGGAGAGGACTTCGCTCGTGATTCCCTCTGTAGGCAGCGCTTCCTCCGCCTCCTCCTCCATGGATGTTATTGGGCACAAGGGCGTTGTTGTTCCCTACGCCGTTAGGGTCGTCTCCTGAAGAAGGTGGGGGTGTTAGGGCGTTTTGGGTTGGGTTGGGGTGGGGTGGAGTGGGTTTTGGGTTGGGGTTTGGGTTAGGGTGGAGTGGGGTGGGTTGGGTTGGGGTGGAGTGGGTTTGGGTTTGGGTGGAGTGGGGTGGGGGGGGTGGGGTGGGTTTGGGTTTGGGTTGGGTTTGGGTTGGGGTGGAGTGGGTTTTGGGTTGGGTTTGGGTGGGTTTGGGTTGGGGTGGAGTGGGTTGGGTTGGGTTGGGTTGGGTTGGGGTGGGTTGGGGTGGAGTGGGGTGGGGTGTGGTGGGTTGGGCTGGGTTTGGGTTTGGGTTGGGTGGCTTTGTTGTTTTTGGTTAGTGGGGTTGGAAGCCTTGTTGTTTTGGTTGAGTGAGGCTTGGGTTGTGTTTGTGTTTTGTTTTTGTGTTTGTTTGTTTGTTTGTTTGTGTGTGTGTGTGTGTGTGTGTGTGTACGTGAGTGTGTATTGGCTTATTTGTGATAAGTTTCGTCTGTGTTTTAGCAAAAATTATTATAATGCATGATCTTATGTAGTACAGGCCTATGTGATACTTCCCTCTTATGCTAACCTCTATTCACTCCCCCTTCCCTTGCCATCCCTCCCTCCCTTACACCAACCCCTTCTTCCTCTCCTACCTGGCCCTTCCTATACCTCTCTCCTCACCTTCCCTCCATCTCCCCATTCCTCTCCTTCTCTCCATCTCCTCCACCTTCACCCCCGTCCCTCCATCCCCTCCACCTCCCCAACCCCCAACCCCTCCATAACCCCATCATCCCTCCCCACCCTCCCCATCCCTCCCCAACCTTCCCCAACCCTCCCCAACCCTCCCCGAACCCTCCCCGAACCCTCCCCAACCCTCCCCATCCCACACCAACCCCCAACCCCCAACCCCTGCATAACCCCATCGTCCCTCCACCCTCCCCAACCCTCCCTAACCCCATCGTCCCTCCACCCTCCCCAACCCCCAACCCCTCCAAAACCCCACCAACCCCTCCCCAAACCCCAACCCCCAAACCCTCCATAACCCCATCGTCCCTCCACCCTCCCTAACCCTCCCCAACCCTCCCCGAACCCTCCTCACCTTGCAACTGGACCAGCGACGCATTCCTCGCGGCCGCCTCCTTCTCCCTCTTCGTCGACGGGGTCCACGTGTACCGATGGAGGTTCGAGATGATGTGAGTCCCGACGAGGGTGAACCTTCCGAAACTTCGACAATCTACAACCCGGATGGTGATGGGAGGGCAGTAGAGCTCCTGTTCTGGTAGTTCCTGTGGTTGGGGTGAGTGGGTTTTTATTATTATGGTGGTGGTGGTACGTGGTTGATGGTAGGGATGGATGGATTGTGGGGGAAGGGTCTTTGTGGGTTGTGGGTTGATTTGGATTTGTGAGGTGGCGTTGATGAGATGTTGGTGAGGTTTTCGTGCAATTTCAGGGCTAATTATCGTAATATGTACGAAATAAGCAATGATGATAATAACACTAAGATATTAACAATGCTAAGAATACTGAGAACGGGGAATATTCACACATCTCGTCCCAAAAGAGAAGCCAAGTCAAAGAATAAACCAAAACCGACGTTGAACCGTATGTCTTTTACGTCCCGAACCCACACTTTCACCCCGGACCCACACTTTCACCTCCAATCAACAGCGGCCTTAGAAATATAACACCCACCCCGAACCCACACTTTCACCTACACCCAACCAATGCCCTTCCTCTACGCCCACAAACGCCCCATCCTAGAGCGAAAGGACTCACCAAATCGATGTATTTCACAGGATTCGTAAAATTGGGATTTCTTCGGGCGGATGTGATGACCGCTGACTGGATGATGTGCCCAGCCACTTCCACATCCACACGCGGCCGGTCCACTGTCAGCAGGTGGATGCGCTTCAGGTCTCTCAGGCCCCAGAATAATACCTGTGGATGGGGATTTCATGAAGGGGTTTTGTTAAGGGATTTCTTGGTGGGATTTCACGAAAGGGATTTCATGAAGGTATTGTTTGATGGGATTTCACGAAAGGGATTTCATGATGGGATTTTATGAAGGTATTATTTGATGGGATTTTATGAAGGGATTTCATGATAGGATTTCATGATGGGATTTCATGATGGGATTTTGGGAAGGGATTTCATGATGGGATTTCATGAAGGGATTTCATGAAGGAATTTCATGATGGGATTTCTTGATGGGATTTCTTGATGGGACTTTATGAAGGGATTTCTAGATTTTATGAGGA
>NW_028234406.1:1591829-1596829 GCF_977035675.1 Penaeus japonicus
TTGAGGTGAGGTTGAGGTGAGGTTGAGGTGAGGTTGAGGTGAGGTTTAAGTGAGGTTGAGGTGAGGTTGAGGTGAGGAGGATGTTAAGATGAAGAGGATATAATGAGATGAGGATATCGTCGGGAGAAGAGGATTGAGATGACATGAGGAAGATGTCGATGAGGTGACATAAGAATCTTGAGAAGAGATGAGGAAGATGTCGTTGAGGTGACAAGGATCTTGAGATGAGATGAGTAAGATCTCGTTGAGGTAACATAAGGATGTTGAGATGACATGAGGAAGATGTCGTTGAGGTGACATAAGGATGTTAAGATGAGATGAGGATATGGTGAGGAGAATATCAGTGAGGTGAGGATGCTGCTATAAAGATGTCGTTGAGATGAAGACGTCATGCAGATGAAGATGTCACTGGAATGGTGATGTCACTAAGATGAGGATAATGAAGTGAGGATTATTATAATGAGAATATCTTTGAGATTAGGAGGTTGAGATGAGGATGCTGATGATGCTATGATTGTTATGTCGATTACTTAAGATTGTGAGATGATTGTTGTAATTGTTGTTAGATGTTAGATTAGATTCGTTGTTGTTGTTATTATTGTAACTGAATTTTCATCGTTAACCCCAATAGAATCATTATCAAGATTACTGTCAATGTCATCATCATTATCATCATCATCTTTCTTAATTATCATCGTCATCATCTATGTCACTATCATATCATCTTATCATATTAATACATTTTCAACACACATTATCAATATCATCAAAATTAATAAGACAAATTATATATATATATATATATATATATATATATATATATATATATATATATATATATATGTATACATATATATATAAAACTTCAAAACTTTAAAAACAACGCTACAACTCCTAGTCACAGGTCACACCAGGTCATGGGGTAACTGACCTGAGTTTCTCTACAGTGCTCCCCAATGATGACCCGCGCGAAGGGGTCAGAGAGCCCCGAGTTGTCAGAGGCGATGAGTGACCTCGCTTGGTACATGTGCGCCCGAAGCTGGAATATCTGTGGAAGGGGGGAGGGGGGTCATTATGTGTATTGAAGTATGTGTCTTTGTGTTTTTTTTTTTTTCATTTTTTTCTTCTTTATCTTTTAGTGTATCTTGGGTCTGGGTTATTCTGTGTATTTATTTATGATCTTGTTTGTGTATTTATGTAATTATTTATTATGTTTTTTTTTTGATGGGTTATTATCACGTTATAGACATTAAATCTGTTCTGATTGGCTGTATATTATAAATACCAATCTATCGTATTATCATTATTACATTTTTTATTATTCATGTAGCAATTATCACTTTACTTATTTCGATTGCACACGAGATTGCAAGAATAATATAAGTAAACAACTTGCAATTGTATTATATATTCATGATTATGTCTTATTGCAGATATTACGTCATTCTCTTTCTCATCTTACTGATTCATTTATATTACATCATTTACTTACTCACATTATAATACTGACTCATCTCACTCACGTAACACCACCCATAGACTCATCCTACCCACACCTCACCATTTACATCAACAATCCCACCCACACCACATCATTCCCATCACCACCATACCTACACCACACCATTCCCATCACCATACTACCCACACCACACCACATCATTCCCATCACCCTCCTACCCACACCACACCATCCACACCAACCATCCCACCCACACCACACCACTCACAACCACGCCCTCATACCTACCTGTTTCTGCGTGTAGTGCAGCGTGATGGGCGGCAGCGTCATAGTCCTCTCAATATTCCGGAGTTCATAAGGCATTTCATAGCCTTTGGGTATGCCGGGTAGGAAGTGCTTCTTGTGCTTCATCATGCCCAGCCACAGGTAGATCTGCAGCTTCGCTTGAATGGCCCATCCGCCCGGGCCACTGGACTTGCGGCCGGGTAACTACAGGAAAAAGCAGGTCGTTAGTTTTGAGTGTTTGTGCGTGTGTGGGTGTGTTTATGGCTGAGAGGGAGGTGGAGGAAGGAGTGGGAGAAGAGGGGAGAGTGGGGAGGGGAAGGGAGAGGGGAGGAAAAAGCAGGTCGTTAGTTTTGAGTGTTTGTGCGTGTGTGGGTGTGTTTATGGCTGAGAGGGAGGAGGGGGAGAAGAGGGGAGAGTGGGGAGGGAAGGGGGGGGAGGAAAGCAGGTCGTTAGTTTTGAGGTTTGTGCGTGTGGGTGTGTTTATGGCTGAGAGGGAAGTGGAGGAAGGAGTGGGAGAAGAGGGGAGAGTGGGGAGGGGAAGGGGGAGGGGAGGAAAAAGCAGGTCGTTAGTTTTGAGTGTTTGTGCGTGTGTGGGTGTGTTTATGGCTGAGAGGGAGGTGGAGGGAGGAGTGGGAGAAGAGGGGAGAGTGAGGAGGGGAAGGGGGAGGGGAGGAAGAAGCAGGTCGTTAGTTTTTTGGGGTGTCTAGGTGTTGGGTTGAGTGTATGTGCGTGTGTGGGTGTGTGTATATGGGTGGGAGAGAGGTGAAGGGAGGAGGGGGAGGGTGGGAGAGAGTGGGGAGGGGGAGAAGAGGGGAGAGCGGGGAATGGGAGGAGAGGAGAGTGTGGGGGAATAAGAGAGAGAGGGGGATAAGAGAGAGAGGGATAAGAGAGAGAAGAGAGAGAGAGAGAAAGAGAAAGAGAGAGAGAGAGAGAGAAATAGAGAGAGAGAAAGAGAGAGAAAGAAAGAAAGAGAAAGAAAGAAAGAGAAGTAGAGAGAAAGAAAGAAAGCAGAGAGAACTCTCGGACACTCTCGTTTTAACTGACCTTAAGAAACAGCGTTTGTGTGACCCCGCAGAATTTCCCTCGTTCAAGGTCAACAGGCGAGTAGATAAGGTGTCTAGTGGGAATCCGCTGATAAGCTACGCGTTTTCCGCCGCTAATCATCCACACGAACACATCTGGGAGGCTGTGCTGAGGCTGAGAGGTTGTCATGGCAACGGGGAGAGAGAGAGAGATTTTTTTTTCGTTGAGGGAATTAAAAGTTAAGTAGGATGCAATGATATGGATATATATTTTCATATAGGATTAAAAAGACATTATTCTTGTTATTGCGTGAAAGAATGCAACTAACCAGCGAATATCTCGCAGAAATAAAATAATATACAAAGACAAACATTCTCTAACTACATTCACAAAAGATATAAACATATTTCAACCCCATGAACAGGGGAAAAAAGACGAAATAAATATACAAACGCCCAAATTTAGCCCCAAAGTAAACTTACATCCTCAACAAGTCCTCTGAGTTTGGTTAGATAAGTATGCGCCGTCTTGTAGCGATCTCGTAGGCTGTGTCGTGTTACCAGGGCCTTCGTGTGTCGTGCTGCGCTGCCGAGGTGGTCCTGGGAGGGGGAAGGGGGGGGGAGGGTTAGAAGGGGCTGGGGGCTGGGGGCTGGGTGGGGGTAGGAAAGGTTTATCTATCTGTCTGGATTTTTTTTAATTATTATTTTTTTTTTCCTTCTCTGGTTATCTTTTTTTTATGATATCTCTCTCTCTCATTCATTACCTCATAATATCTGTGATCCTCTTATCTTTCTCCTACACTCCCTTGCTCTCTCTCTCTCTCTTTCTCTCCTTCCCTCCCTCCCTTCCTCCCTCCCTCACTCCCCTCCTTGGACAGATACATGACATTTGAAACACACGTTGATAGCATATACAGGAAAGTTATGGGCACATTAATATTTCTAAATCACATAAAAAATCAAATCACTACGGATACTAAAATCATGGTCGTGCAAACATAAACAAACATAATAAGTTACTGTTCAAATGTTTGGGGTTCAACCAACAAAACTCAAATGCAAAAAATACAAAAATTACAAAACTTTGCTGCAGGAGTTGCACTGGGTAAATTTGATCACATTACCCCACATATACAAAAAATAAAATGGTTAATTAAAAGTTCATCTTAAGTGCACTTATGATACCTGTCTCTTTACCTACAAATTGATACATGGACTCTATCCACCATGGTTATTCCCCCTGCAAACTGTAGGGAATACAGTTGGCATTCGAACACGCCAGGTAAATTCCCTATTTGTAAAAAGATCAAATACAGAAACAGGGGCAAGACAGATGCAAATTCGAGGACCGAAAATGTGGAACTTGTTGCCAGATAACATTAAAAACATTAACAACTTTTGTAATTTCAAAACAAAATTGAAAGAACAACTCTTTACTCTTCAAATGTAAATATATATGTATTTATGTAAGAATAACCACTGTAACTTATGGAATAAAGTGTTTGAATTGAATTTGAATTGAACTCCCTCCCTCCTTCCCTCCCTCCTTCCTTCCCTCCCTCCCTCCCTCCCTCCCTCTCTCCTTCCCTCCCCCCCTCCCCTCCTTCCCACCCTCCCTCCCTCCCTCCTTCCCTCCCTCCCTCCCCCCCTCCTTCCCTCCCTCCCCAACCCGACGCCACTCACAATCTCCCTCTGGCAGAGTCTCATCCTCTCCTTATCTAGCTTCGTCCTCCCTCCTGTAGACGCCGCAGACGAAGCCCTTGCGATGCTGAGGTACTGGCCGCATCCGGACATCATCTCCTCCAGCACCTCCTTCAGGCGCCGCTCGGCACTTCCGTCCTCTTCCTCCATCAGGGAAGATACCTCTGAAAGGCCTTCCTCCTGTAGGGGGCAAGGAGTTTTTTTTCTGGGTGTTATGTTTTTTTTTTTTTTATTATTATTATTTTTTTGGCTGATTTGTGGGGTTTTTACATTTTATATGTTATTATCATTACCTCATTAGCAAATTCATTATAGTCAGTATCATTATCACCATCATAAATTAAAACGATCATAATTATCATCATAATAATTATCCGTCTACTATCAACTCCCCTCCCAACCCCCTCCCACCCACCCCTCCCCCTCCCTCCCCCACCCCACCCAAACCCCTCCCACCCCCTCAACCCTCCCACCCCATCCAACCCCATCCAACCCAACCCCTCCCCAACCCCATCCCTCCCCACCCCCCT
>NW_028234406.1:1604329-1606829 GCF_977035675.1 Penaeus japonicus
ATATATATATATATATATATATATATATATATATATAGAGAGAGAGAGAGAGAGAGAGAGAGAGAGAGAGAGAGAGAGAGAGAGAGAAATATATATATGTATATATATATATATATATATATATATATATATATATATATATATATATATATATATAGAGAGAGAGAGAGAGAGAGAGAGAGAGAAAGAGAGAGAGATAAATATATATACACATAGATAGATAGATATAAAAACAGAGAGAGAGAGAAGGGAAAGAGGGGAGGGAATGAAGTGAGAGGGAGACAGAAGTGAAAGGAGGGAGTGGTGTATATGTAAAAAGGAATGGCAAAGGGAGAAGGGAGGGGGGGGGAGCGAGGGGGAAGGAGAAGGGGGGGAGGAAGGGAAAAGGGAGAAGGGAGGGGAGGAGAAGGAAGAAGCCTGAGTGAAGAAGAGGGGAGGGAGAATAGGGGGGAGGGGGGGAGGAGTTAGGAAAGAGGTGAAGGAGGTTATGAAGAAAGAAGGAAAGGTGTGTAGAGGGGATAGAAGTCGAAAATAGGGTGTAAGGGAAAAAGAAGAAAAAAAAGGAGAGAAGATAAATAAGAAATGAATGGACAAGAAAGAAAGAAAGAGTAAGAAGAGAGGAAATGAAGGAAGAAGGAATTCTTATCCTTCCTTTTCTTCTTATGCTTTCTTTCTTTCGTTCTTTAAATTCTTAAGCTTTCACCCCTTTTCCTCCTCTTCATTTCCTTCTTCTGTTTTCTTTCTCCCCTTCCTTCCGACTTTAACCTCTATCCCTCCTCTCCTTCCTCCCCCCCCCTCATCTCCAGCCCCATTATACTGCCAATAATTCACCGCCATTACAGCTGAGAGGGGGTTGCCATTTCGTGAATAATGATCCTATAGGCCAAGTCGGGCGGAACCAACAATGCCTTCAGAATGGCCGGAAAATTTCGATGTAATTGGGCAAAAAAAAGAAAAAAAAAAGAGAGAGAGGGAGAGAGAGAAAAAAAAAAGAGAGAGAAAGAGAGAGAGAGAGAGAGAGAGAGAGAGAGAGAGAGAGAGAGAGAGAGAGAGAGAGAGAGAGAGAGAGAGAGAGAGAGAGAGAGAGAGAGAGAGAGAGAGAGAGAGAGAGAGAGAGAGAGAGAGAGAGAGAGAGAAAAGAAGAGGGGGGAATAGAAGTCCCTTTAAGAGTAAAGAACTTCAGACTAAACTTCAGATTACTTCCCGGGAAAAAAGAGAATGATGGATTTTCTCTTTCCCCTGATTTTATGAGATATGTACTTATGAATATCTTTCTTTGTATTTAGCCAACCGGGGAAAAAAAGAGGAAGACGTGTTATAGATAGTCTGTAAGACTATGTTAATAATGATAATGAAAATTATGATACAGGAATAATAATAACGATGATACTCATATTAATAATGATCATGATACTCATATCAATAATGACCATAATATTACTATTACTACTATCACGACTATCGCTATTACAACTAACTACTTTATTTCTAATCAGCAAAAGAAAATAAATCCTTCAACCCTTTCCCAATATTCATACCTAGCGCCTTTATCCATTACTTCATATCAACAAACATATCAAATTATAAGCCTCACTACTACGCTCATTGAATCCCGTTCTTATGCGACTACTCTCAGCGACCGGTAGTCCATAGGCTATTCCGTAGAGAGAAGTAGTCTGAAGGCTAGATGGTCGGGTCCCTCTCAGCCATGGCGGAGCGGATCGGAGAAGCGAGAATGACAGGCGACAGTTCGTTCAGGTGATTATATGGGTTCTTTTCTCTCTCTTTTTCCTTCTCTCTATCTCTCTTTCTTTCTTCTCTCTCTTCTCTCTCTCTTTCTTTCTCTCTCTCTATCTTTCTTTCTCTCTCTCTCTTTC
The DNA here is from genome assembly GCF_977035675.1 of Penaeus japonicus. Taxonomy (NCBI): domain Eukaryota; kingdom Metazoa; phylum Arthropoda; class Malacostraca; order Decapoda; family Penaeidae; genus Penaeus; species Penaeus japonicus. Next base: position 1,606,207 of record NW_028234406.1, read on the forward strand.
TCTATCTATCTCTCTTTTATTTTCTCTCTCTCTCTTTCTCTATCTCTCTCTCTTTTTTTTTCTCTCTCTCTTTCTCTATCTCTCTCTCTTTTTCTCTCTCTCTCTTTCTCTATCTCTCTCTCTTTTTTTCTCTCTCTCTCTTTCTCTATCTCTCTTTCTCTATCTCTCTCTCTCTATCTCTTTCTTTCTCTCTCTCTTTCTTTCTCTCTCTCTCTCTCTCTCTTTCTCTCTCTCTCTCTTATCATTTTCGATTACGAGTTGTTGCCGATCTTGAGTACCGATGACATGGAGATACAGTTTCGGAGATACGGACGCGAAAGAATCCAGAATTCCAGAATCCTGAATCCAGAATCCAGAATCCTTGAGTGCTTAGGACAACGCTTGACTTATTTAAGGTGTTAACAAGCTCTTTTTGCCGGTCAGTCATCCGCCTTCCAGTGGAAATAGAGATCTAAAGTATCATGGCTAATTTCTTGCAAGATCTTAGCAGTTGCATCCTGCAATTCATCGTGCAAACAGAGCCTTTATTCTTATTCTTCATAGCGTAACCAAAGGGAATTCCACATCCACATGCTTAGTAAAGCTTCCATTAACCAAGTGAACTGAAGAGTTATAGCAACGGG
>NW_028234406.1:1624329-1631829 GCF_977035675.1 Penaeus japonicus
ATTTGACTAATTATTATGGTAACAATAACTATAATGACAGATGATAGTAAGGGTAATGATAATGATGATAGGATTACGATGATGGTGATGCAAGCCCTATTAATAATAACAATGATCATAACAATCAGTAAGAATATCAGTATTCATTATATCGTTACAATTGTTGTCACTTTTAAAATGTATATGAATACTAATGTTTGTATATATAATAAACTTACAATATTAATCATACATATAATAAAAAAATGTAATCTTCCATTATATATATATATATATATATATATATATATATATATATATATATATATATATATATATATATATTTCCATATAACAATCTATACATCGCATAAAAAACAACACCTCCGCAGCAACAAAGTAATGGATAAACGCACATAAATAATTTGCAACAAATTATGCAACTTGAAACCCCTTTTGCAACCTAAACCAGCAATATCTCCCGAGTGGAAAAACTTTCGGCTAATCCTACGAACAGCTGAGCACGTGAACCACGGATGTTGTTTTCTTTGTTTTTTAGCTTTTGATATAAAAGGGAAGTAGTATAAGCTATCATTGTTTTTGTTAGTGATAGTCATGATGGATCTAATCTGGCTATTTTTTTTTTTTTATATATTCGTTTGTCTGTGTGGTTTCTTTTTTTCTCTCTCTGTCTTACTCTTTCTTTCTTCCTCCCTTCCTCCCTCCTTCTTCTTCTCTCTCTCTCTCTCTCTTCCCACTCCCTCTCCCTTTCCCTCTTCCGCTTGCTCTCTCTTTCTCTCTTTTACTTCTCTTAAAGCCCCCTCTCTCTTTCACCACGTTCACACGTCCACGCATCTCTCTCCTTCTTACTTTCTCTTTCTCTCCCTTTCCCCATCCCACTCCCACTCCCACTCCAACTTCCTCTACTTCTGTTTCTCCCTCTACCTCCCACTCTTCATCCCCCTCTCCCTCTCCATCTCCCCTTTCCTCTCCCAATCCTATTTCCACTCCCTCCCCTTATCCCACTCTTCATCTCCCTCTCTCTCGTCTTCTCCTTCTCCACTCCCCTTTCCTCTCCCAATCCCTTTCCCACTCCCTCCCCTTACCCCACTCTCCCTTGCCTTCTCTTTCTCCTTCTCCCATTCCGTCTCCCACTCCCCTTTCCTCTCCCTCTCCCATTCCCACTCCCCTTTCCTCTCCCACTCCTGCCTTCTCTTCTCTCCTTCCTCCTATCTCCCCTTCCTCCCTCTCCCTCCCACTCCCACTCCCTCTCTCTCTCCTCCTCCATCTCCCCTTTCCTCTCCCTCTCCCTCTCCCACTCCCACTCCCTCGCCCTCTCCCTCTCTCTCTCCTCCTCCATCTCCCCTTTCCTCTCCCTCTCCCTCTCCCACTCCCACTCCCTCTCCCTCTCCCTCTCCCTCTCCTCCTCCATCTCCCCTTTCCTCTCCCTCTCCCTCTCCCACTCCCACTCCCTCGCCCTCTCCCTCTCTCTCTCCTCCTCCATCTCCCCTTTCCTCTCCCTCTCCCTCTCCCACTCCCACTCCCACTCCGTCTCCCACAACCGCAGAAATTTGGAAGAAGCTTCAGCCTGACGAATTGCCTACAGAAAGCCATCCTTTAACTAATTCGCTAAATTAACTATCCTATGTAACATTTATTCGGTTAAGGAAGGAGAGCAGAATGCAATTAAGGTTCATTAAGATTCTCTTTTTTTCTTTTTTAAGATCTTAATTACGTGATTCTTTGTGTAGATCAGTAGAGTGTCTGTGTGTCTGTGTGTATGATTGGACATATTCACACACCCTAATACTTTTTAATGGGCTTCTAAACGTGACTCTGAAAAAAGGTCTGTTAGAAAATCAATATATATCCAAAGTCAAATTAATAATCATAATAGTTAATATAGCATATAGTAATCATAGTATTTGCACTATCCAATCCATCTCATATTAAAGAATTATAATCAAAAGTCACCATATTATTTATATTCCGAAATTGAAACGACTAACAAGCGAATAGCCCAAAGCGCAATAATAATCAAGACATTATCTATTATCTATTATCTACTCGTATAATCACAGTCTTACCTAATCTTGTTTTAGAGAGATTCCATCTCGGTTACATAAAGCTTTCGTGATTCCCAGAATAGGATATGATTATCAAAGGTATCGAATATCCTCAGGATAAGCCAATTAATGTTAACTCGCGGCGGTAAACAACATTCGACTTAGTTAACTACTCTCCCGGGGAACTAATTTGCATATGAGAAGAAAAAAGTTACAATGGATGAAACGATTATGAGTTTTGTCATCAATATTGATATTAATTTTTATTGGTTCTTATTCAGATGGTTCTAGCGTGAGGTCGAAATGGTTCCGGCAAGTAGAAGTATGGTTCGAGCCATTAGGGATTTCGTAAGCGTCTTTGATTGGAATTAATGTTTGGATTTGATAGTTGATGATACCGTTTGCTTGTACTGACGTCAGCTTTAACTCGTCTTGGCATAAGTTGTAAGTGATTTCAGTGTGAGTTTTAGAAACAATATATAATTCTAGCACAAGCTTTCAATGGTTCATGACTTCAGCTTTAAACAGAACAAACACCAACTTCTAAGCTTCTTCTAAACCAAACTTTGAATATAGATCATAATAGCTTCAGTAAAACCAAAGAGCTTTTATAAAGACTGCTGCATATGTCCTATATAAACAAAAACCACTCAAAGAAAATACACAAATATCAAGCCATCACACAATCATATAACTCTTACCTGTCTCTAATGATAACCAACATACCTGGCTGTGACCAAACAGTTGCAACATCCAGTTTAAAGCTTCCGAGAACCTTGTTAGAGCGGAGGATGTTTCGACATTGCAGGACCTACGAGGGGGCGTGAGAGAGAGTGCACAATGGGCGTGAGACAGGCGGTGAGATTGTGGTTGGGTGGAGGTGGGGAGGGGTAGGACGAGCGAGAGCGAGGGTGAGTGAGTGAGTGAGTGAGAGAGAGAGAGAGAGAGAGAGAGAGAGAGAGAGAGAGAGAGAGAGAGAGAGAGAGAGAGAGAGAGAGAGAGAGGAGAGAGAGAGAGAGAGAGAGAGAGAGGGGGAGAGAGAGAGAGAAGAGGAGAGAGAAAGAGAGATATATATAGAATAGAAGTATAATATATAATAATATATATATATATAATATAGAGATATATATAATATATATATATATATATATATATATATATATAATATATGTAATATATATATATATATATATATATATATATATATATATATATATATATAGATAGATATATATATATATATTATATATATATATATATATATATATATATATATATATATATAGTGAGAGAGAGAGACAGAGAGAGAGAGAGGGAAAGAGAGAGAGAAAGAGAAAGAGAGAGAGAGAGAGAAAGTGAGAGAGAGAGAAAAAAAAAGGAGTTAAGGGGTGGAACTAGTTCTAAAATCACACTTTTAAAAGATGCATCCGACCTGCTGAAAGGCTGCCGTAACTGCTCGGCGACAGAATGAAAAGTCTCCTTCAGATATATCATTATTTCCCCCCGAAAACTTTGCAAAATTGAAAGAATAAATTGAGTCCAATATCCACCCGGAAACAATCAAAAGCTTTCAAGAATGCAACAGCAGCAATTCATGTCAACAAGATTGTTATATTATACACAATGTTTTTGAAAGGAGATTGATCATTTTCTTGCTGAGGGTTAACAGCACCACATAAACAGGGTTGTTACGAAGAGCATCTCGCGTCCAGGGTGCACTGCTTGCTCGGTGTGGTCCAGTGCTCATGCAGTGCTGTTCGAAGGGACACTGGTGAGTTCTGATGTTAGAGGAAGGGAAGAAAAGGTTCTAGATTGTCAAAGAAAAGATGAGATTCTGAGTGAAATTAGATTATGATTGGATTAGAAAACGAGGAATAACGGGAGAGTTGTTGGTCGTTAAGCTAATCACATTTTCTTAGAACGTAAATAAAGGAAAGGAGAAATAACGAAAATAAGAAACAGGGGAAAAATTAGAAAGAATAGATAGGACAGAAGAGAAATAAAAAAGTGATATTCATTAATTAATTCAAACTCGAACGCCATGATGGAGTGCCGGAGCGAACGAAACTTTTTTTTTCTTTTCTTTTCTTTTTTCTTTGCAAAGTGCGTCATTCCAAGTGCAAAATAACAGTGAAAAAAAGAGTGTCATTAAGAAATGTTCTTGTGATAGGAAGGAAAGAGGGTGTGAGAATATTGATGTGAAATAAACGAAATACACAGACAAATGTGAATGAATTTGGGGAAAATAAATGTTTTGTTTATACCAGGGACTCGAAACAGAGTCGCCACGTCCATTTTAAACCATCCGACAACTTCGCCCTTTGAGAAAAACTTCTTTGAATGAAGAACCTGCAAAGCCACGAAGTTGTTAGTGAGGAAATAAAGGCCATAAAGAGTGTGGATAGAGATAGAGGAATAAAGGTGGCTGAGAGAAAACATGATAATATTGTGATTATCAATTATACAATGATAGTTACACATACGAAGATGATGATGATTAAAAAGAGATAATAATAGCGATAATAGATATAAAAAGGATTATGAAATGATAATGTAATGATGTTGATAATGACATGATGATTGTGATAATTATGACAATAGTAATAATGAGGATGGTGCTGAAGATAAAAAATAGTAATGATAATGATGAAAGTGATAATAGTAATGATTATGATAACAATAATGATACTACTATTAATAATCATAATGATAACAACAATGATGATAATGAGGGCAATATAATGATGATAATAATGATAATGGTAAAAATAATAATTAACTTTATGATAATGAAAATAATGGTAAAATGAATTATAATGAGAATAATGATAAAATTAGTTGTAATGAAGACAATGATAATAATTACGGTAATGATAATGGTAATAATGATAGTAATTATGATAGTAATGATAATCAACAAATCAATAATAATAATATTGATTCTAATTATCATAATGATAGCAATAATAACGGTGTTTACATAAAAAAAACATGGTTATCAGACTAATTTCTCGTAAACCATGACATAAGCTATCATGGAACCACTGACACTTTAAGAGAATAAAATGTCACAAATATTAAAAAGTAAGCCAAATAATTGACATAAAATTAAAAGATTTTTTCTATGAAGTTTGAATTATCATTAACCTTATTTATAAACGGAACGACATTTGATTATCATGACCTTTTGATGTATATTATTTCAAGTGTACTGAGTAATAAAAAAAAAAAAAAAAAAAAAAAAATATATATATATATATATATATATATATATATATATATATATATATATATATATATATATAATATATAAATTTTTTTTTTTTTTTTTTTTTTTTTTTCTTTCTTTTCAATTCGTTGCAAAATATGCACTGGAATTCTTCATCATCATATGTTTCATGATCTTTATCATTGCTAGTATAATCATCATCATTAGAATTATAATATCTGTTATTATCATTATTATTGTTATTACTATTATCATTATCATTATTCTTACTACTATTATTGTTAGCATTAACGTTATTATTATCATTATCAATGCTACTTTGGTTGTTATATTCATTAATATTATTACTATTGTTATTGGTGTTATCATAATCATTATCATAATTATACAAGTTGATATCATTGCCACTATTATTACTATCATTATTATTGTTATTTATATTATTATCATCATCATCATCATTTTAGTATAATTAATATGATTATCATCATTATCATTTTCTCTACTTCTACTATCATCATTATCATTATTCTTATTATCATAATTAGTATTATCATAATCATCATCGCCATCATTATTATTGTTATCATTATTGTTGTTGCTATTATCATTATCCTCATCATCATTATCACTATTCATATTATCGCCAATAGCATTATCATCATTACTATTACCATTATTATTATTGTTATAATCAATAAATTCCGTTATGATTTTCATTATAATTAACATCATCATTATCTTTATCATTACTATTATTATCATAATCATTATCATCATCATCATCATTACCATTATGAAACTAATAACAACCATAATAACAACAATAGTATAATAATAACAATGATAATGATAATAATAATAATATAATAATGATAGTAATACAATTATCATTGCAACAACGCTAATAATACTAATAACAACAAGAATATTCATAAATTGAATTCATAATTTGCATACGATGATAACAAACTTACCGTTAATGTTATGATCTTGTCAAACAGCATCGCGGGCGCCATGTGGAAGTCGAACACGAAGTACTGTGAAAGCGAAGGAGAATAAGAATAATTGTAATAAAGATCAGGAAACAGAGAAACGTGGGAGGTGGTTGTGACTTGGATGTCATGTTGTTGTGGGAATTAATGGGATGTTTATCTTATATATATATATATATATATATATATATATATATATATATATATATATATATATATATATATATGTATGTATATATATATATATATATATATATATATATATATATATATATATATATGTATATATATATATATATATATATATATATATATATATATATGTATGTATATATATATATATATATGTATATATTTATATATATATTATATATACACATGTATATATGTATATATATACACACACACACAGACATATATATATATATATATATATATATATATATATATATATAATATATATATATATATAATACATGGTATATTAATATATATACATGTATATGTATATGTGTATATGTAATATATATATATATATATATATATATATATATATATATATATATATATATATATATATACAGTATATATTATATAATATATATATATATATATATATATATATATATTATATATATATATATATATATATTATATAACACACACACAGTATATGTGTGTGTGTGTATGTGCGCATTTATATCCATATTCATATTTATATTTTTTTAACATTAGTTTGTAGATGAATATTCTGCGGAAAAAAAGAGAAAAAAAACTGGAAAAATATTGGTGAGGTGAAATCCTAATAGCCATAGAAGGAAAAAAAAAAACTATAGAAAAATAAAGAAATCGAAAAATACATTTGTAAAATAACTTATATCAATAGATGAAACAATAAAGAAACAGAACAAAATAAAATCAGAAAATGCATTCATGAAATAACAGGAAAAGAAGATGAAAAAAAACTACAATTACAATCACAAAACATTCCTTTCACTTTCATTTTCCTGAAAATTATTTCTAGAAACAATAAAGAAATAGAACAAAATATAATCCAAAAATACATTCATGACATAACAGGAAAATAAAATAAAAAAAGTACAGTTACAATTACAAAACATTCCTTTCACTTTCATTTTCCTGAAAATTATTTCTAGAATCAATAAAGAAATAGAACAAAACATAATCCAAAAATACATTCATGACATAACAGGAAAATAAAATGAAAAAA
>NW_028234406.1:1649329-1656829 GCF_977035675.1 Penaeus japonicus
TATATATATATATGTATATATATATATACATATATATATATATATATATATATATATATATATATATATATATATATATAAACCTTGACATGGCCTTCTAATCGTGCAAGGGGAGCCAAACGCGCAAGGCAACGCCCTTGTTGATTGCAATCCATCACACGAGGCAAGAGCCGTGGCTTCCCAGCTGTGAATTCTTCGTAGCCATGGCGCCTCAGCAAGATATATTTAGCACTTCAAAAGGGCCTTGTCACAGAACAAAGGAAATGTGGGAAGCACGCAAGCACATAAGTGCACATGCGGTAGATTTATACATGCGAGAATAAAATCAAGCATGTGAACGTATTCACATGGGTACACACATGGAATACACTCTCAAATGCACACACTCACACACACTCATACTCACAAAAAAAACACAAACACAAACACACTCACACACACGCACACACACACACACACACACACACACACACACACACACACACACACACACACAAACGCACATACACACACAAAAAAGAAAGAAAACACACAGACACACACACAAGCACACACACACACACACGCGCACACACACATTCACAAAAAAAACACAAACACACACACGCACAAACACAAACAAACAAACACACACACGCAATACAGCACACCAAGGCCAAAAAAAAAAAAAAAAGAACAGGCGAACAAACAGGTGTGTTTGAAAGATCAATTGCATCAGTGACAGCAGCGCTCCTAGGCGGAACCATCCCCAAGTCAGAGACATAATCGAATGCCAGGCCAATCTAGACTGGTTACCCCTGTCGCCTCTTCTATCTACACGTTCAGAGGTCTATTTTGTGAGAGAGGGGTGGAGAGGGAGAGAGGGAGGTAGAGAGGGGGTGGGAGAGAGGGGTGAGGGGGGGATGGGAGAGAGGGGGAGGGAGGGAGAGAGAGAAGGGGGGAAGGGTGGGGTGGGAGGGAGGGGTGTGTGGGTGGGGTGGGAGGAGAGAGAGAGAGACATAGAGATAAAAAAAAGAGAAAGCGAAAGAGAGATAGAGTGAAAGAGAGAATAGGCTATCCCTTGATCACTGTCCTCCTATCCCCTCGAATCCCATCCCCCTTCCCTCTCCCACACACCCCACCCCCTCCATCATCCTCCCCTTCCACTCCCATTTCTTCAATTATCGTCAATCTCCCTATCTTCCCTCCTCCCTCCTCCCTCCTCCTCCTCCTCCACCATCCTCACGTTCTTTTCAGTTCTCCCCCCACTCCCTCTCCCGTCCCACTCCCACCCCCTCCACTATCCTCCCACTCTCTTCAATCCACCTCACTTCCAATCCTTCTCTCCCTACCCCCTCCTCCTCTCCCTCCCCCTCCCCCTCCCCTTATCCTCACCCTCCCCCTCCCCCTCCCCTTATCCTCACCCTCACACAACTCCCTTCCTCTCCTCCTCCTCCTCCTCCCCCTCCCCTCCTCCTTCCCCTTCCCCCTCCCCTTATCCTCCCCCTCACCCAACTCCCTTCCTCTCCTCATCCTCCCCCTCCTCTTATCCTCCCCCTCCCCCTCCCCTTATCCTCCCCCTCCCCCTCCCCTTATCCTCCCCCTCCCCTCCCCCCTCCCCTCATCCTCCGCTTCCTTCCTCCATCCTTCATCCTGTCGATCAGCTGATTGGCTTAACTTTTCAGCCTTTAAGCTCGATGTCGACGCCCTCCGGAGGGAAGCTAACTTACTCGCCCGTTGGTGCCTGGCGACGAGGGGTGGGGGGGGGGGGGGAAGAGGGAGGGAGGGAGGGAGGGAGGGGAGGGAAGGGGTGGGGGTGAAGAGGGGGTGGGGGTGAAGAGGGAGGGAGGGAGGGGAGGGAGGGAGGGTGAGGGGGGAGCGAGGGAGGGATGGTGAGGTGGGGGAGGGATGGTGAGGGGGGGTGGTGGGGTGAAGAGGGAGGGAGGGGAGGGAGGAATGGTGAGGGGGGAGTCAGGTTGGGTGCCTGGCGATGAGGGGGTGGGGGGGGGTGAAGAGGGAGGGAGGGAGGGAGGGGAGGAGGGAAGGAGGGATAGGGATGGATGGCCCGGTAGGTAGGTAGGTAGGTAGGGAGGGAGGGAGGGATGGTGAAATAGCTAGGAACGAAAAGTTAGGAGAAGGATGGATAGTGAGATAGGGAAGGAGAGAGGGAGGAATGAATGGTGAGAGAGGAAAAGGGGGAGGGATGGGTGGTGTGAGGGGAAGAATGGAGGGAGGGAGGAATTAAGAGGGATAGAAAGGGAAGGAAGGTGAGAAAGGAAAGATGGAGAGGCGAGAACGGAGAAGAGGAGAGGTAGAGAGAAGGAGAGGGGTCGAGTGAGAGTGAGAGGGAAGAGAAAAGAGGTGAGAAAGAAGTGAAAGAATGAGGTAACAGGGATAGGGGAAGGTGAGTTAATGGTGATAGGGAGGGGGGGGGGGTAAGGGTAAGGATAAGGATCATGAGGGGAGGGGCTGAGTAAAGTGAGGGGAGAATAGCACGTTGCTGATAAACATGTAATAAGGAAAAACAAAACTAAATGATAAACATAATGTAATAAAGGAAAAAAAAACTAAATGATAATAATGTTAAAACATAATGATGACTATAGAATTAAAGAAAACGAGGAAAAAAGGATAAAGAAAAAAAAAAAAAAAGTGATGGATAATAAGTAGAAGAAGAATGTGAAGGAAATGATGAAGAAATGAATGTATCAGATATTTTGAAAATTATACTGTTAGATACCAAGACAGGTAAAGCAATTCGAAAGAATATTAATGATAATGAGGAATCATAGATATAATAATATTCTGGATAATGACATAATAATAGATATAATAATATACTTGAAAATGACAGTATCATTACTACTAATAGCGATGGTAATAATAATGTTGATATCAGTAAAGATGAAAGATAATACCATAAATGAGTTAAAATATAAAACTCTTGATAACATGATTTATATTAGTGATAAGATTAGCGATTGCAACTACGTCAGAGAGGTGTTTGCATCAGATATACAAGGTCACTTAATCCGGCCACTTAAGCACTTATGTAGACATGTTCTCGACATGACCTTGACGGAAAAGTTGATCGATATTATCGTTTAAAATACAGATGACGGGAATTTGGATACATGTTAAACAGAATGATGTAGAATGTAGGAGGAGGAGGTGAAGGAGGAATAGATAAGGGAGGAGAAGGAGGAAGAGAAAAAAAGATATAGAGGATATTGTACTGATATTAAATAATATACACAATCTTGATCTTTTCCGGATTTATAAGCCATCTTCAGGTCGAAGAACTAATATATATGTAGTAGATCCACCCCCTCATTCCCCCGCCCCATTTCCCATCCCCCCCCCCACAACTGTTTATCGCTTATTCCATTTGAATATTCGTTTTCAAGTAAAAACTTCATTTTCTCGTCTTATTTCGCCCATTGAGAAAGAGAGAGAGAGAGAGAGAGAGAGAGAGAGAGAGAGAGAGAGAGAGAGAGAGAGAGAGAGAGGGAGAAAGAGGGAGAAAGAGAAAGAGAGAGAGAGAGAGAGAGTGAGAGAGAGAGTGAGAGAGAGAGAGAAAGAGGGAGAGAGAGTGAGAGAGAGAGAAAGAGGGAGAGAGAAAGAGGGAGAGAGAGAGAGAGAGAGAGAACGAAAAAAGACACGTCGCTTGCATCTTCTGATATTCCCTTTGCAAGGATATTCAATCAACCTTCCACGGTGATTCATGTCTTTTTAAAACTCGTTCGGAACATACGAAGTAGAAATCGTCGTGTGAGGTTTAGCTGTAGTCTGAATCAAGTCACTCTAACTTAGATACTTCGTGCCATATATCCGGATACTATAAACATCCATGCTATTTTGTCACATTGCTAATAGGATATCAGATTGACGTCAATCACACTGACAGTAGAACGGAATTTTATAATGATACTCGGGGATAATAAAACTCAGGGGTAAAAAAGAAAAAGGAAAAAAAAAATCTTAATGTGATTACACTTTTCTATGACCCATTAAAATACACTTAATTGGAACTGCTTCTATGATTTAAAAGTAGAAGTACATTCGCTGACATTTCTGAATACATATACCATTGCAAATAACTCTATATGCCATTGCACATAACTCTATCTACCATTGCACATAGCTCTATATCCCATTGCTCTAACTCTACCATACATATATCTATATACATTGTTACTGATACTGGTTCCTTCCTAAAGAGGAGTCCATATGTTGTCCCTGTTTATATCTTTTATATCATATACTTGCTTCTTTTTGATCGTAGTTGCTGGATTACTGTATTCCCAAACTTACTAAATACGAAAACGAAAAAAGATACAAATAACATTGATAAAGTAGCTAATGAGGTTGGACTTCACAAAAATATTCTTGAAAACGATTAATTGACATGAACAGTTGGTTTACATAAACACGACTTAGCAAACCTATTTTTTGAAAAAAAAAGAAAAAAAAGTATAGAAAATAAAGAGAGAGAGAAAGAGAGAGAGAGAGGAGAAAGAAAGAGATGGAGAGAAAAAAAAATAGAGGGAGAGGGATAAAGAGAAAAAAGAGGAGAAAAAGAGAATAAGAGTGAGAGAAAGAGGAAGAAATAAAAAGTACAGACGGATAGACAGGCAAATAAGCAGAGGGAATGACAAAGCCAGAGACAGAAAGAGAGAGAGAATGTACGTGTGTGAGAGCGCGAAGTTCTTTTTTTTTTCTTTGCACCAGTGGTATCTGAATACCAAATAAATGAAACTGCCTATCATATTCATCTCTACATATTCATTTTCTAAAAGTGTGTGTGTGTGTGTGTGTGCGTGTGACATTCATTTTCTAAAATGTGTGTATGTGTGTGTGTGTGTGTGTGTGTATGTGTGTGACATTCATTTTCTAAGTGTGTGTGTGTGTGTGTGTGTGTGTGTGTGTGTATGTGTGTGACATTCATTTTCTAAGTGTGTGTGTGTGTGTGTGTGTGTGTGTATGTGTGTGACATTCATTTTCTAAGTGTGTGTGTGTGTGTGTATATGTGTGACATTCATTTTCTAAGTGTGTGTGTGTGTGTATGTGTGTGACATTCATTTTCAAAGTGTGTGTGTGTGTGTATATGTGTGACATTCATTTTCTAAGTGTGTGTGTGTGTATGTGTGTGACATTCATTTTCTAAGTGTGTGTGTGTGTGTGTATATGTGTGACATTCATTTTCTAAGTGTGTGTGTGTGTGTATGTGTGTGACATTCATTTTCAAAGTGTGTGTGTGTGTGTATATGTGTGACATTCATTTTCTAAGTGTGTGTGTGTGTATGTGTGTGACATTCATTTTCTAAGTGTGTGTGTGTGTGTAAGTGCTAGCATATGTGCCAATATACAATAAGAATAAGCTCATGTATCAAAACAAGATTAGAAGAAGATGAGCGAATTATACAGAGAGTGGGAAGGGAAAGGGTGTTTGTGAGTGTGTGAGTGTGTGTGTGTGTGGGGGGGGGGGGCACAGATGATGTATTGCGTCACGTTCAGAAAATCGATAGGAAATGAAGTCTGGCAGATCCATTGGCTAGGAGCGCTGTCTCGTTAGTGTGTTGTCCCCTTTTATCTCTCTCTATCTCTCTACCTGCTGATCAGCCTATCTACCTGAGGAAATTAAGCACACAAGTTCAATGCTCTTTTTTTCTTTATTTGTGATGTGTATCTGTTTGTAATTAAGTGGTGATATTGTTAGTGAGGGGCCCCTAGGGGGTACCACACTGAAATTTTGTACATCATTTTTTTCCTTTCTATGCTGATTTTGCCTTTTGTGTGTGTCTGTGTCTATATTTATCTGTAAACCTTTTTTATCTATCTATCTATCCATGTATCTAATAATATCCATCTATCTATCTATGTATCTATGTATGTGTCTATCTATCAATGCACATATCTATCTATATATACCTATCCATCTATCCATATGCCTATCTACTTGTCTACCTACCTACCTATCTACCCATCCATCCATCTACTAACGCATCTACTTATTCATCTCTCTATAAATCTATCTATCAATCTATGCACGTATGTAAACACCCACACACACAAACAAACACATAAACAAACACACACACAAACAAACACACACACACAAACAAACACACACACACACAAACAAACACACACACAAACAAACACACACACAAACAAACACACACACAAACAAACACACACACACAAACAAACAAACACACAAACAAACAAACACACAAACAAACAAACACACAAACAAACACAAACACAAACAAACACACACACAAACACACAAACACACACACTAATTCAACAGAAGTCCATAAAAAAGGTTTCCTAATAAGCCCTGCATGCAATTTAGTCCATTAATTTCCAGTCACGTTGAGTATCAGAGCCATTATTGCTGTTGCTCTCCCTCTGTTTCCACAATGCAATGATGACGCTGGTAATGCTGGGACTGCGTGGGATCTGTTGCGTGTTGTTGCAAAGACTGAAAATCGGGGGGGGGGGGGGGGGCTGGGTTAAAAGGATTATGATCATTTGGATTCGATGTGTGAGGTATTTTATTGGAGGGTGATGTAAATAAAAAATATGTGAAAGGACGTTGTAATGAATTTTAAAACGGATTTGGGTCGAGGGTGGAATTGAGGCAAAGGTTAAAGAATGGAAAGAATTTTGAAAGAGGCACAAAAGCAAGTGAAATTAAAAAGTATGATTTAATAGAAAAAAACAAACTCAGAAATAAACCACGTGAAAAAATCTCAAGATTAACAACAAACAAACAAACAAACAAACAAAAACAAATAACCCTCCCAAAAAACATAAAATATTTTAACCCAACAATCTCTGCAACTACCCCCTTCCCCCTACCCATCCCCTCCCCCCTATTTACGTCCTAAAAGAAGACATACTTTCCCTAGGTAGTAAGTTAAGGAAATTTAAGGAGATTCATTGAAAAAACACACACCGCGCTTTTACCAACGACTCGAGACGGAGAGTGAATAATTCAGTGGAAGTGTCTTGTAAAAAGTAATAACAAATGCCAAAGGGAAGGACGTTTTGTAAACTGAGATTTTCGTTTCAGAAAATAGTGATTTAGGTGCACGTGTACTCTAGTAAGCAGGGATAGGATATATATAAATAAATAAATATATATATATATATATATATATATATATATATATATATATATATATATATATAATACACACACACAACACACACACACACACACACACACACACACACACATACACACACACATATATATATATATATATATATATATATACATATATATATATACATATATATATATATATATATATACATATATATATATATATATATATATATATATATATATATATATATATACATAGATATACTGGTTCTTACATAAGTTATTCTCTCTCTCTCTCTCTCTCTCTCTCTCTCTCTCTCTCTCTCTCTCACACACACACACACACACATGGACACGCACACACATACACACAGACACACACACACACACACACACAC
>NW_028234406.1:1681829-1686829 GCF_977035675.1 Penaeus japonicus
ATGCTCTTAAAACCAAAAGGTCGGTGAGAGTGCAGGGAAAATATTCAACATTAAGGTCGTGTGTTCAGTCGAAAGGTCACAAGCTATATCTCAGGTCGAGGGGATGATCCTAAACCCTCATGAACAAGAGTGAACGTGCATGAACACACACAGTCAACCGAACACAGATACTTGGGTTAACACGCATACATATATATATAAATACGTATGGATATACGTAGGTGTTCACACGTGTGCTATGTGTGTGTGTGTGCTTTTGTGTACCTATGTATTTATCTATTTAACTGTCAATCTATCATATATATATATGTGTGTGTATACATACATACATACATATATATATATATATATATATATATATATATATATATATATATATATATACAACATATATATATATAAATATATATATATATATATATATATATATATATATATATATATATACATATATATATTTACACACACACACACACACACACACACACACACACCTACACGCACGTAAAGATATATATACATATGTATATACATATATATATATATATATATATATATATATATATATATATATATATTTTTACATACACACACACACACACACACACACACACACATACACACATATATATACATATATACATATATATATACATATATATATATTTATACACACACACACATACACATACACACACACACACACACACACACACACACACACACACACATATATATTATATATATATATATATATATATATATATATAATATATATATATATATTTATATATATATATATATATATATATATATATATATATTATATATATATATATAATGTATACATATATACATACATACATACATATATATATATATATATATATATATATATATATATATATATATATATATTATATATATATATTATATGAACACAGTTCATAGCGACAAATGTAGAAGAAAGGTACGAATGAGACTGAATATCTAAACACGCAAGAGATGTATTTGACGTGTTTCGACGGAGGTCTTTCTCAAAAATACATGAATGTATTTTTGAGAAAGACCTCCGTCGAAATGCGTCAAATACATCTCTTGCGTGTTTAGATATTCAGTCTCATTCATACCTTTCTTACATACATATATGCATATATACATATACATGAAGATATAAACGGACAGGTGCGCAGCAGTGTCAGAAGTGAAGTCAGAATGCGTAATACATTGCGATAACGCTGTCGTAATACATGTCAGATAACAGCAAACACATCCGCTGACAGCCCGCTAATTCAGTCAAGATCCCATTATAGCCTTCACATACATACAAACACACATTTATATACCTCAACACAAGCACACACAAGCACACACACACACACACACACACACACACACACACTCAAACACACCCACACACATACACACCCACACACACAAACTCACACACACACACACACACACACACACACACACACACACCATATACACATATCAGTCACCACACTTTTAGATATTCTTTAAAACAGATTATCATTGTTACCTGGTAGCAATGTTTATTAACTTAAGTCTAACATCATTATAGTTTCAAAGAGACAAAAGCTAATGACTTACGATCCATTTTCTATGACAACATAACGCTAATTGTGCAAGGGGATACTATTATAGATTTAATGATACTCATGTAATATTCAGAATTGAATAACATTCATTCACGAATAAATCACAATTCATTATGTCTAATAAATTATTCCAATTGAATCTGACTGATATAAGGGATAAAATGTTATGATTGATTTAATGAACTACAGATTAATTAAAAGCAGATAATAGTTTGATATCTAATGATGTTCGAATTTTTATTCCGTTTGCTTATTCTAATAATCGCCCTTTCTCTCTTTTTTCACTGTTTCGCATCGAGTTACCAGTGATTTTCGTAATTCTGTTGTTCCCTTTATAGCGTTTTTATTTCTCTTTCTCTCAAAATCAAAAATACTATCCATGTCTTTTCCTCTCTCTCTTTTCCTCTTCTTACTCTCTCTCTCTCTCTCTCTCTCTCCGTCTGTCTGTCTGACTGACTCTCTCTCTCACTGTCTGTCCGTCTCTCTCTCTCTCTCTCTCTCTCTCTCTCTCTCTCTCTTCTCCTTCTCTCCCATCCTATTCTTCTTTCTCCCTTTCCCACCCTTTAATCCCATACTCTTTCTGTCCCTCTCTATTCCCCTCCTCCCCCCTACCCCCATTCACCGTGCCAAAGCCTCGTCATGCAACAACACAATATCATCTTAGCGCTAAAGCAAAAAACATAAACAAAAAAAATGTGATAAGGCCTCGGTGTTATCCCTTCATAACATTTTTTTTTTGCTCGTAATCCGTGATTTATTACTTTATATTCGCCCAGTTAGCGTTCTGAAGGCTCTTAAACTCTCCTTTTGCTCACTGCTCTAAACTCTGATGGAAAAGGTACTAGAACACACACTAAACCATATTAGTGTGGCTTCGTTCAGATGATTATAATAGTGTCCCCTTCATCTATTTACGCATCGGTCACTTGATGCCCGTTTTCGTTGCGTGAATAGAAATCGATGAACGTGGATGATTTTGTTTTTATTTTCATTTATTGATTTTCTTCTTAAAGAAAAGCATTAAACAAAGGAGAACTCATGATTTAAAACTTTTCTTCCCGTCTTTTGATGACAGTCTACAGAAATTCCAAATTCTAGAAAACAGAAAAAAACTAAATACATCAGTTGAAAAAAAATATATATATTATATCGATGATAAAACCATAGATGATAATAACTGATATTGATAATAATAATGATAATGATAATAATAGCGTTTAATAATGAAAATGATGATGATGATTAATGATGATGTTTTTAAAGATAATGGAATAAGTAATGATGATAATGATTGATGATGATGTTTTTAGAGATAATGGAATAAGTAATGATGATAATGATATAATATTAAAATTTCATCTGCGTCCCGTGTTTCGCCGTATCCTTGTTCGACACTGATGTCACTAATGGGAACAGCCTGCGGGTATCGTTCTCTTAAAGTGAAATGACGAACTTTTCGTTCTAAGTCTGTCTCTCTCTCTCTCTATCTATCTATCTATCTTTTTCTTGCTCTCTCTCTCGTTCTCTCTTTCTCTCTCTCTCTCTCTTGCTCTCTGTGTCTGTCTCTCTCTCTTGCTCTCTCTCTCTCTCTCTCTCTCTCTCTCTCTCTCTCTCTCTCTCTCTCTCTATATATATATATATATATATATATATATATATATATACATATATATTCTCTCTCTCTCTCTCTCTCTCTCTCTCTCTCTCTCTCTCTCTCTCTCTCTCTCTCTCTCTCTCTATCTATCTATCTCTCCACCCCCCTCCCTTTCTTATTTATTCGGTTATTTATTCATATCCGGCTAAACTAGTCAAAGTTCATTCTATCTAACATTCAAGTCCTTATGACCTCACAAGACTAGAAGCATACGGTCTATTTTTGCTTACCAACACCGAGGCGAGCAATATTGACCTTTATACACAGTGCCTACCTATATTGGTTCTTATTGACTTCGCTAACCTTGCCATACCTTCTCCCTTATGATACCGCCTATATCACAGTATGGCTGCAATACCATTCAACTTTTGTGCAATAATGAAACATAAAAATAATGATCAATATACACTAGTTCGATGATATTCAACCATGTATTTTTTATTATGGATTTTTAAAAAAATTAAATCTACGGAGTGAAGACGAAATTTCTGTCGAATAATGGTTATGGAAGATGGTGTAATTCGAGAGTCGATTATTTTATTTAGATAATGAATAAGTAGATAGATAAACACTGTACAGAATCACACAATAGATAGAAAATATAATATTTTTAGATGATATAAGTATAGATAAATAAACAAACACACACAACAAACAAAAAAATGAAATGAGAGACTTTATTCTGAAAAAAACAGTGCTTCGACGAAAGAGTAAGGGGGAATAGGGGGGCGGGAGAGGAAAAGAGATCAAGAGGGGGAGGAGGAGGAAGAAGAGACAAAGTGGAGGAGGAGGAGGGAGGAGAAGAGGAGAGGCTGGGAAGGGGGAGGAGAAGTGGAGAGGTTGGGAAGAGGGAGGAGGAGGAGGAAGAGGAGGAGGGGAAGGGGATAAGAGGAGAAGCGAGTGTGGAGTCGAGAGGGGCGTGAAGAAGGCGGAAGAGGGAGGGGTAGGGGGAAGGGGGTCTCGGAAAAAAACACCAGCCTCACAGGTAAACAAACACACGACACTCTCTGCACGGGAAACTAAAACAAAATCTGGCTCGTTTTTTTTCTTTCTTTCTTTTTTCTTTCTAAATTAACTTATTACTCGAAACAAAATACACACGCTCCCTGCTTAAAAAATGAAGAGTAATAGTTGTGATGTATAATTTTAGAGCATATCATACATGATTTATATATTTCATTTGTTTATTTTTTTCTCATTTTAGATAAGATATTTAAGAATTGTGAATTTAAACTAATATCTCTCGAAAAATAGGAAATTGTTGAACGCGATTTCTTGAAATTAATCACATGGAATTTCTAATCACTTGAAATAAATAAACAAATAAACTTGATAAAATAAAAAATAAATATAAATAATAGTAAATAAAAATAAAATAAAATGAATAAAAACATAAATAAACTTGATAATCAGTTTCAAGGCTAATGACGGAAATTGTGGATTTTCTAGTGTTGTGACCCCTCTTTCCAACAAATGCAGTCTAGCAATGGTCTTTTCTTTCATGTGGTGGTGTGATATAAGCTCTTAAAGGAAAGACATATTGATGATGATGATGATGATGTGATGATGATTATGATGATGATGATGAGGATGATGATGATGGTGAGGAGGAGAAGGGGGCGGAGGATAATGATAAAGGGATGATGATTATGACAATAACAAAAGAAATAATAATGATAATAACATAATGATTATCAGAACAACAATGATAACCAGAACAAAAA
>NW_028234406.1:1691829-1696829 GCF_977035675.1 Penaeus japonicus
ATTTATTTATTTATTTATTGTTATTTATTGTTATTTAGTTTTTTATCTATTGTTATTTATTATTTATTTATTCATTTATTGTTATTTATCTATTTATTTATTGTTATTTATTTGTTTATTTATCTATTGTTATTCATTAATTTATTTATTGTCATTTATTGTTATTTATTGTTATCTATTGTTATCATTGTTAGAGTAGAGTAGTAGTATTGTGTTATCGCATGTCTACATATCAATAGTGACATGACGCGGGTGCAATATCATTGCAAACCGGTGTTCGTCTGATATTATCCTTATTACTTATTTTAATTAGCATTGTTATTGCATGGTTTTATTAGTATAATAGTATTGCCTTATTACTATGTTGGCAGTGTCCTTGTTATCATAATTTTGTTTCCTTATCATCATCATTGAAATTATCAGTATTGCTATTATGCCTTCGGCATTATTATTAGTATAATTTTTAGTAGTGGTAGTGGTAAGTAGCACTATGAATAAATGATGATGCAACATCCATCTCTCTCTCTCTCTCTCTCTCTCTCTCTCTCTCTCTCTCTCTCTCTCTCTCTCTCTCTCTCTCTCTCTCTCTCTCTCTCTTTCTCTCTCATTCTCTCTCTCTTTATCTATCTCTCTCATTCTCTCTCTCTCTTTCTCTCTCCCTCTCTCTCTCTCCTTCTATCTCGCTATCTCTCACTCATTTTCTCTCTGTCTCTCTCTCTATTTCCTTCTATCTCTTTCTCGCTCTCTATCTCTCTTACCTTCCTATCTATCTCTTTCTCTCTCATTCTCATTCTCTCTCTCTCTCTCTCTCTCTCTCTCTCTCTCTCTCTCTCTCTCTCTCTCTCTCTCTCTCTCTCTCTCTCTCCTCTCTCTCTCTCTCTCCTTCTCTCTCTCTCTCTCTCTCTCTCTCTCTCTCTCTCTCTCTCTCTCTCTCTCTCTCTCTCTCTCTCTCTCTATATATATATATATATATATATATATATATATATATATATCTTTCTCTCTCTCACTCTACTACTATCTCTCTCTTTCTCACTCTTTCTTTCTCTTGCTCCGTCTCTCTCTCCTTCTCTCCTTCTCTCTCTCTCTCTCTCTCTCTCTCTCTCTCTCTCTCTCTCTCTCTCCCTTCCCTCCCTCCCCCCTCTGTCTCTCCCTTCCCTCCCTCCCCCCTCTGTCTCTCCCTTCCCTCCCGCTCTCTCTATCTCTCCTTTTATCTCTCGCTCTCTCTCTCTCCTTCTCTCCTTCTCTCTCTCTCTCTCTCTCTCTCTCTCTCTCTCTCTCTCTCTCTCTCTCTCTCCTTCTCTCCTTCTCTCTCTCTCTCTCTCTCCTTCTCTCTCTCTCTCTCTCCCCCTCTATCTCTCTCTTCCCTCTCTCCCTTCTCTCTCTCTCATTCTCTCTCTCTTTCCATCTCTATCTCCTCACCCCCCCCCCCTCTCTCTCTCTCTTTCTCTCTCTCCCCGAAAACGAATAATGCATCTGTGAGAAGTAAGATAAGAAGAAGAAATTATAAGATATACCTTAAGGCTAAGAAAAGAACTATAAAGTGATATCATGATTGAAAACATTGAAATCAAGATAAGATGTGATAATATAACGAAGAGATAAGACAGGTTAACGTCCGGTATTCCAACCACGTGGGCGTCAGGGGCCGGTTCACCTGTTGCTTCGTGTCTCGACGAAACTCTTGGAACACTTCTGCTCTTGTTTTCCTTTTGCTTTGTTTTGTTATTTTCGTTTTGTCGTTTCTTCGTCTTTTTCTTTCTTGCTTGCTTTCTTTCTCTTTTTGTTTCTTCTCTTTCTCTCTTTCTCTCTCTCTCTCTCATCATCACCTCTCTTTCTCATCAACTCTCTTTCTCTCTTTCATCACCTCTCTCTCTCTCTCTCTCTCTCTCTCTCTCTCTCTTTCCATCGCCCCCTCTTTCTCTCTCTATCTTTTTATCTTTCTCTCTCGTTCTCTCTCTCCCTCTCCCCCCTCTCTCTCTCTCTCTCCTCTGTCTTTCTCTCTACCCTCCCCCCCTCTCTCTTCCCTTCTCTCTCTCTCTCTCTCTCCTTCCCCCCCCTCTCTCTCTCTCTCCCCCCTCTGTCTTTCTCCCCCCCCTCTCTCTCTCTCTATCTCCCCCCCTCTTTCTCTCCCTCCCCCCCCTCTCTGTCTCTCTCTCGCTTTCGCTCTCTCCATCAACATCGTCCTTATCATCAATAATTCATCAGCATCATTTCCTTTCGCTGAGCTCCATGCATTTCATTTGCCAGTCCATGCACTTTACCTTTCAGGGAATCGTTGCATGACTGCATGAGACGAGTGAGAGATGATCATGCGCATGGCTCAGTTGAGTAAATCACCCCCTTTTTTTTATCTGTTTCCTTTCTTCTTCCCCTTCTGTTTCGCCCCACTTTATTTTTTTCTTGTTATTATTGTTATTCTTTTAATTTTCTTTCTTGTTCGTATTTTTCTTCTTCTTTCTATTTTGATTCTTTTTTTTTTTCCTTTTCTTCTTCTTCTTCAGATTTTCCTCATCTTTCTTCTGATTCCTCTTTTTCTTATTATTTTCTTCTGGTTCTGATTCTTCTTCTTCTCCTTTATCATCGTCTTCTTCTTCTTCTCCTTATTCTTATTTTTTTCTTCTTCTTCTCCTTATTCTTGTTATCAAATTTCTTCTTCTTCATCTTCAACTTCGTCTTATTCTTATTCTTTCTTCTTCTCCTTCTCTCCCCCTTATTCTTCTCCCGTTCCTCTTCCCTTCTTCCAACTCCTCTTTCACCTTCACTGCTCCTTCCCTCTTCCTCCTCTTCCTCCCTCTTCTTCCTTCTTCTGTCTTCTACTCCTTCCTTCCCCTTCTCCTCTTCTTTCTTTTTCCTCCTTTCTCCTCCCCTCTTCCTCATTTCCTCCTCATCTCTCTCCTTCAATCTCTTCTTCCTTCTTCTCCTCCCTCTCTCTTTCCTTCTCCTCCCTTCTCTTCCTCTCCTTCTTCTTATTTTCTCTTCTTTCTTTCCCTCTCTTCTTCTTCCTCTTCCTCCCTCTCCTCCTCTTCCTCCACCTCCTCATCCTCTTCCTCCCTTACTTCTCCTTTTCCTCCTTCTTCCTTCCTCTTCCTCCATCTCCTCCTCCTCCCCCTACTCCTCTTCCTCCTCCTCCTCCTACTTCCTCCTCCCTCCCTTCATCTTCCTCCCCCTCCCCCTCCTCCTTCTTCCTCCCTCTCCCCCTCCTCCTCCTTCCTCTTTATCTCCCTAAGCAAAATGAGTCGAGCTTCTTATTCAAAACAACATTACCATCGAGGGTCGCAAGTCCTTCTGGTGATCCTGCGGCTAAAAGATTGTCCTTTTCTTGAGACACTTGATCTTTAAGGTCCTTTTTCTTTATTGTATCTCGAAGAAAGAGGGGTAGGGATAGATAGAGATGACGAATATCTATCTATCTATCTATCTATCTATCTATCTATCTATCTATCTATATTTTTTTCTTTTTTTTCTTTTTTTTTTTCTTTTTTTTTCCCTCTTCCGCCTCCTCGTCGGTGGATTTTTCGTGTTACGAATATGCATTATATATTTTCGTGGTGAAATACCGAGCTTGTGCAAACGAGTATTCGTAGCCAGACTTTTTTTCGGGTAAGGTTAGAATCTTAAGGGTAATTGGGAAGTGACTTCACACATAGACAAAGATGATTGCTCACTCGCCTCCCTCCCTCCACACTCGTGAGTTGTCTCCTTAATTAAGGGTGAGTGCTCACTCGCCTTCCTCCCTCCACTCTCGTGAGTTGTCTCCTTAAGGGTGAGTCCTCACTCGCCTTCCTCCCTTAACTCTCGTGAGTTGTCTCCTTAAGGGTGAGTCCTCACTCGCCTTCCAACCTCCACTCTCGTGAGTTGTCCCCTTAAGGGTGAGTCCTCACTCGCCTTCCTCCCTCCACTCTGGTGAGTTGTCTCCTTAAGGGTGAGTGCTCACTCGCCTTCCTCCTCCACTCTCGTGAGTTGTCTCCTTAAGGGTGAGTGCTCACTCGCCTTCCTCCCTCCACTCTCGTGAGTTGTCTCCTTAAGGGTGAGTCCTCACTCGCCTGCCTCCCTCCACTCTCGTTAGTTGTCTCCTTAAGGGTGAGTGCTCACTCGCCTTCCTCCCTCCACTCTCGTTAGTTGTCTCCTTAAGGGTGAGTGCTCACTCGCCTTCCTCTCTCCACTCTCGTTAGTTGTCTCCTTAAGGGTGAGTGCTCACTCGCCTTCCTCCCTCCACTCTCGTGAGTTGTCTCCTTAAGGGTGAGTCCTCACTCGCCTTCCTCCTCCACTCTCGTGAGTTGTCTCCTTAAGGGTGAGTGCTCACTCGCCTTCCTCCTCCACTCTCGTGAGTTGTCTCCTTAAGGGTGAGTCCTCACTCGCCTTCCTCCTCCACTCTCGTGAGTTGTCTCCTTAAGGGTGAGTGCTCACTCGCCTTCCTCCTCCACTCTCGTGAGTTGTCTCCTTAAGGGTGAGTGCTCACTCGCCTTCCTCCCTCCACTCTCGTGAGTTGTCTCCTTAAGGGTGAGTGCTCACTCGCCTTCCTCCCTCCACTCTCGTGAGTTGTCTCCTTAAGGGTGAGTGCTCACTCGCCTTCCTCCCTCCACTCTCGTGAGTTGTCTCCTTAAGGGTGAGTGCTCACTCGCCTTCCTCCTCCACTCTCGTGAGTTGTCTCCTTAAGGGTGAGTGCTCACTCGCCTTCCTCCTCCACTCTCGTGAGTTGTCTCCTTAAGGGTGAGTGCTCACTCGCCTTCCTCCCTCCACTCTCGTGAGTTGTCTCCTTAAGGGTGAGTGTTCACTCGCCTTCCTCCTCCACTCTCGTGAGTTGTCTCCTTAAGGGTGAGTCCTCACTCGCCTTCCTCCTCCACTCTCGTTAGTTGTCTCCTTAAGGGTGAGTGCTCACTCGCCTTCCTCCCTCCACTCTCGTGAGTTGTCTCCTTAAGGGTGAGTGCTCACTCGCCTTCCTCCCTCCACTCTCGTGAGTTGTCTCCTTAAGGGTGAGTCCTCACTCGCCTTCCTCC
>NW_028234406.1:1704329-1706829 GCF_977035675.1 Penaeus japonicus
TACAACCCCTTAGGGCGATTGAAGGGAGAAGCAGTTTTGAGAGAGAGAGGGGGAAAAGAGAGAAAGGAGGGTGGGGGGGAAGAAGAGAGAAAGGGGGGGAGAAGAGAGAAAAGGGGGGAGAGAAGGAGAGAAAGAGAGAGAGAGAGAGAGAGAGAGAGAGAGAGAGAGAGAAAGAAAGAGAGAGAGAGAGGGGGGGGGGGAGAGAGAGAGAGAGGGAGGGGGAAGGAAAGGAGAGAGAGAAAGAGAGAGAGAGAGAGAGAGAGAGAGCGAGAGAGAAAGAGAGAGAGAAAGGAAGAGAAGGAGAGAGAGGATGAGAAGGAAAGAGAGAAAGAGAAAGAAAGAGAGAAAGAGAGAGAGAGAGAGAGAGAGAGAAAGATCGAAGAAAGAGGACACTCCTCAAAAGAACAAGACACTCCTCCCTCAATTTAGCCCCCTCCCCCCCAAAGCATCAGTTCGTGTCCCGGGAAGTCCAGCTGAGAATCCAAACACCTTAGAATCAGAATCACTGACGAAAAGGCCCTCCACATGAAAAAAAAAAAAAAAAAAAAAAAATCGCACAATAACTTTCGATAGATCCATTCACGGCCAAAAAAAAATTGCCGAGACCTATCTCCTCGCGGAAACTACACTCAGAATCTCTCGAAGAATCAACGAGAATCGCCATTCGAGGGGGAAAAAAAGTCTGTCTCAACATCTTTGAACTTTGGATCCAGTGATGTGGGTTGCAGGACCAAATCTTGCATCAAAATTCCATCTTTTTTTTTTTTTTTTTGAAAGTCTCAAACGTACCTGATTGTAGCAGGCATTCAGTCGCTACAGCTGTACGTCCACGCAATCGGAATGTATATAAAAACAACAATAAAGAGGATGAAATAGATAAAAAAAAAACAATAAAGAGGATGAAATAGATAAGAAAAAAAATAAAGTGGATGAAATAGATAAAAAAAACATCAATAAAGAGGATGAAATAGATAAAAAAAATAAAGTGGATGAAATAGATAAAAAAAACATCAATAAAGAGGATGAAATAGATAAAAAAAAACAATAAAGAGGATGAAATAGATAAAAAAAAACAATAAAGAGGATGAAATAGATAAAAAAACAGCAATAAAGAGGATGAAATAGATAAAAAAAACATCAATAAAGAGGATGAAATAGATAAAAAAAATAAAGTGGATGAAATAGATAAAAAAAACATCAATAAAGAGGATGAAATAGATAAAAAAAATAAAGTGGATGAAATAGATAAAAAAAACATCAATAAAGAGGATGAAATAGATAAAAAAAATAAAGTGGATGAAATAGATAAAAAAAAACAATAAAGAGGATGAAATAGATAAAAACAACAATAAAGAGGATGAAATAGATAAAAACAACAATAAAGAGGATGAAATAGATAAAAAAAAACAATAAAGAGGATGAAATAGATAAAAAAAAACAATAAAGAGGATGAAATAGATAAAAACAACAATAAAGAGGATGAAATAGATAAAAAAAAAAAAAAACAGCAATAAAGAGGATAAAAATAGATAAAAAACAACAATAAAGAGGATGAAATAGATAAAAAAAAACAATAAAGAGGATGAAATAGATAAAAAAACAGCAATAAAGAGGATGAAATAGATAAAAAAGACAATAAAGAGGATGAAATAGATAAAAAAAACAATAAAGAGGATGAAATAGATAAAAAACATCAATAAAGAGGATGAAATAGATTAAAAAAAAGCAATAAAGAGGATGAAATAGATAAAAAAAACAATAAAGAGGATGAAATAGATAAAAAACAACAGTAAAGAGGATGAAATAGATAAAAAAAAAACAATGAAAAGGATGAAATAGATAAAAAAACAATAAAGAGGATGAAATAGATAAAAAAAAAGAGGATGAAATAGATAGAAAACAACAATAAAGAGGATGAAATAGATAAAAAAAATATAAAGAGGATGGAATACATAAAAAAAATAAAGAGGATGAAATTGATAAAAAAAACAACAATAAAGAGGATGAAATATAAAAAAAACATCAATAAAGAGGATGAAATAGATAGAAAACAACAATAAAGAGGACGAAATAGATAAAAAAAAAAAAAACCAGCAATAAAGCAATGAAATAGAAAAGAAACTAAACTTCTTTTTTTTCCCCAAGACCCTTCTTGACCTACCGAAGGAAAACAAACAGCTCCCAAACGACCCAAAGGTTAACAGCCTCTACTTCCGAAGACGAGGAATCACTATTTTTTTTTTTTATCTTTTTTTTTATCTTGATTTTATGCTCTTCTTCTTTTTTTTCTGTGCTACACGATAAAGATGAGTCATGTTCACGCTACTTTCTCTTTGTGATAGAGGTGAGAGCCGTGGCGCTGAATTTACGGTGCGAAAGAACATATGGTTGATGGAATATAAGATTCTTCTCCTTCTTGTTGTGGTGGAGAGTGAACATTTCTCAATGTTTTTTTTTCTCTTTTTTTTTTTAATCATGGGTGTCTTTTCTTGATTCTTAC
>NW_028234406.1:1726829-1734329 GCF_977035675.1 Penaeus japonicus
ATTATATATATTATATATATATTATATATATTATATATATATATATTATATATATATATATATATATATATATATATATATATATATATATATATATAAGAGAGAGAGAGAGAGAGAGAGAGAGAGAGAGAGAGAGAGAGAGAGAGAGAGAGAGAGAGAGAGAGAGAGATATGCATATATAAGTATATATATATATATATATATATATATATATATATATATATATATATATATATATGTGTGTGTGTGTGTGTGTGTGTGTGTGTGTGTGTGTGTGTGTATGTGTGTGTGTGCCTACATTTATATATATGCATATATGTATGTATGCATATATATGTATATATGAAAAGTGAATAAAAACACGAAAGTGTCAACACTAAAGCATTCAAGAGAAAATAAAAATCGACATACGACCTCGCACCCTCCCCCCTCCCCCCTCCCCCGGAAACTCGAACTAATTTTTTTTTTTTTTTCTTCCTCGGTTGAAAGTTTGCTCATGACGCTTGAGCCGACTTAAGGAAATGAGTTCCCGAAAGCTCACCTTCAGACCATCGAAAAGTTCTTAGCGCCGTGTCTCTCTTTTGGGAAGTCTCCAGTGAGTAGCTGCATTTAGTCGAGTCGTTTTCAAATTAAAGATTAAATTATCTTTTTTTTTTTTTTCGTATATATTCAGTTATTCATTGTTGTTGTTTTTTATAATTAGTGTTTTTTTTTTTTTTACGACACTTATAAAAATGGTGATTAATAAGAATGATAAAAGTTTAACAAGATATATCAATAAAGATAAAAATAAAAGTGAATTATAAACAGTAAAAATACTAATTAAAATGATTACAAAACACAAGACCAATAAATGAGAAATCTTAAGTTTATCTAAAAAAAAATTTTTTCATATCTTCAATGTAAATGTTAAAGGCAAAGGTCTTTTAATTCAGTCCAATGCCTCTGAATGTAGAGCCAGAGTTCGGAAACGCTTTAGGCAATATTGATATTTCCAAACTATTAGGTAAGTACAATCTATTTGAAATGGATTTACGAGTATAAACGCGAGAGAGAAAGAGAGAGGGAGAGAGAGAAAGCAAGAGAGCGAGAGAGAGAGAGGGAAAAAGAGAGCGAAGGAGAGAGAGAGAGATAAGGAGCAAGGGAGAAAGAGATAAAAAAGAGAGAAAGAGGGAGAGATAAAGAGCAAGAGAGAGAGAAAGAGAGCGAGATAGAGAGAAAGGGAGAAAGAGAGCGAAAGAGAGAGAGAGATAAAGATCAAGGGAGAAAGAGACAAAAAAAAAAAAGAGAAAGAGGGAGAGGGAGAACGAAAGAGAGCGAGGAGAGAGAAAGAGATCGAAAGAGAAAAAGAGAGAAAGAAAATGAGAAGAACAAAAAATGAATATTCCCCTTTAGTAGCCTATCATCTTAATCCCTTCTCATATGAAACAAAAAACAAAAACAAACAGAAATAACCCACAAAAAACACACATTTATCCCTAACTAATCTCTGCACACAAGAACTCTAAGGACTTACCTCATCAAAGATCACGTCCTCTCCAGAATCTTCAACAATCCGTGTGTACTGAGGCACTCCTGGGGACAGACAGACAAATAAATTAGTGGAAATGACAACAAAAGACGTGGAGAGAGAGAGATAAGATTGGAAATGGGGGAGAGAGGAGACAAGGGAGGGGAGGAGTGTAAGGAATGAGAGAGGAAGAGGGAGAGGGAAGAGATAGTGTAAGAAATGAAAGAGGAGAGAAGGAAGGAGAAAGTGTAAGAAATGGGAGGGGAAGTTGGAGAAAACGGAGGACAAATGGAGAGAGGAAGAAGGAAGGTGAGAGAGACTAGAAAGTCTAAGAAATGGGAGGGAGAGGAGAAAGGGGGAGAAGAAGAGAGATAAAAAATAGGGATATAAATGAAAGGAGGATGACGAAAGGTGAAAATGGGAAAGGAAGAGAGAAAGAAAAAATAAAAAGTAAGGGGAAGAGATAGGGAAGGAGGAAGAGAGAAAGATAGGAGGAGAAGGGAGAGAGATAAGAAAAAGAGAGAGAGAGAGATGAAGCAAGAAGAGAGATGGGAGAAGAAAAAGAAAGAGAGATAAAAGAGAACGAGAAAAAAAAATTAGGAGAGGGAAGAAGAGAGAGAGAAATGAGAAAGAGTAAGAGACGGGAGAGGAAGAGAGAGAGTGAGAGAAATAGAGAAACGAGAAGAGAAAGAGCGAAAACGGAAGAGATAGGAAAAGGGATAAAGGAAAAGAGTTGGGAGAGGAAGAGAGAGAAAGAGAGAAGGAGAAAATGAGAGAGACAGAAGAATAAAACGATAAAAAGAGAGGAAAGCATTATCAAATTGCATTCCAGGAAAACATACACAACAAATGCAATGCTCTGAAACAGTTCCAAGCACAATGTTTGTACCTGCCTTGTATAACAGCAACCCATACAGCTGCTGTTGTCACTTGTCTAACGTTTATCAATATCTTTCTAACTTGTTATTGATATTCGGCAAATATGAAGGTCATTTTTTAAAAAATTCTGCTTTAAAAAATGTATGTTACTTATCATGATACTTATTACCAATACTGTTATGATAATGACTATGATTATCATTATAATCATCCTTATCGTCACCATTAGTAGTAGTATAAGTAAGGGTACCATTACTATGACCATCATTATTATTATCAATATGATTAATATTTTTACTATCATCTGTTTGATCAATACTAAAAAGTTATAGTGATAACGGTAATGATAATGATAAAGAAGGGGATAATGTTAAAGGTTGATAATAATTATGATAATCATAACAATGAAAATGATGATAATGATAACAATAACAATGATAATGATATTGATAATAGAAATGATGATAGAAATAGTAGTAATAATGATAATACTGATATTGACACGACTAACAACAATGATGATAATAATGACCTTATTAGTAATGAAAGTAACGATGCTTATAATAACGAAAATAATACTGTTAATTATTATGAGGATAATGATAATAGCGAAAATGATAATGATGTTAGTAATAATAAGTAGTAATAATAGTCATCACCATTACGATCATAATCATAATGATGATGATAACAATGACGATAATAATAATGATAACAACAATAACGGTAACAGTGACATAGCAACGTTGATAATAACATTAAGGATGATAGTGCTAACAACAAAAATAAGGACAACACTCATCAGAATGACAATACCAATCATAACTTCAACAATGCACAAACAAACACACACACACACAAACACACACACACACACACTCACACACACACACAAACACACACACACACACACACACACACACAAATGAAAGAATGACAAAGAAAGAATAATAATGCTAAAAAAAAAAAATAATTCCAACAAGGGTAATCCCCCTCCCCCCCCCAGCCTCTCCTGAAATGAAACTAGTATAATGGCCATCACTGCATGATTAAAGAGGCCATAATCACTCTCGATAAAGTTGATAATTTCATCTGCGTCATGACATTCTAGAGGCGCCGGTCTGCTGTCTAGAGCAAGGAAATGACACCTCTTAATATAAGTCTATTAAGGTCCAAATTGGTGCGTCGCCAGCCAGGCTACGAGTATCCATGAGGCTGTAGATTAAAGTATGGTGTGTTTGTAATGGGTGGTTGCGTTAGTGGGCGTGCAGTGGGGATGGTTGGGTTGGGATTGGTCATGTAGTGTGGGAATTAATGATTTTTTTTTTTTTTTTTTTTTGGGGGGGGGGTGATTCTGATCTTTTTTTTCTGTCTTTCTGTCTGTCTGTCTCTCTCTCTCTCTCTGTGCCTTTCTCTCTCTCTCTCTCTCTCTCTCTCTCTCTCTCTCTCTCTCTCTCTGTGCCTTTCTCTCTCTCTCTCTCTCTCTCTCTCTCTCTCTCTCTCTCTCTCTCTCTCTCTCTCGCTCTCTCTCTCTTGTTCATCTATCTTACCTGTTTACTTTTTAATTCGTCTTTCCGTTCCCCAAAAGCAGATAATGAGGAAAAGAATGAAAGAAAATAAGAAAAAAAATAAGAAAAGGAAAAAGATGATGATGAGTAGGAGAAAGAAGTAGAAGAGGATGAAGAAGAAGAAACAGAAAAAAGAAAAAGGGAAAAAGACTTAAAAAAAAAACAAAAAAAAACACCAACGATGATTAAAAAGAAGTAAAAAGAGAATAACGAAGAAGGAGACAAGCAAAAGAAAGAAATCAAAGCAAGAGCAGAAGGAGAGGAACTAGAGTATACTAAGGCTTGCCAAGGACTTCACATCAAAGAGGCGCTGAACGGCTGGATCAAAGCTCGGAAGGTGAACACAACTCATTCCTAATGCCGGAGGGAATTCGCAAGGCAAGTTTCATTCCTTCCTTTTGACTTCTTGAGTTCGTCAGTCTCTCTTAGCTCTTTTTTTTTCTTGTTTTGTTTTTTTCTCTCTCTTTCTCTTCTTCACCTCGTTCTTTGTTGGTCTTCTTTCTCTTTTTTTTCTTTTCTTTATCATATTTTTTTTCTCTTATGTTCTTTCTGATTTTTTTTTCTGAGCCTCCTCCTCCTCAGCGACTTCCTTCTCCTTTTTCTACTTCTTCTTCATTATCATCTTCTTTTTCTTCTTCTTCTTCTTCTTCTCCTCTTCCTACTCCTCAGCTTCTGATCCCCCTCCCCCTCCCCCTCCCACTCCCGATCTTCCTTCTCCTCCTCCTCCTCCTCCCTTACATCCTCCCTCTCACTCTCCCACCCTCTCCCCCTCCTTCTCTTCCTTCTCCCTTCCTCCTACTCCTCCCCCTCCATGTCTTCCTACTTCTCCCCCGCCCTTCCTCCTACTCCTCCCCTTCCCTTCCTCCTACTCCCCCCCTCCCTCCCCTCCCCATTCACACTGTGACGTAAACATTATGTGAAGCAGGATAGGGGATGAGGTGGATGAGGCATGGAAATCATATATGGTTAAAAAGAGGACGACAGGACGAGATAAATTGGAGATAGAGAGGGAAATATACTGTAGAAAGGAGAGAGAGAGAGAGAGAGAGAGAGAGAGACTAGCAGAATTTTTGAGACTCGTGTCCTAGGTACGTTTAAGAGAGAGAGAGAGCTAGATAGATAGATAGATAGAGAGAGAGAGAGAGAGAGAGAGAGAGAGAGAGAGAGAGAGAGAGAGAGAGAGAGAGAGAGAGAGAGAGAGAGAAAGAGAGAGAGAACGAGAGAGAGAGAGAGGAAGAGAAAAGAGAGAGAGAGACAAAGAGACACAGAGTTAGAAAGAGACAGGCAAATAGAGTCATTATGACGTGTAGCATTGGCACAAACATCCGAAAAATCCAAAGAAGCGAAGGAAAGGGTGGCTGTTTGCTGATCCAATCAATAACACGGAACTGACACACGCACCAACCTAATAGAACAAGACCGGGTCCGTTTCCTTTCATTATATAAAAAAGTGACATAAGCTTGTTTGGTACGTGCAATGCAGCACAAAACCATTAACAACTTCGACACGCACCCGTG
Organism: Penaeus japonicus; assembly: GCF_977035675.1. Lineage (NCBI taxonomy): Eukaryota > Metazoa > Arthropoda > Malacostraca > Decapoda > Penaeidae > Penaeus > Penaeus japonicus. Next base: position 1,732,305 of record NW_028234406.1, read on the forward strand.
CAAAAGCTCACATGCAACCACTCCCAACTTGCACGCAAGTTAGTATTTATATATATTTATTACCAACAAGCAAACACCATACGAAAAATATTCCATGCTAGCTTCTCTCCGCGAAAGATAATCACAGGGAGAGAACGAACCTGTAGGATTTTTTTTTTTTTTTACCAGAATGATAAACCTAATAAAAAACGAATAAACATGATTGAATGATAATAATGAATAAAAAACATGATGGAATAATGATAATAAATAAATAAAAACATGATGGAATAATAATCATAAATAAATAAAACATGATGGAACAATAATAATGTATTTAAAAAGCATGATAGAATAATAATGATAAATAAAAAACATGATAGAATAATAACAATAAATAAATAAAAACACGACAAAACAGACACCAAAGAGAAACACGAAAACAGAGAGCAGAGAACGAGAGATCCGATGCCAGACAACAAAGCTGAATTCGGACCTGGCCCGAGGCCGCTGCACTTAGCACCAGACACATACCCCGAGAGAGCCACTCAAGCCAGAAATGAAAGGGTACACACTATACTGGACTTGGGCAATTTACGTGTCCTGTACTATTCCGTCCGTGGAAAGCCTGAACTACAAAGGTCTTGTTCTCACAATAGTTAGATGTCGTTATGGACGATTTTCCTCTGCTATCGAGGCGGAAACACGTATCCAGGCTTTTGGAAACTCGGGACACGTGTCAGGGAAATACCGATCCTGAACGACGGTAAGCCTATTTTTTTTTTTTCCAAATCCATTTTCTCCCCCGATTATCAAGAAGGAAATCCACGCTAGATTAACCGGGATTAACCGCAAATAAACGTCAGTGAGAGATCCCCTACCTCCTCTATCGTGGTTGAGATTAAATTCTTGACCCTTCACCTTTACGAGGCCTGTAATCACCATGAGCAGCCTAATCATGTTACCTCTGTCCCCTCCCTCCTCCTCCTCCTCCTCCTCCTTCTCCTCCTCCTCCTCCTCCTCCTCCTCCTCCTCCTCCTCCTCCTCTTTCTTCCTCCTTCCTGCTCTCCGATTTCCTATCTTCCATCTTACTCTACCTTTCCCCCTCCCCTTTTGAACTTGGTCTTCTTTTTCTTCTCCTATTCCTTTCCCTAATTCTATTTTTCCCCTTCTCTCTTCTTTCCCTTCTCTTCCTTCTCTCTTTTTGCACCTCCCCCTCCCCTCCCCTCCCCCACTAAATCTTCCTCATCCTCCTCTTCACATTCTTTCTCTTATCATCGTATGCTCCTCTACACCTTTATTTTTTTTTTTTGTCCTACTCTTTTCCCCTTCGGCCACCTATGTCCCTCCTTCCCCTCCCCCTCTCCCTATCTCCCCCTTCTCTGTACCTTCCTCCTCTTTGCTCTATCTATTATCTCTTCCTTCACTTATCGCTTTTTCCCCTTTCCCCGCTCCACTCCCCATCTCTCTCTTTTCCCTATTCCTATGTTACTTTACCTTGTTGTCGACACCTCACCATTGTGTGTGTGTGTGTGTGTGTGTGTGTGTATGTGTGTGTGTGTGTGAGTGTGTGTATGTGTGTGTGGTCATACGCACATGGGCGCGCGCGTGTGTGTCTGTATTGCGTGTCTTTATGGATGTACATACATACATGATCATAGGTATATAATTGTTGTCGTTGTTTGTTTGTTTTTTGTGTGTGTGTGGATAACAATACATACATGAACGTTTGTGTGTGTGCGTTTTGTTTGTTCGTGTTTGTGGATGAACACACATACATGAATTTAAACGTGTGTACGTACCTTTGCGTGTTTGTATGCTCGTGTGATATATATGCGTGTCTATGTGCTAGCCAATATGCACATGTGTGTGGGAAGCGAATCTGTGTGTGTGTGTGGAAATGACCCAAGAAGGCAAACATTCACAGCGGTTTGTTATTCTCGAGATTATTCATCGTGTTATTCATCTTCCCTGTCTAACGTATTCTGCCAAGTTGCAATCAATCACCTGGAACCGTTTAGCGTCCTGCTGATAAGGGCGGACATG
>NW_028234406.1:1759329-1761829 GCF_977035675.1 Penaeus japonicus
TTATCATAAAAGTATTTTTCCTGTGCTTTTTTTTTTTTATCTCGGATATTATAAGAGAGAAATAATTTGATAAGAAGATATATGGCTATGTGAGATATCGTAATTAAAGCTGAGAGTGTAAATTTTGCTAGTTAATTAATAATTTATAAATAATAATGATAACAATATCAATGATTATTATTATGATGATAATGACAATAGTAATAACAATATCAACAGTCATAACAATAATGATGATGATAATGATGATGATGATAAACGGATAGATAGATAGATATAAAAACAAAGCGTTAAATAGATAGATAGAGAAAGTGGTGGATAGATAGATAGACTGATAAAGAGATAGATAGATAAATAAAGAGATTGATTGATAGATAAACAGATAGATAAAGACATAGATATATAGATAAAGACATAGACAGATAAATAATGAAATAATAACATAGAATAATTAAGAAATATAGATAGAGAGATGGATATGAATAGACAGACAGATAGACAAATAGATAAGAATACCAGCATAGAGAGATGAGAAGAGAAACATTAACTCACGTAAGAGTTATCGTATGAAAGGCCAGAAATGAAGATATATATACAGACATAGTGCCTAGAGATGAGAAGGCACTTTGCATATGACCTGTTTACGTTGAGCAGGGTTTGCACGAGGCTTCCGTGTGGAGTGGGAAGCATTCCTGTTTCTCTTTGTGGGATTTCTGTATGTTTTTTTTCTTGTGATTTCCTTTTTTTTTTTTTTTTTTTTTTAATTATGTGTTGGACTTTTTTTTCTGTGTTTTGCTTTTCTCTGTCTCTGTTGTATTTTTGTGTTTGTTTGTCTGTGTCTGGATCTCTCTTTTTCTGCCTCTGTCTGTTTGTCTTTCTTTCTTTATCTCTTGTTTTCTCATTCTCTCCTTCTATCTTTCTCTCTCTCTCTCTCTCTCATCCCCCGCTCTCTCTATCTCTCGCCCCCCATCTCTCTCTCTATGTGTATAGATGTGTATATGTATCTCTCTCTCTCTCTATCTATCTATCTATTTATCTATCTATCTATCTATCTATCTCTCTCTCTCTCTCTCTCTCTCTCTCTCTCTCTCTCTCTCTCTCTCTCTCTCTCTCTCTCTCTCTCTCTCTCTCTCTCTCTCTCTCTCTCTCTCTCTCTCTCTCTCTCTCTCTCTCTCTCTCTCTCTCTCTCTCTCTTTCTCTCTCTCTCTCTCTCTTCATCTCTCCCCCTCCCCCCCCCCTCTCTCTCTCTCACTCACCTTCCGTTCAATCTGACAAATTCGCAACGCTTTGCAACCATATGCATGATTCATACACACCCCGGATTATCATGTCGTATCTAATAAGATGAATGAATACATATCACAATACATCGCTTAATCGCAACATCATCCTGCAACAACACGTCCCAGTGACCCGGATGTTGCAATTGCATTTGCTCTTCACTCTAGAATGAGTCTCGTGTGATTGATTGTTGAAATGGTTGCATTGCTTGATTTGATTTGCATAATGGTTGCATGCTTATGGGATTTGAATCATCGATTTGTTTTGACTGTTGATTGAGTTTGATTGATTTGAGTTTGAGTTATTTGTTGCTTAGGTTTCGGTGGATTGGATTAGTTGATTTGGCTTGGTTTGGTTGCTGATTCGGTTGGATTTGATTTGATTGGTTTCTGTACACACAGTCGTTTCCTAATCATTACTGCGCTCCATGTCTTTGACCGTGCTTGATAAATAAATAAATTATATATATATATATATATATATCTTCCTCCTCCTCCCTCCTCTTCCTCCTTCTTCATCTTCCTCCTCCTCCTCATCTCCTCTCCCTCCTCCTCCATCCTTTTTGCTATACCCCTTCTCCCTCTATCCCCCTTCTTTCCTTCTCCTCTCTCCCCTCTCCCCTCTCCCCTCTCCCCTCTCCCCTCTCCCCTCTCCCCTCTCCTCCTCCCCTTCTCCCCCCTCCCCTTCTTTCTTTCTGTTCCTTCTCCCCTCTCCCCTCTCCTCTCTCCCACTCCCCTTCTCCCCTCTCCTCCTTCCTGTATCCCTTCTCCCCTCTCCTTCTTCTTTCCTTCTCCCCTCTCCCCTCCCCCTACCTCCACCCTCCTCTCTATTGCAGCGGTCAGCAACGCAACGCCGTTCTTAGGAATTCCTATTTCTTTTTTTTTTTTCTCTCTCTTTTTTTTCCTTGAGTGGGGGAGGGGGAGGGGGGGGAGAGGTTGTGTGTGTGGAGGGGGAGAGGGTAGGAGGCTGGGAGGGGGAGAAGGGAGTCTTGCTTCTTTTTTTTTCTGCCGATCTTTCTGACTCTTGCTTTGTCTTTTGTTTGTTGTTGTTGTTTGTTTTCTTTTTGTTTTGGGTTCGTTTCCTCTCTTTTTTTTTTTCTCTCTCTCTCTGATTTCATGTTTCTTTCTTTTTTCACACAAGAGATGAAATGCACAAATGGTGATATTTTTTCCTATCATGAAAGAGTTATCATTATTATAATTCGAATTAGTATTATTAG
>NW_028234406.1:1766829-1769329 GCF_977035675.1 Penaeus japonicus
CAAAGCAAGTTAAAATGTATTCATATTTTGCATTTGTTTTCACAATAGAACTTAACATTGTTACTAGTATCATTATTGTCATTATTTCTATTATCATTATCATGATTATTGATATTATCATTATCATTATCATTATTCTCATCATTATTGTCATTATCAACTTAGATTATTTTGATTATTGCTATTATCCTTATCATTATTATTATATCATTAGTATCAATATCATAATAATTTTCTTTTATTTAGCATTTTCTTCTTCTTCCTCCTCGTCTTTATTCTTCTTTCTTCCTCTTCCTCTTTGTCTTTATTCTTCTTTCTTCCTCTTCCTCTTCGTCGATAAAAGAAAAGAAAATGGAAATCAGACAAAAGAAATTCCACAAAAGTTATTACGACAGGATAAAAAAAAAAAAAAAAAAATTACTGAGAACGCCATTTACGAAACAAAGCAACAAAGGAAAGGAAACAACAAAAAAAGAAAAAGAAAGAGAGAGAAGAAAAGACTCAAGATAAAGGTCCCCCACCCCCTCCAGTCCCCCCCACCCCCCACCCCCAAAAAAAAATGAAGGGAGGGGGACGAACGGGCGAGGGGGAGGGGGCACTTAAAAAAAAAAAAAAAGCCTGCAGTTCAAAATGGAGTTTACGCGACACAACACATTGTCACAGAAACAAACTTTTCTCCAAGCTAATAACTTCTTCAGGGCGTATGTTATCTCTGAAAATATTTGGGTCTTTTCCATTCTCTGTTTATTTTCCTTCCTTTATACACAGTACCATTGGCGTGGTACTAAAAGCCTATATGGTTTTTCCTTTTTTTCGGTATGGGATATTAGTATTTCTCTAATCTTGATACTTTCTCTCTGTCTCTGTCTCTCTCTGTCTCTCTCTCTGTCTCTGTCTCTCTCTCTCTCTCTGTCTGTCTCTGTCTCTCTGTCTCTCTGTCTCTCTATATCTCTGTCTCTCTATCTCCGTCTCTCTGCCTCAGTCTTAGTCTCTCTCTCTCTCTCTCTCTCTCTCTCTCTCTCTCTCTCTCTCTCTATCTATCTATCTATCTATCTATCCATCTATATCTTTTTGTATGTACGTGTGTGGAGAAAGAAAGAGAAAGGAAGGAGTGAGAGAGAAGGAATGAAATAGAGAAAGAGAGAGAGAGATAGACTGTGAAAGAAAAGAGAGAGCCAGAAAATTGGCAAAGACAGAGAAAAGAAAGAGAAAGAGTGTGTGCGTCTGCGCGCACTCGCCCGTGTGTGTGTGTGTGTATGTGTGTGTGTGTGTGTGTGTGTGTGTGTGTTGCAAAAGTAAAAGAAAATACCACTGAAGATTTTTTCTTGGCTGTCGCGCAGATGTAGACTGTTGTCAAGCCGGTCCAGTGGCTTATACGCCTCAGAGTCTAAGGCTGTTGCCCTTGAGACATCGAGAGGTAATCTTTCTCTTGCTCCTTGACTGTTAGCCTTTCTCTCTCTTTCTCTCTCTCTCTCTCTTTGTTTCTCTCTTTTTCTGTTGCTGTCAGTTTCTCTCTCTTTCTCTCTCTTTCTCTCTCTCTCTCTCTCTCTCTCTCTCTCTCTCTCTCTCTCTCTCTCTCTCTCTCTCTCTCTCTCTCTTCTTCTCTCTCTTCCCCTCTCCCTCCCTCTCTCTCTCTCTCTCTCTCTCTCTCTCTCTCTCTCTCTCTCTCTCTCTCTCTCTCTCTCTCTCTCTCTCTCTCTCTCTCTCCCTCTCCCACCCCCTCCCACTCTCTCACCCCCTCCCCCTCCCCCTCTACCTCCCCCTCTCCCACACCCTCACCATCTCCCACCCCCTCCCCCTCTACCTCCCCCTCTCCCTCCCCTTCTCCCACACCATCTCTCCCTCCTCTCCCTCCTCTCCCTCCATCCCTAGAGAGAGAGAGAGAGAGGAAAGATAATTATATAACCCTAATCATATCAGATGTAGATAAGCATTAACTTACTCATCCGTGTCTGGAACATCAAGTGACAGTGGCTTCATGTCAGTCGATAAGATGGTTGACACATGATAGATAAAAGATGATAAAGATGATAATGTATCACATTCATTGATTTCAAGATTCATCCGAATAGATTTTATGATATTTGCTTTATTTCGGTTTGTTCAAAGTTGTGGATTTGATTCACTGTACTGTCATTCTCATCATCATTATCTTTATCATTATCAGTATATTTATCATTGTCATTATCATTATATCATTAATATCATTATCATTACTATTGTTATTGTTATCGCTATTATTACCATCATCATTGTCATCATCGTCATCATTAAATAATTATTATTATTGTCATCATAATCATCATCCTTATTATTGCTATTATTATCATCACTATCAATATCCTTATTAGCATTATCACTATCACCATCCTTATCAGCAATATCCCCATCATCATCATTATTGTTACCATCGTCATCATCATCATTGTCATCATCATCATCACATTAGTATCAATAGTATCATCATTACCATCATCATCATTATTGTTACCATCGTCAT
>NW_028234406.1:1784329-1791829 GCF_977035675.1 Penaeus japonicus
TGTGTGTGTTTCTTCTTTTTCCTTCTTTTATTCTTTCTTTTTGTTCTCCCTTTATTTTTTTTTTTTTTTTATTATTATTATTATTTTTTTTTTTTTTTTTTTTTTGCTTTGCTTTTCTTTTTCTTTATTCTTTTCCTTTTTTTGCTTTTCTTTTTCTTTTTCTTTTGTCTTCTCCTTTTTTGTTTTTCTTTTTATTTTTTCTTCTTTTTTTTCTTTTTTTTTCTTCTCCTTTTTTGCTTTTATTTTTCTTTCTTCTTCTCCTCTTTTGCTTTTAATTTTCTTTTTTCTTCGTTTTCTTCTTCTTCTTCAACTTCCTCTTCTTTTTCCCCCTTTTTTCTTCTTCGTCTTCGTCTTCTTTGTTCCCCTTTTTCTTCTTCTTCTCCTTCATCTTCTTCTAAAACGAACCATAATCCTAAAAATATCACAACCTGTTATCATGTCAATCACTCTACTGAATCGCTGAATCATCTCTCACGTCAAAATTCAAGAGGTGAGGCTCGGCTGTTGACATGAGTGCTTGGAGTGTCACCCTCACTTCACACCCTCACCCTCACTTCACACCCTCATCCTCACTTCACACTTTTCGATTTTGCTTTCGCTTCTACATTTCTTGCCGTTGCTTTCAATCCCCTTTCTGTCTTCATATCCGTTTGTTTATTTTTAATGAATTCGATTTGCGTAATACATTATCGTTTATATTTGTCATTATACAATCTCGTTATGTACCATATCCCTTTTAATCCCTGTTAGAATTTCACCGTTTTCGTATCCTATTTAAATATTTTCATATTTGCATTTTCCCTTCATCATTTTCGTATTGTATATCTTCTTAATCATACGTCATATTTTTAATTTATTTTCTAACTGCCTCTCTCACTCATTTTCTTTAATCCTCATTACCATGTCTATTCATGTGGAATTAGCCTTAGTTAAAAATCCCAATGGTATGAAATATAAGACAGATATTCCGAATATATACAGATTTAATCACAGACAAAAAAAAAACGTTTTAGGTGAATTCAACAAACGTTTGGGAAATTTATGCTAATGTAAGGCATTTGTCAGTTTTTTCTGCCCATTCTTTGAACATTTCATATCATCAAAGTGCAATTTAAAAGAAAACATGTTTTTTTTTTCTTTTTTATCTAAACGAGCCTTTGTGAGTTTGTGTATTTAAGGAATTTCGGACTTTAATTGCAAATTTATGATGTTCAAGTAAATCTTGTTTTCATGTTTAGTATAATTTATTATTCTTAACAATTATCCCTATTCCTGAAGTTCGTGTATCCTCTCCATGTGTCAAATAATTTTGAAAGAAGTTATTAAAGTAAGTAAAAGTCTTTTAAAACATTGTGAAACCTGGAATTAGCGGATTTTTTAATCTAGAAAACAAAAAAATATTATACCAATTTTTTTTTTTATGAAATTACACATCTACTTCAACATAATGTATGCATTTCAGGATAACAAGTGTTTCTCATTATCAAGAATCCTCATAAATTGTTGAAATTAGGTATTCATAGAACAAGCTTTCTGAAAGAGTAAAGATATATGATATATAACCACGAAGAACTGCAAGCAAAGTTCAAACACTTACACTTGTGTCCAAGTTTTACTGGGCATTCACGAATATGCTTGCATGGCCATAAACTTATCATTCCCTGTATGCAACAACTTCCTTGCTCTAACATTAGTCTTAGATGTTGCAGGACTTCAGGAGAGTGATATTGTCTTGACCTGAAACTCCCTTTCAACACGTGGTTACCCGAGGCTTCTTCTGAAGTTTGTTCCTGAAGTTATTGTCTCTTGTTTGTGATAAGTTTCATTTCCATATTTGTAAGACTTTACCTTTGGTTATTTTATGTCATTTTGGATCGTTACTTAGTTGTGTGTTTTTTATATTATCTCTCTCTCTTTACTCTCCTCTCTCTCTCTCTCTCTCTCTCTCTCTCTCTCTCTCTCTCTCTCTCTCTCTCTCTCTCTCTCCTCTCTCTCTCTCTCTCTCTCTCTCCCTCTCTCTCTCTCTCTCTCTCTCTCTCTCTCTCTCTCTCTCTCTCTCTCTCTCTCTCTCTCTCTCTCTCTCTCCTCTCTCTCTCTCTCTCTCTCTCTCTCTCTCTCTCTCTCTCTCTCTCTCTCTCTTCCTCTTCGCACCACCATCTCCCTTTTTCTCTCTCTATCTCCCTACCACCTCTGTCCTTATCTCTCTCTCTCACCACCACTCTCCTCTCTCTTTCCTGCTTTTTGTCTCTTTCTTTCTCTCTCTTCTTTTTCTTTCTCTCTACCCTCGCTCTCATTTTTTCTATTTGCATTTAAGTACAGGTACATCGTTTAATGAACAAGCTTGTATGCAGTATGATTCGTATCTACACATAACTAACATAATTTTTCGTAACTATAAAGATGTTAAACGTGTTTAGGAAAAGTAACAAAGTGAACTGTTCATTGTTTAAAAAAAAAAAAAAAAAACCATTCATTTTCATGGCCACATTTAAGGTTCCTCGATTCTTTTTAAACTTTCTTTTTTTTCTTTTTTTTTTGGCTGATTCCTTCCTCCATTTTCTTTCTAAAGATCAATTCAGATTCCCCTCAGAGTTATACATAAAGAAACAGATACATTAGATTATCTTCCATTTCTTAGAAGACATTCTCAACGTCATGAAAACCATGGTATGGAAATGGTGTGGAAATAAAACGTAAATATGATGATGCCAGTGATAATAACATTGATGATACAAATAGTAGTAGTAGAAGTAATGCTAACGATAATAATGATAATGATGACCTAATCCACTAGTCCCTAAACCATGGGCTACCCACTCATAAAATCCATCATAATTTATTATCAACATTTCCTAAAATCCCCATAACAAACTAAGAAACCGAAGAACCAACAATAAACCCTAATAAACACTATCTCGATAAAAAACAAAAAAACGATATATAAGTACTCGGGAATCCAAATAACAGGTAGACCCAATACAAAACCTATTACAAGTATATCAGTTGATGTCAAAGATCGTCCCAACTTCTGCATCGAACTTCTTCAATAGCCAAGTTCTCGAGTAGTTCAATGGCTCTTGGTAACGTGTATCAATAGACGTGTGGTAACTCCCAATGAGACTCTGGAATCAAAGCCAAATTCCTGAAGTTTGTTGGGGTCTAACTTCAGCGATTGAAAGGGTAGATTGTGGTGCGCTGAGATAGATTTTGGGATCCTTGTTTTTAGATGATATATGTGAAGGGATATGTGTATAGATATGCGCTTTATAGATACTGATCAGGATATGAATATTTAGTTTAAATACATGCATGCAACTCGATATGAATTGCATCATGATAAAAAAGCCATAAAAACAATTAGCATGGCTTGGTAGAGCAACATATGTGATATATTTTGAATCATTTTTCAACCTGTTTGGGTTTTCAAAAGACAGAATATGTAACGCGAACAACCATCAATCAGCAAACACGCTAGAATAAAAAATAAATAAATAAAAGTCGGGGCATCTGGTCACACTTGTGCTGTCGTTTATTTGTCGTTGTTTTTAATATACAATAAATGTGACTTTAAAAGTACTATAAATTTCACATCTAGGATTTCTAACAAACTACATACAATGATTTGTAAATTGAACAGTATTACTTTAGGGAATTGTAGTGTATTAACTTTAGAACAGAAACGAAACAGAAAATGAGCAAGCATGATTAATGTCACCGAGTATAAAATATCCTTTGTGCTTCATAGTGTGAGAGAAAAAAAAACATTTATTAATTTTTCTATTTGTTTGAACTCATTTAAAATACAATATTTCTTGCACAATCCCTACGGTTGACTAGACGCAAAACGGAGTTTGAACAACAGAGAGAAAGTTTAGCCAACCTGACTTTCCATAACATTGGCAATTTCAACGGAAAATGGCTAACAGTCAAATTTGCATCTTTTCAAAATGCACGTATCATTGCTAGAGAAAAGTGAATTTACAGTGCGCTTGAAATAAATGCAATTCTGAAGACCAAAGATAGTGTCAGGTGTCAGAACAAGATCCCGGATAATTCTGATTTTGACGAGATGTTGCGAACACGTTTGAAAAGCGGTGAAGCTTTTAGAGTGAAAGAGAGGGATGGGCAAAGGAGAGAATAAGAGAGAGGCAAAATGATTGAGAGAAAACGTGAAAGAAAAAAGGTAAAATAGAGATAAGGTGAGGTTGGGAGAGAGGGAATGAAAGAGAGGGAAAGAGATGAAGTATTGTGATTTCCACAGCCTTGTCCTTTCTCTCTCATTCTCTCTCTTTCTCGCTCTCTCTAATTCTCTCTCTCTCTCTCTCTCTCTCATATTATTATATATAATATAATATATATAAATTTCTCTCTATATATATATATATATAATTCTCTCCTTCTCTCTCGTTTTCCCTCTCTTATTCTCCCTTTCTCATTCTATATTTTTCTCGCTCTCTCTAACTCTCTCTCTCTCTGTCTCCGTCTCTCTCTCTTTCATTTTCTCTCTCTCATTCTTTATCTTTCTCTCTCTCTCTCTCTCTCTATTATTGCTACCATTACCATTATTCTGTTCTTTTAATTTATCATAGAGACAACTTCAGCAATAAAGCTAAATAAAGATATAGATATTTCAAGTACGCCTAAGCGAGCCTAGGCCTAACTCTGAAAATATCTTTATTTTCTAATTAATTTAAAGAATTTCGGTGTATATTGGTATATCTTAAAAGAGAATAGAATATAACTAAAAAGACTGAGGACTTACCGACCTATTTTCATTCGCCATATAACTGAATCCTGAGCTTTATCTTTTTTTTCTTTACTTAGTTATATAACTACAAAAGACATAAATACATGTATGAATGTGGTATTGAATTAATATTTATTAAAGTTATCTAGTCATCCAGAGATAATTCATAGCTATACTCCATTTAATTTGCTATTTTAACTCTGGAGGAAAAGGTATGTTTGTGATACACATTTTGAAAGAATTATATGCTGTCAAGTATTAATGCCGAGAGCTATACTCACTTGATTTGTTTATATGTGCAATCTGTTGTATCAAATTTATGAGTATGTTTCACTTGCTAAAAGGTGTGTTTGTATGTGTGTGTGTGTGCGTGTGTGTGTGTGTGTGTGTGAGTACATTTTGATAAGAAAGGAATAAAGTTATTCTGATCAACGCGGCTCAGCTTCATAGAAATAAATATAAATACAGCATCACTTTTCATGGAGCAGACTGTAAGTGAAATGTGAAGGTAAAACTCCGTAGAAATTTTAAAACGTTGTTTCTCTGTGTCATATACCAGGGCCGTTCTTCACGAAAGGTCATAGTGTCTATAGGCTTGATCTATCGATAATCCATTGTAAAAATGTTATATAGATGAAAATGCAATGGTTGCGACATGTATTCTTTTATATTCAAATATGACACCTACTTCTGTAGCCATCGCGACTTGTAATGAAAATATTAAATATTTCGGTCCATAGATGGCGCTAGTAAGGCAGTCGCGTCGTCTGCTTGTTTACGTTTATTATGTTTATGTTTGTTTATGGCTGTACATTCGAATAAGCAGATACAGACAAAATTAATTTTCTACCGTCAATATAATTTGTTTACGTCGAAAGTTAATGTTTCTAACGTTAGGCGGCAGCACCATCACCAACAAGTTTATTTTAAAGGGACCCCTGGGTACTTTTCTATTTTTTTCTATATAAAATTTAATTCTGAGTAGGCGAGTGGCGCCATTAATGCTTCTCGAGTGGAATACTGCAATCGCAATAAATGATTTACAATAAAGGAAAGAAATGGAGCAGTGTGTTGTATATTCAGCAAGACATTTCGCAAGTAGTCATAAGCAAAATTGCATATTCAAGTTCTTTTTCTTCTGTCATATTCAAATTTTGCAGTCCATGAATACCAGCCCTGGACTTCTATGTATATGTAATTACTGACAGGGGGTATCATGCAGACATAAATGTGTGTGTGTGTGTGTGTGAATATGTATATATGTATATATATATATATATAATATATATATATATATATATATATATATATATAATATATATATATATAATATATATATAATATATATATATATATATATATATATATATATGTATGTATATATATATATATATATATATATATATATACATATATATATAATATATATATATATATATATATATATATGTATATGCATGTATGTATGTATGTATATAAATATATTCATAAAAATATATACACTTACACACATATATACATATATACATAAAAAATATATACCTCCACACATCTACACCTACACACACACATATACATGAATACATATAAGCAGTTTTGAATATATATGAACACACAAAACAAGAGCTATTTACCCACGAGAATTCGCACAGCATCGAACCCATCCTGTGGAGAGAACAGCCAGACTCCGCGGAGATAGGAAAACAAAGGATGCTTCTTCCAGTATCTTTTTTTTTATTCGTTTATTGTCTCTTGTTTTTTATCTTTTCATTTTTTTTAATTTGTTTATCGTCTCTTGTTTTTTTTTTTATTATTATCTCTTGTTTGTTTTCTTTTCATTTTTTTTATTTGTTTATTATCTCTTGTTTCTTTTCTTTTCATTTTTTTTATTTGTTTATTATCTCTTGTTTCTTTTCTTTTCTTTTTTTATTCGTTCATTATCTCTTGTTTCTTATCTTTTCATCTTTTTTATTCGTTTATTATCTCTTGTTTCTTATCTTTTCATCTTTTTTTTCTAGTCGTTGTATTTATCCAGTGTAAAGTCATTCTAATTTAGATCATTCTGTTTACCAAATTTTTAGTTTCGAAAAGAAAATAGATATTTACAGTTAGACTGTATATTGTGAAAGAAAGGTTATATGTTATATGTATGGGTGTCAAGTGATGAACAGCGATCACAAGAATTAATTTGTTCATTAACTAATTCTATAAAAATTCTATAAAAAAAAAAAAAAAAAAAAGGAGATAAGAACCATAGATTGTTTTCATTTTATCACATACGCAATTTGGAGACAATAAAGAACTTCGATAACAGAGAAATGTGAGAATATACATCATTTATGACATTTATTTGAAAACATTCCACTGCAAAGACCAGTAGCAGTGTTGACTAGAGTCCAATAAAAGCACTCGACCTTGAAAGTCAGAGAGACAAGTCGAGTATTGACAGCCTGCCAAGCCGAGTGTCAAATAGACAACTCGAGTGCCTGACACTTGGCACTTCCAGCCATCCTGACACCCAGGCAGACACTCTAGTACTCGTGGCGTTAGCTCGGCACTAAAAAAAAAAAAAAAAAAAAAAAAAAAAAAAAAAAACTTTTATGAAAACCGAGAGCAGAAATAAGACGCATCACATTTCGTAAGCAGAGATAACACGCAGGCACAATGGGGACTTTCATCTAAACATATGCATTTCTTCGTGTAAGTAGCGGAAAAGATCGCAAAGGGAGAGGGAAACGGGGCGACAAAGAGAG
>NW_028234406.1:1794329-1796829 GCF_977035675.1 Penaeus japonicus
ATCATCATCATCATCATCACCATCATCATTATCACTGTCATTATTATCATCACCAGCATATTATCACCGTCATCATCATCATTATCACCGTCATTATTATCATCATCACCACCACCATCGTCATCATAATCATCAACATCATCACCACCATCATAACCACCATCACAACCACCACCATCAAAATCAAAGTATATTATGCAATAAATCAAAACGGAGCACATTGCAAATCATACATCCTGCAACACAGAGGAAAAAAAGAGGTCAGCTCTCGGTGAAATATTGACACCAGTTTGTTATTTCGAACATCAACATTGCAGCCAAAGTTTCTGCAATAACAGTCGTATCTTGCAGTCGAAGGATACTGCTCCTTGTTCGAAAACGAGCTAGCAGAATTTTCCTTTTTTTTATTTTTATTTATATTTTTTATTTTTATTTTTATTTATTTATTATTTATTATTATTATTATTATTTTTTTGAGGTGGGGGTGGATACCATCTTTTTTTCTTCCTTTATTTATTTTAAATTTATCTCGTGACCTATGACCTTTGTGGAGGAAGAGGGCAATGGTAGGTCCCTTTCCTACCTCTGCAATTAATGCAACAACATTTCCTATCGATATTTGAATAAAAGATTTAGATTCAGAGAAGTTCAGATCTCACACGCTGAGAGATGGTCAGACATTTCTTTTGTTTCTGTTGCGTGAATTATTCATTCTTGTGGAGGGAATAGGTCAGTGTCAGGTCTTATTATTATTATTTTTATTCTTCCTTTTCTTCTTCTTCTTCCTTTCCTCCTCTTTCTCCTCCTTCTTCTTCCTCTTTCTCCTCCTCTTTCTCCTCCTCCTACTCGTCCCCCTCTCCTCTTCCTCCTCTTTCTCCTCCTCTTTCTCCTCCTTCAACTCTTCCCCCGCTCATCCTCCTCCTCCTCCCTGCTCCTCCTCCTCCTTCTCCCCACTCTTCCTCCTCCTCCTCCCCACTCCTCCTCCTCCGCTTTCTCCTCCCCTCTCATCCACCTCCTCCTCCTCCTCCCCACTCCACCTCCTCCCTGCCTCCTCCTCGCCTTTGAATTCAGAGAACAAACCCCCCCCCCCCCCCATTCAACTCCACCTCACTCCACATCCCCTCCCCCCTCCTCCCCCCCCTCCTCCTCCCCCCACCCCTTATCCTCTCGTCCGTCTAACGCAGAGAGAACAGGGAAATTCAACGTTAATTCCCTCCTGCCGCTTGGGAACACGACAGCGGGAGGGCTGGTGTCACTCCTTCCTTCCTTCCTTGGCCGAAGCTAACGGGTTCTCCAGAAGCTTCGCGGAGCTTGGTGATGTAACACGATAAAGGGGGAAATGGAGGGAGGAGATGGAAGAGGGAGGAGGAAGAAGGGGGAAGAAAGTGGAGGAGGAGGGTGGAGGATGAAGGGAGAAAGAAGTGGGGGAGGAGGGAGAAGGAAGTGGAGGAGGAAGGAGGAGGAGGAGGGAGAAGGAGGAAGGAGGAGGAGGAGGGAGAAGGAGGATGGAAGATGAAGGAGGAGGAGGAGGGAGAAGGAGAGAAGAAAGATGAAGGAGGAGGAGGAGGGGGAAAGAGGGAGGAGGGAAAAGGAAGTGGAGGTGGGAAAATTGAGGAGGATGTGGAAGAATAAAGAAAATGGAAGAACAAAGGGGAAATGAAAGGAAAGGGAGGATGAAAGTGAAAGAAGGAAGTATCAAGAAGACGTATAGGAAGAAGGAGAGAGGAAAGAGGGAAGAGGGAGAGAAGATGGCAAGAAGCAGGAAAGAGGAAAGAGAAAATGCTCGTACGAAATGTTAAGAAAAGGGAGGAGAGACGAAAGAGGGAGGGAGGAAGGGAAGAAAGGGGGAAGAAGAAGAAGAGATGAAGAAGAAAAAGAGGGAGAGAGGAAGAGAAGAAAGGGGAGAAAGGAAAGGAGAAAGAAGAAGAAGAGATGACGAAGAAAAGAGAGAGAGAGAGAGGAAGGGAAGAAAGGCGAGAGAGGAAAGGGTAAAGAAAAAGAATAGATGAAGAAGAAGAAAAAGAGGGAGAGAGGAAGAGAAGAAAGAGGAGAAAGGAAAGGGGAAAGAAGAAGAAGAGATGAAGAAGAAAAGAGAGAGAGAGAGAAAGAGAGGAAGGGAAGAAGAGGGAGAAAGGAAATGGGGAAAGAAGAAGAAGAAAAGGACAGAGGAAGGGAATAAGGAGGGCGAGGAAAGGAAAGGGCAAAAAAGAAGAAGAAGAAAAAAGAGGACAGAGGAAGGGAATAAGGAGGGCGAGATAAGCAGGGACTAGGAGGGAGTTCCAATGACGCGGACAGAAAAGGAAAGGATTACACGAACTATATTCAGACAGGAAAGACGAATGGGGTTCGGCTGGAAGAAGAGGCAGGGAATTGCAATAAAAGGATGGAGGAAGGATGCAACAGAGGTCAAGGATAAGTCTAAGGAGAGGATCTCTAGGTGGGGAAGGATAAGAAAGAAGTAAGGAGGACACCAAAAAATGGATGAGAAATTGGAAAAATG
>NW_028234406.1:1809329-1811829 GCF_977035675.1 Penaeus japonicus
TGCTTCTCTAAGCACTGTAATGAACATGCTAAGACTCACTTCTCGAATATGTATATCTCTTTAATTATAAAAAAAAAATGAAAGAAAAAAAAAAAGTTTTTCTTGTGAAAAAATAATTGTTGGAAAATTTGTATTATTGGAACATAAAAAAAATCTCAAATTCGATTAAATTATTGAAGGTGATGCTACTTACAAAAAAAAATATGTTACTTGTTTTTATCTCTATTGCAATCTATTCATATCAACTTTCATAAATTGCTAATAACCTGTTTTGACCTTTTGTATTATGCGAGAATGATTCATTACAAACAACTATTAATTATGAAATGTCGTTCCAGAGGATAATCTAGGTAAGTCATTAATATCCTGTCATTAACAATTAATATAGGGAACAGACCTCTAATTTCAGGGCAGATAAAAGAGTACTTTAATTATACAAATGTAAGATGGAAATTAACATCGCATGCAAGGTCTATCTTTTTTTCTTTTTTTTATTAATCCATCGGTCGATCTATGTATCTAGATAAGAAAGTACTTTAATTATTCTAATGTGAGGTGGTGGTTAATTAAGGTCACATGTACGGTTGCTTATTCAATTTTATCTATTGAATTATCTATTTATCTATCTAGATATTTCTGTTTGAGTATTCATGATTTTTGTTTAGTCATTTTTTAATTTGTCATCTATTCATGTGTATTATTGATCTAGTCTTGTATTTATATATTTAGTTATCTCTCTTATTAATTTATCTTATTTTATTAGTTATATATTCATTAATTTAGTCATTTATCTATCTCTATTTAGTCATTTATCTATCTATCTTTTCTATTTAATTCATTTAGCCTTTTATTCATTTATCTTCGTCAATGAGAATTTCGAAAAAATAAGCGATGAATAAGAACGACCAATTCCATAGGTCAAAGTGTGTAATTAACACTTCAGAATTACATTACGTTACGTTATTTACAGAGTTTGGCCTGTGACATTGTACATTCCCGTTCATACTCGTTCATTTTTTTAACATTTCAAGCTTCAAAGTGAATGTCGAACTTTTAGTCAACAATTTGGGGGGACACTACTGGACTTTTTTCCCTTTCATTGGATTTTTTTTCTAGATCTTTCTCCATAGAACAGTTTGTTTATATGAATGTATTAAATTCATTTTTTTTTCTATAGTGTTCTGTATTTTTGTGTTGATTTTTATCTTATAATAGTATGTCAAATATTTTATGTTTATGATACATCGCACCAACATCAAGGTACAACTAAAATAAACATACCATATCAAAAACTTATCTAAAACAGGTCATTAACACATCATCAAGTCAACTTATCACAATCTATGACACCATAAAAACAGCTCACTACACTCCACAACATAAACCAAATCCCCAGGTCACCATAACACCATAAAAGCAACATCCTACCCTCCACAACATAAACCAAATCCCCAGGTCACCATAACACCATAAAATTAACTACACTACACTTCACAGCATGTCCACACAATTATGTATCACAGACTCTCCTGAACAAAGACAAGTTTCTGATTTCCTGTGTTCAGAACACGTTTACAACTTGTTTAGAATCTCAAGTGACCTCGGCTTGGATTCCACGACGTTTGACCTTTTTTCTGTTACTTCTTTATTCACTCCACATTTTTATTCTGTCTTTTGGGTTTTGTATGTTGATATGATTATTGTTGTTTTATCATATATATATATATATATATATATATATATATATATATATATATATATATATATATATGTGTGTGTGTGTGTGTGTGTGTGTGTGTGTGTGTGTGTGTGTGTGTGTGTGTGTGTGTGTGTGTGTGTGTGTGTGTGTGTGTGCGTATGTATGTGCATGTGTGTGTTTGTGTGTGTATGTATGTGTGTGTGTGAGCGAGACTGACAGACAGACAGAAACAGTAACAGACAGACAGCAACAGTAACAGACAGACAAACAGGTACAGACAGAATGAGAGAGAAAGAAAAAGAGAGACAGCAGGAAACATAAGTAATAGATTAGGCAAGTCATAAAATCTTTTACCGCGGGCGTTACCTGACAGTGGCATTCCTTCGTGTCTTTGTTTCGCCTTATCTTTGTTTTCCTTGTAACTTATTCATGTCTTTCTTTTGTCCATTCTTCTTTGTCTCTCTTTCCTTGCGTGGGCGACGTCTTTTCATATTCCGTTTTGTGAGTGTACCTTTTTTTTCAACTTTTCTTTCAAGGTGTGTTTCTAGGTGTGCGTCTTGGGGTTGGATGAGTGTTTTCATACGTCATCTTCTCTTATTTCTTTCTGTTTCTTTCTTGCTGTCATTTTGTTGCTTTTATTTTGTTTTTTCTTTCTTTCTTTTTTTCTCTCTGTTTCTGTTTCTGTTTCTGTTTCCGTCTCTGTTTCTCTCTCTCTCTCTCTCTCTCTCTCTCTCTCTCTCTCTCTCTCTCTCTCTCTCTCTCTCTCTCTCTCTCTCCTCTCTTCTCTCTCTCTCTCTCTCT
>NW_028234406.1:1826829-1829329 GCF_977035675.1 Penaeus japonicus
TAGATAGATAATTGACAGACATAAATAACGATGAATATAGATAGATAGATAGATATATAGAGATAGAAATACCGATACATATAGATAGACAGAGAGAGAGATGGAAATAACGATAAATATAGATAGATAGAGAGAGAGAGAGATAGAAATAACAATAGATATAGATATATAGATAGATAGGTAGATAGAACTAACAATAGATATATAGACATATATTAGTAACGATAGATATAAAAGAATAGATAGATAGAAAGAGGCAGATAGATAGAAATAGGTAAATAGATAGAAATAACTATATAAATAAATAGACATATACATGAGTGGACATATAGATTCCGAAGAGGTCTCTATCTCCTTCTGAATACATAAATAATTTGTTTGAAATATCTAGATTCCGATTCAATTCGTCTTCCAGCTGACAGCTTACCATACCGCTGTGTATTATCATGCAAATTGTTTAGAATATTCGGACTGAAATATTTCTCTTTTGTTTTTTTTTTCTCTCTCTCTTCATTCCCTCTGTCGATTTAGTCTTTTTTTTCTCTTTGTGCCTCAATCGATCTATCTCTTTTTTGAATTTCTTTATGTGTGTGTGTGTGTGTGTGTGTGTGTATGAGAGAGAGAGAGGGGGGGGTGAGAGAGAGAGAGAGGGGGGGGGAGGGAGGGAGGGAGAGAGGGAGGGAGAGAGAAAGAGAGAAAAAGAGAGAGAGAGAGAGAGAGAGAGAGAGAGAGAGAGAGAGAGAGAGAGAGAGAGAGAGAGAGAGAGAGAGAGAGAGAGAGAGAGACAACAAACTGAAATAGAAAGAGGGAGCGGTGTACGCAAGGAGGACAGATGACACGCCAAAAAAAAAAGAAAGAAAGAAAGAAAGAAAGAAGAGGGGGAGAAGAGAAAGAAATGAAACTTGAAGGACATCAAATCAACATAAGAGTTGACGATTACTCTATTATCCTCACATTTTTTTACCACTCGTCCGATCCCACTTTGTCAAATAATATCAACCTTCACAAAAAATAGATAAAATAAAATGAATAGATGAATAAATGAATCAAATATATTAAAAAAAAGAAACCGCATCTTGAACACTAAACACCAGGACTTCATCACCCAGAGGCAAAGGAGCGTGACCTAACATAAAATAGAGGTTCTCCCTCCTGGTCATGTAAGGTCATAATCGAACGGCGAGGGGGAATCGTCGGAGTTTTGAGGTCAAGATGGGAATAGGTCAGAGTCCGGTCATCAAGGGTTGTCTATAATAGGAGTTAAGTTAATTTTTTTAGTGTTTGTAGCAACTATTGTATCCATTTTATATTCGGAATTAAGTTTAAGATTATATTAAAGTAAAATTATATCAGGATATTGGTAGGCCTATGTATTAGGATCTTGTCAAGCTTATATAAAAGGTACCGTGTTATACATTTCTTAGAATCAAGCTTATGTCATTATCAAGTTAAGCTTATAGCATGATCTGATTAAGCTTACTTCAAGATTAAGTTCAGCTTATAGCATGATCTGAATAAGCTAACTTCAAGATCAAGTTAAGCTTATAGCATGATCTAATTAAGCTTAATTCAAGATCAAGTTAAGTTTATAGCATGATCTAATTAAGCTTACTTCAAGATCAAGTTCAGCTTATAGCATGATCTGGTAAAGCTTAATTCAAGATCAAGTTCAGCTTATAGCATGATCTAATTAAGCTTAATTCAAGATCAAGTTCAGCTTATAGCATGATCTGGTTAAGCTTAATTCAAGATCAAGTTAAGCTTATAGCATGATCTGATTAAGCTTACTTCAAGATCAAGTTAAGCTTATAGTACGATCTGATTAAGCTTACTTCAAGATCAAATTCAGCTTATAGCATGATCTGATTAAGCTTACTTCAAGATCAAGTTAAGCTTATAGTACGATCTGATTAAGCTTACATCAAGATCAAGTTAAGCTTATAGCATGATCTGATTAAGCTTACTTCAAGATCAAGTTAAGCTTATAGCATGATCTGGTTAAGCTTAATTCAAGATCAAGTTAAGCTTATAGCATAATCTGGTTTAAGCTTAATTCAAGATCAAGTTAAGCTTATAGTACGATCATATCAAGCTCATAAGAAGCCTCTCTTAAGCTGAACAAGTATAGGACATCAGACTAACTTTGGATTCCGAAAAGTTCCCGTAACTTAATTAGTTTAATGAAGGCTTGGGCAGAGATAATGAGATGCAATTATCTTCACGGGAAAAATGTATCAATTGTTAATTAAGTTATTCATTAGTATATATGGCAAATTCGAAGGTCATAGTAACACACTCTTTCATATTTATGATTTGACTTTCTGTAATGAATATAGATGTATCTGAATATATCGTTGCATACAATCACTTTTATGAATAGGAATTATTCTCTCTGTAAAATTGTTTCGAATAAAAGAGAGCATTTATTTAATTGTTTCGCCGTGTAAACCTTTTACATATGTGAATGTATAATCACAGATGAACAATTTTATCTTGCAAG
>NW_028234406.1:1836829-1854329 GCF_977035675.1 Penaeus japonicus
TGATGATAAACAATGAAAAATAAACAAGTGAAGGTAAACAAATAACCAAATAAACGAATCAAGATAAACAAATAAACAAACAAACAAATGAAGACAAACAAATAGATGAATAAACAAACTCCATAATTTCTAGGGCCTCTTTCTTCCGCCCCCATTTGTAAAACGTCTAAAAATGACCATAATTTCTCAGACCCCCCCCCCCCCAGTCACTTCGCATGTGCTAGACTGTACATTTTTTTTTCGGTGGCTGTCACAGTTACTGGCTACTAACCTACCCCCCTCCCCCTCCCCCTCCCCTCCCCTAAAAAAACAACTGGAGAGGAGGCATCATGTTTTTTTTTTTTTTTTTTTTTTTTGTGTGTGTGTGTGTGTGTGTGTGTGTGATTTTTATGATTCCTTGTCGTCTTGACCGTGGGAGATTGGGATGTGTGAGTTTTCTTCTTTTCGTGTCTATCTGTCTCGTTTTCTCTCTCTCTCTCTCTCTCTCTCTCTCTCTCTCTCTCTCTCTCTCTCTCTCTCTCTCTCTCTCTCTCCTCTCTCTCTCTCTCTCCCTCTCTCTCTCTCTTCTCTCTCTCTCTCTCTCTCTTCTCCTTCCTCTCTCTCTCCTCTCCCTCCTCCCCTCTCTCTCTCCTCTCTCTCTTTTCACTCTCTCTCTATGTAGGAGTTTGGGATGTGTGAGTTTTCTTCTTTTCGTGTCTATCTGTCTCGTTCTCTCTCTCTCTCTCTCTCTCTCTCTCTCTCTCTCTCTCTCTCTCTCTCTCTGTGTGTCTATCTTTCCTTTTCTCTCTCTTTCTCTCTGCCTGTCTTTATGTTCTCCCCCTCTCCCTTTCTCACCCCTCCTCCCTTTCTCCTACCCCCTCCCAATACTTCTTTCATATTTCTTTTCTCTCCCTCTCTTTCTACTTCTCCGTCCCCTTCTCCCTCTACCTCCCTCTCCTTTTCCCTTCCGTCGCCCTCTTTCTCTCTTTTCTCTCCCTCTCTTCCTACTTCTCTGTCCCTCTCTCTCTCTCTCTCTCTCTCTCTCTCTCTCTCTCTCTCTCTCTCTCTCTCTCCCCCCTTTCCCTCTCACCCTTGGATCTCGCTCTGTCAGTTACACAATCTCCCGTTTCGTTGATCATCAGAAGCGTTTTTTGATCGCCTTCACATCAGCTGTTTCACATCAGCTGTTTCACATCAGCTGACTGTGGCGATGCGGATCTTGATGGCGAGAATTTCCTTTACGAAAGAGTGAATACGGTGATCAAGAATAGAATGAAGTAAAACAAAAAAGGGAGCAAATGAATTGGTAGATTTAAGAAATGAATATTGATAGATTGATTGATAGGTGGATAGGTAGATAGATAGATAGACAGGTAGATAGATTTATAGATAGACAGGTAGATAGATTTATAGATAGACAGGTAGATAGATTTATAATTAGACAGGTAGATGGATTTATGGATAGACAGGTAGATAGATTTATAGATAGACAGGTAGATAGATAGATAGACAGATAAATCAGGTAGATAGATTTGTAGATAGACAGTCAGATAGGTAACTAAATAGCAAGAGGGATATCTGCTGCATCCAGTAATGAACTGTAATTCCTAGACCTTATAAATTTTCCTTAAATATAGTTAGATCATACATAGATATAAGTGTGTAGACATTATACACATAGATATAGATACAAGAATAAGCTCTAAAACTATAAACTATAAAGTCACTAACGTCTTATATCATTTTAAAGATAAGATCAGACTTTCTATTAGTTTTATAGAATGTGTTGAGTCGTGAAATATGCACACGGTATACAAAGGGTATTTGAGGTGTTTTTTGTGTGAGTGAGTGTGAGTGTGTGTGTGTCTCTGTGTGTTTGTTTGTGTGTGCGTGTGTGTGTGTGTGTGTGTGCAGAGATATCTTATCCGTATGTCTATCTATACATACCCTATATGTGCATAGCTGCACCTATACCTCTACCTCTACCTCTACTTGTGCATACCCGAGTACCCTAGTTCACGTGCATGCGCCTGAATGCATGTGCGTGCGCGTGTGTATTTACCCCGGACTTGAGCACAAAGGCTTATCACGTGGCACTCTAATCGACTCAGAAATGAGGGAACGCTCCGCTGGCCCTGAAAATGGCATTAAACCTCATTTATCATCGGCGGAAATCTAAATTGAACACTCGAGCTCTTTTTTCCGTTTGTCTTTTGTCATTTTACTTCCTCTTCTGTTGAACTGGGTTTAGTTTTATTGTTATTATTGTCATTATTATTGTTATTATTATCATTGTGATGATGATGGTGGGGATGGTGATGACAATGGTGATGGTGATGAGGATGATGGGGATGGGGATGGTGACAATGGTACTGATAGTAATAAAGCAATAACAACAACAACAACTATTGTAATGATGAAAAAACAACAACAACCAAGCAACAAAAGTCAATTCAAATAATTCCAACGTTAAAAACAATAATGATAATGATGATAATGATTATAATGATAATGACAACTCAGACTCCGATGCTCCGTACCTACTTGAAGCTTCATCATTTCGAAGCCTCAACTTTACGAAACTTCACCATTGGGAACCTTCACCTTTTCGAAGCCTCGCGTTTCGATATCTCGCATTTTCGAAGCTTCACCTTTTCGAAACCTCGCCTTTTCGGAACATCGCTTTTCGAAGCCTCCCCTCTTCGAACCCTCCCCCCCCCTCCCCTTCCCAAACCCTCTCCCCCCTCCCGTTCCCGATGCCTCCCCTCTTCGAACCCTCTCCCCTCCCCCCTCCCGTTTCCGAAGCCTCCCCTCTTCGAACCCTCCCCCTCCCCCCCCTCCCGTTCCCGAAACCTCCCCTCTTCGAACCCTCCCCCCTCCCTCCCGTTCCCGAAGCCTCCCCTCTCCGAACCCTCCCCCTCCCCCCCCCCTCCCGTTCCCGAACCCTCCCCTCTTCGAACCCTCCCCCCCACTCCCCTTCCCGAAGCCTCCCCTCTTCGAACCCTAACCCCCCCCCCTCCCTCCCGTTCCCGAAGCCTCCCCTCCCCCCCTCTCCGAACCCTCCCCCCCTCCCGTTCCCGAAGCCTCAAAAGGGGGATTTATCGAACGAAACGCGAAGACGAGCGCGACGAGAGAATAAGGTTTCCCCAAAAGTGGTTTCCACAATTTGCATAATTTAGGTGCACTTTTAGCGTCGTTGCTCCTCTGACCTTTGAAACCTTTTTTAATCTATTTTTGCTTCTTTTTGTTATGTTTTGTTTACTTTATTTACTTTTTTTTATTCGTTTTCTGTGTTTTGTTTGTTTGTGTGTATGAGAGAGAGAATGAGGGAGGGAGAGAGAGAGAGAGAAAGATAAAGAGAGAGAGAGAGAGAAAGAAAGAGAGAGGGAGAGGGAGAAGGAGAAAGATAAAGAGAGAGAGAGAAAGAAAGAGTGAGAGAGAGAAAGAAAGAGTGAGAGAGAAAAAGATGAAGAGAGAGAGAAAAAAAAAGAGTGAGAGAGAGAAAGATAAAGAGAGAGAGAGAAAGAAAGAGTGATAGAGAGAGAGAGAAGGAGAAAAAAAGAAAGAAGCGAAAAAGAGAGAGAGGGAGAGAAGAGAAAGAGAGTGCGTGCCATAATTCAGCAAGAGTTTCACCTATGATGCGTGCGCCCCGCATGTATTTCCGTGCTTGCGCCTCAATTCCCGTGCGTGTGTATCAGTTTTTAGTGCGTGTGCGTCTCTCTATGTGCGTGTGCGTCTCTCCATGTGCGTGTGCGTCTCACCATGTGCGTGTGCGTCTCACATGTGCGTGTGCGTCTCTCCATGTGCGTGTGTACACATTTCGTCTCCTTGTGTATTTTTGCGCTTGTGTGGGGTGTGGACGGGGAGTGAAACACGCAAATGTGTGCCATGGGCGGGGTCGTTTGTTCAGGCACGAGAGTCCCAGAGAGAGAGAGCCAGGGGGCCAGAGTCACGCGGTGCCAAGAGCCATGGGTGTGGTAAGATAGGTAGGGGAGGGGAGGGGGGGACGGGAGGGGAGGGGGGTAGGGACTGAGGGGTGAGGAGGGAGGAGGGATTGAAGGGTGGGGAGGGGGGTAGGGATTAAGGGGAGGGGAGGGGAGGGGAAGGGGATAGGGACTGAGGGGAGGGGAGGGATAGGGATGAGGGAAGGAGGGGAGAGAAGGAATAGGAAGAAAGGGGTGGGGTAGGGATGTTGGAAGGAATAGGAAGGTGAGGGAAGTAGGAGGAGAGAGAAGGAATAGGAAGAAAGGGGGTAGAAGGCGAGGGAAGGAATAGGAAGGAATAGGGGAAGAAAGAGGAGAGAGGACGAATAGGAAGGGAAGGGTGTAGGGATGAGGGAAGGGATATGAAGGAGAGGGAAGAAGGAATAGGGAGAAAGGGGAAGGAATAGGAAGGGGAAGGGGGGAAGAAGGAGGGGAGAGAAATAATAGGCAGAAAGGGGAGGGGGTAGGGATGAGGGAAGGAATAGGATAGGGAGGGGGTAGGGGATGGTGGGAGGAGTTGCCATCTCGGGGAGGGATAGAGGAGAGGGGGGGTGGATTCCAGCCTTGAAGTGGTAGCGCCAGGGGTAAGGAGGTGGGGAGGGGGGGTTAGGTAGTATCTACAGCAGGGTGCAGGGCCTTGGAAGGGGGGGGTGGGGGGAGGGTTAACGCTTAAGGTGAGGGAGTAAGAGCCCTAGGGGGGAGGGGGGAGGGGGGGAGTAATCAGATCGATGGCTATATTTTCAAAGTCTTTGTTGCAATAATTGGAGAAAGCAAATATGCAGGTTGAAGAACAGGAGCCGTCTTTCATCTTTTTTTTTTTTTCTTTCTTTCTTTTTTTTTTCTTTTTTTTGTTCTATATCTAATTAACGAATAATTACAGGTCAATTTTGGCAACTGAATTTAGGATGTTAATTCTATCACTGAACGGACGGCTGTTCACTTTGTTAGCGAATTTCTGATGCCAACTTTTGTTAATAGAACTTTTTTAGCGTCTTTTTTTACGACTTTAAACATCTCCATAGCTATCTATCTGTCTGTTTGTGTTTTTGTCTATCTATCAGTCTAACTACCTATCTGTCTGTTCTATCTATATCTCTGCCTATCTATCTATCTAATTCCATCTCTATTTATTTATGCATCTATTTATGTATATATGTATTTATTCATCTCTACTTATCTATCTATCCATTTCTATCCATCTATCTACCTTCCTGTCTATTTGTCTATCTATCTATATATCAATTTATTTACTTACCTACTTACCTATTTCCCCAACTATCTAGCTATTTCTCTATTTACCTACTTCCCTATTTATCATTCTCTCTATCTATCGATCTATCTATCTATTCATCTACTGTACCTATCTATCCCTATCTATCTGTTTATCTATCTACCTATCTATCTATCTACCTATTCATCTATCTATATATCTACCTATTCATCTATCTATATATCTACCAATCTATCGATCTATCTATCTATCTATCTACCTACCTATCTATCTATTTATCTATCAACCAGTCAATCAACAAACCTACCCACCTACCTATCTATCTCTGCCTGTACTATCTATCTATCTATCTACCTTCCTTAATTTTCGTGCATCTGTATGAGTGTCAATTAACAGCCATTCGTACAAGTGTTAATCCTAACAAAAGGAACCGTAGCTAATGTCATATCTATTCATATCTATTCGTGAGTGTGAGGTGAGAGCTGTTATGCCTTCTATTGTGAGACATGATTGCGTGTTGTCTTGTTTTCCTTGTCATATTTAAGGTAGTAAGACTATGCGTCATGCTTATAATAACAGAGCTGGGGTGAGTGTTAGTTGTGCGTGTCTCTGTGTGTGGCTTGTTTTGTGTGTGGTTTTGTGTGTGTGTGTTTGTGTGTGTGTGTGTGTTTGTGTGTGTGTGGCTTTGTGTGTGTGTTTGTGGGTGTGTGTCTGTGTCTGTGTGTGTGTGTGTGTGGTTAGGTGTCTTTCCGTGTACGTTTGTATGTACGTTTGTGTGTGTGTTTTTGTGTACGCGTATGCGCCTTTGTGCGTGTGTCTGAGCACTCTTTCGCG
This sequence comes from Penaeus japonicus, assembly GCF_977035675.1. Classification (NCBI taxonomy): domain Eukaryota; kingdom Metazoa; phylum Arthropoda; class Malacostraca; order Decapoda; family Penaeidae; genus Penaeus; species Penaeus japonicus. Next base: position 1,842,857 of record NW_028234406.1, read on the forward strand.
TGGTTCTAGGCAATAACAAAGACTTTACTAAAAGTTCAAGACAACCGAAAATATTCCAGATTTATTTTCTTTATTTTTTTAATAGTTAGGCCTCTAATTTAGATTCACTCAGAATTTCATCACAAAACTACGAGGTCTACTAGTAGGCACATAATCCATTGGAATGATTTAGTATAAAAGCAACTATAAAAAAAAAGCATCATCTTTAATCAAACCAACAAGCCTTTATAGATATAATTCATATCACTACTAAAATACTTGGCTATCAGAATTAAATGCTTTAACCTCTAACAAATGTATTGCATGGCGTGAAAACTATGCATATCGTAATGCATGAAAATAGTTTTAAGAAGCTCAAATAATTGCAAACCCGAGAAGCGTCTTTCACCAAATGTCAAATTTCTAATATAAACTCTCGTTCGTTATACACACACACACACACACATACACACACACACACACACACAATATATATATATATATATATATATATATATATATATATATATATATATATATATATATATATATATATATATATGTATGTATGTGTGTGTGTGTGTGTGTGTGTGTGTCTGTGTGTGTGTGTGTGTGTGCGGCAATTTTCCTCGCGTGCATGTTTCCTGTTTCCTGAGCCATAATAATGACACCTCCCCTCTGGCATGCCGATTTTGTCACGGTGGGTCGTTAATTATCACAGATTATTGTAAATTACGTGTTGTTCCTGTCTGTGGCGGTGGCATGTTGAATTTTGAATGAGCTTTGGTCCAAAGTTCATTCATAATTCGTGTATGTGTGTGTATATGCGTGTGTATGTGGGCGGGTGGGTGGATACGGGTGCTAGGGTTAGTGTGTTTGTGTGTGTGTGTGTGTGTGTTGTTTTTGTTGTTCTTATTGTAGTCGTTTTTGCGTGAACGTGTGCACAAGCGTACTTACATGTTTTTTGTTCACATCTCCCTACATGTTTTTTGTTCACATCTCCTTACATGTTTTTCTTCACATCCCCTTACATGTTTTTTTGTTCCCATCTCCTTATATGCTTTTTTGCTCACATCTCCCTACATGTTTTTTGTTCACATCTCCCTACATGTTTTTGGTTCACATCTCCCTACATGTTTTTTGTTCACATCTCCCTACATGTTTTTTGTTCACATCTCCCTACATGTTTTTTGTTCACATCTCCTTACATGTTTTTCTTCACATCTCCTTACATGTTTTTTGTTCCCATCTCCTTATATGCTTTTTTGTTCACATCTCCCTACATGTTTTTTGTTCACATCTCCTTACATGTTTTTCTTCACATCTCCTTACATGTTTTTTGTTCCCATCTCCTTATATGCTTTTTTGTTCACATCTCCCTACATGTTTTTTGTTCACATCTCCTAACATGCTTTTTATTCACATCTCCCTACACGTTTTTTATTCACATCTCCCTACATGTTTTTTATTCACATCTCCCTACATGTTTTTAGTTCACATCTCCCTACATGATTTCCGTGTGAATGTATACATGCCCGTTTTTGCGCGAACGTGTGTACAAGCGTACGTACATGTTTTTTGTTCACATCTTCTAACATATTTTTTATTCACATCTCCCTACATGTTTTTTATTCACATCTCCTTACCCCTACACTCACACCGATCAAGCAAATCCAGTCATCAATTCAGAGGAAAAAGTCTCCCATTTCCTTACCGCCTCGGAGACAGTGCGTGGGCGTGGGCGTCGCCTATTATCTCATCTTCCATGATGGGTTTGCCAGCCTCCGAGAACCGATGTCATCAATGAATCATTTGCATAAAGGGTGTCATTGAGGATGCTCAAGTTGTCGCCAAGGTAAATGGACGAATAACCTTGAGATCGATTCAAGTTGGGACACTTAATCAACTTCGTGTTGCAAGTTGATTAAGTCGTTGTTTTTTTTTTGTTGTTGTTGTTGTTGTTGTTTTGCTGTTGTTGTTGTTGTTTTGCTGTTGTTGTTGTTGTTTTGCTGTTGTTGTTGTTGTTTTTGTTTTGGAGATGGATATGGGGGCGGGGGGAACGGGGGGCTATTGTTGCTTTGTGAAATTAATGCGGTCTTTCACAAAGGTATTGATTTCATTGTTGCAAAGAAACGTTTTGTTGAGAAGATTATGTAAAAACTTTACCTCTGATGGAGACCTTCTTGTGCCACCTCTGATGAGGAGGAGATAGGAAAAGGAGGGAGGAAAGAGAGATGGGAGGAGGAGATAGGAAAAGGAGGGAGGGGAGGGAGATGGGAGGAGGAGATAGGAAAAGGAGGGAGGAAAGGGAGATGAGAGGAGGAGATAGGAAAAGGAGGGAGGATAGAGAGATGGGAGGAGGAGAGAGAAGAGTGAGCAGACACTGTGAGGGAAGGCGAACGGAGGAAGGAGGAGAATAGGAGAGGGAGGGAGGAAAAGAAGATGGAAGGAGGAGAAGAGGAAGAAAGAAATGAAGAAGGAATACGAAGGGGAAAAGAGGGGGGTGGGAGGAGGAGCGAGGAGAGGGAAAAGGCATAGAGGGAAGGATAGAGGAAGGAGTCGAGAAGTGAGAATGAGTAGATTGAAACGAAAAAGGAAGAAAGAAGGAAGAGAAGTGGACAAGAATAAGAAGAGAAAGAGAAAGAAGGCCAAGCAAGTTACGGAACCAAAGCAAAAAAAAAAGAAAATAAAAAATAAATAAATGAAAAAAAATGAAAAAATAAAAAAATGATGAAAAAAATAAAAAATGATAATAATAAACACAACAAAACAGGAGAACAACCCACATGTCCATTCGATAACAAATACATAATTGACATATCCTTTCTTTTTTACACAATCAAGTAAAAAATAGAGAATGCATAAACTTATACATATCTTATGCTCTTGGAAATACTTGGAAATAAAAAAATAAATAAAATAAAATACGTTGCCGCTGAGACATTCATGAGTGAATGACATGTGGATCTAGGAAAGAATTTATTGGGGCGCGGGGGGTAGGGGGGGAGGTGGGGGTGGGGGGATATCTTTGGTAGCGTGTTTGTGAGGGATCTCTTTAGATGTTTAATAATGTATTTGCATGTGTGTTTGTGTGTTTGTTTGTTTGTGTTTGTTTGTGTGTGTGTGTTTTTGTTTGTGTGTGTATATGAGTGATTTCTTTAGATGTTTAATAATGTATTTGCATGCGTGTCTGTAAGTTTGTTTGTGTGCGTGTGTGTGTATGTTTGTGTATATGTTTGTGTGTGTGTGTATGTGTGTGTGTCTGTTTGTGTGTGTGTGTGTGTCTTCGTTCCTTTGTCTTCGCAGTCTTTCGCGTGATTACTGGAAGTCACTCCCGTCCAAGACATTTGAAAATGCGAGGTCTTGATTCAGTTACTCACCCAAATAACTGTGTTTAAGCTTTCAACTGTAATGGATAAGTGTAATTTTGATAAGTAAGTCACCAAATAAGCAAAAGAGAAAAAAAAAACTCATCTGCAATTGATAAGTGCAATTTTGATAAGTCAGTCAGCATAAAAGCAAGAGGAAAAACTCCCTCGGGAATTATTTAACTTATCATAAGGCCTAAAAAAAAAAAAAAAATAAATAAATAAATAAAAAAATAAATAATGTTGATGCTGATTGTCTGTTTCTTTATAAGTTCTCTCACTTATATTTCCTTCTACTTAGAATTCCAGATCGTCGAGACATGAAGTGAAAATTGGCATCTGATAATCTATAATCAATCACCACTCGTTTCTAATTACTAGAAACGAAAGCCATGAAAAGCATCAACATTTAGAAAATAAAACAAAACGAAACAAAACTAAAAAAAAGATTCGGAAAAGATATAGAATTCTTAACAATTGTCTACGTCAACATAAACTGTCTTGGTTAAGCAAGCTATGTATCCAGGGAAGTATTGCTATATCTAACTCACGTTCTCCCTCGCGATATATAACAATAACTTCTTTTATGTTTCACTCTAAGTAAATTAACTAAAGCAAATCTAAATTAACCTAATTGTATCGGAACCTAACCTAACCTATCCTATCTTACCTTATTAATCTACTCTAAACTAACTTAAAAGTAGCCTAAGCTAGTCTAATCTAATCTAATCTAATCTAACTTAACGTAACGTAACCTAACTTTACTTAACCTGACCTGACGTAATCTAACCTAATCTAATCATACCTAACTAAACTGAACATGCCTAACTCAACCCAACCTAACTAAACCTAACATAACCTAACTTAACCTAACAATAGTTAAACAACAACTTTAACTTTAACAGTATCATAACATACCCTCCTATACCCAAACTTAACCAAGTGTAATCTGAAATAATCCGTTAATTAGTTTAGTTTATCATAATTTGATAGGAAATGATTGATGGCGGTATTACCATAGTGAATTATAAAGGGTCTTCATCAGAATATGTGGACGTGTGTAGGTTAGGCTGTGTGTCTGAACGTGTGTGTGTGTGTGTGTGTGTGCGCGTGTGTGTGTGTGTGTGTGTGTGTGTGTGTGTGGTGTGTGTGTGTGTGTGTGTGTGTGTGTGTGTGAGTGTTTGAATGTCTGTGAGTATTCATATGCCTGTAATTTCAACTCAAACATTCAAAGAAATAACACAAGCTATTCCATGTTTTCAAGATTTCTCAATACCCGGCTTTGTACACTTTCTCATGGTACATATCAGTAACGTTATTCAACCAGAACTAGTATATTCAATAAATCATTTGCATAAAAGATGCCATTGACTACACTAAGATATACTACCAAGAACCTTGAGACAATCTATTGAGTTCAGATACAAAATCGTTTTTTTTTTTTCTTCTTCTTCTTCTTTTTATCAAGGCAAAAAAATGCACTTGCGAGATTGGTAATAACTGACTGAATGCATGTCTGAATACTGCTATTTTTCAAAGGAGATATAAAATTATTATAGCATTGCTAGTCAACAAATAATTTTCGTCCCCAGCCTGCCATTCTTCACATAAATAACACCTATAAACAACTGACTGACTCCAGCTGTTACCAGCGCTGGCAACCGTTGTAAACAGACATGTACCCTGGCTGTGACCCGAAGACATAGACCTTCTCTTGTTGCAGCACTTAATTTGGGTGGCTGGACAATACACTAACTCCCTGCCGGCGGGCTGGAGGTCAGAGCTCAGAGGTCTGTGTTCTGCTGTCCTGTTCTGACCTCTCTTGTCTTCCGTTTCTCTCTCTGTTTCTTTCTGACTCTGCTTATCTGACCCGTTTATGTGGTGACACCGGCAACTTGGGTTACTTTCTCCGCACCCTGGGCATTATGCTAATGGATACAGCTGAAGGGACCAGATTTTATGCCACATGGCATAAGAGAATATAATGCATTTAAATGAGAGTAAAGGTGAGATGGAAAGTGACGTCAATAGATGGTCCCAGCAATGACGTAGAAGGTAAATAGAGAAGGTTAATGGTGCTTACGGTCTGGCACGAGTGTGGGCGTGTCAGCTGGTGCCAGGTGTGGGCCTAGGCAGGAAGCAGGTGTTGGGTCAGTCACTAGGGAGGAGTAGTGGTCTTGAAGAACTAACATTACAATAATAACACTGAATAATAAACCTAGAAACTAGGCTTAGATTCGATTACCTTGATTTCTATGTACTTTTAGTTCCTTAAGACACACTGCTCCTTAGTGGCAGTTTTGGTAGGGAGTGAGGAGGAGAGGGAGGGAGAGAAGAGGGAGAAGGGAGGATGACGGGTGGAAGGGGAAGGAGGAGAGAACAAGAGGAAGAAGAAAGGAGAAGACTAAGAAGGGAAGAGGAACAATAAAAAAGTTGAAGGTAAGAAAAGGAGGAGAAGGAAAAAGTGAACAAGGAGACGAAAGAGGAAAACGAGGGTTATTAAAGCAAGACAGAGCAGAACAGAAAGAAAAAGAATAAGACAACAAAGGAAACAACCGTAAATCAATCCCCCCCCCCCAAAAAAAAAAAAAAAAAATCCGGAATATCTATTACTTGCCCTTTTTTTTCCAATAATCAAAAACCCAGGAGTGTCAAAGAATAAAAAAAAAAACATCAAACCCACACGAATCTATAGATGCTTCCCACGTGGCTAGTAATTGCTACAGGAAACTCTGGTTTGTTGAAGAGATCGGAAGTTCCACGGCCAAAGAAACGGACTCATGAATAGTGTATGTCGTAGGCAGGGAAGGTAATTTCTCAGAAAAAAAAGGAAAAATGTGTGGCAGTGATAAGCACATTTTCCTCTCACGTCTGCTCGAAAATATTGGTAATAGATTTGTGTGTGTGTGAGAGAGAGAGAGATAGAGAGATAGAAAGACTGAGTGAGTAAGTGAGTGAGGGAGAGAGAGAGAGAGAGAGAGAGAGAAAGAAAGAAAGAGAGAGAGAGAAAGAGCAAGGAAGGGAAGGAAGAAGGCAATATAGTTTTGTGTATTTGAGAAAGAGAGAGAGAGAGGGATTGTGTGTGTGTGTGTGTTTTATAAAATATTTGTGTCATAAAACATATAGAATATGTTATCCTGTTCGTGCTGCAGAATAGTTAAGCATGCATGCCTGCGATTTAGAGCGTGTGATTCGTCAGCCCACATGTGTGTGCGTGTGTGTGTGTGTGTGTCTGTGTGCCTGTGTACGCTTACGTGCGCGCGTGTTACATACATAATCACACACACACAAACACAAACAAAAACACACCCAACCAACTAATCACACACACACACACACACAAACACACACACACACCCAACCAACTAATCACACACACACACACACACACACACAAACATACACACACACACCCAACCAACTAATCACACACACACAAACACACACACACACCCAACCAACTAATCACACACACAAACACACACACACACACGCACAAACAAAAACACACCCAACCAACTAATCACACACACACACACACACACACACACAAACACACACACACACACACAACCAACTAATCACACACATACACACACACAAACACACGCACCCAACCAACTAATCACACACGCACACACCCAACCAACTAATCACACACACACAAACAAACACACACAACCACACGAAACCCAAGCCCTAAATCTCTCTCCTCTTAAAATCCAATTTCCTGTGCTGTTTCTTTTCCTTTACCTCCGAAGCCCAAACCCTTTACCGCGTCGCGTCATCGGGGCTAAAGTCGCTCTACGATTCGAAGTTTAACCCAAGTATCGAAAACCGTTGCATAAATCCCTCTTGCTCTGCCATTAACTGCCAGGAAGTTCTAGAAGCTTCCTTCCTTCTGTATTTTTTCCTTCGGATTAAGCAGTTGCATTGCCGGTCATGTATTTCATTCCAGTTCTATATTCCATTTCTGGTTACTTTTTTCCATTCCAGATTTAGTTACATATTCTATTTCTGTTCCTTTTTCCATTCCAGGTCTAGTTCCATATTCTATTTCTATTACTTTTTCTATTACATTTCTAGTTCCATATTCCATTTCTGTTACTATTCCATTCCAGATTTAGTTACATATTCTATTTCTGTTACTTTTTTCCATTCCAGTTTTAGTTCCATATTCCATTTCTGTTACTTTTTCCATTCCAGTTTTAGTTCCATATTCCATTTCTGTTACTTTTCCATTCCAGTTTTAGTTCCATATTCCATTTCTGTTACTTTTTTCCATACCAGGTTTAGTTCCATATTCTATTTCTGTTATTTTTTCCATTCCAGTTTTAGTTCCATATTCCATTTCTGTTACTTTTTTCATTCCAGTTTTAGTTCCATATTCCATTTCTGTTACTTTTCCATTCCAGTTTTAGTTCCACATTCTATTTCTGTTACTTTTTTCCATACCAGGTTTAGTTCCATATTCCATTTCTGTTACTTTTTTCATTCTAGTTTTAGTTCCATATTCCATTTCTGTTACTTTTTCCATTCCAGTTTTAGTTCCATATTCTATTTCTGTTACTTTTTCTATTCCAGGTTTAGTTCCATATTCCATTTCTGTTACTTTTTCTATTCCAGGTTTAGTTCCATATTCCATTTCTGTTACTTTTTCCATTCCAGTTCTAGTTCCATATTCCATTTTTGTTACTTTTTCCATTCCAGTTTTAGTTCCATATTCCATTTCTGTTACTTTTTCCATTCCATTTATTTATTCCATACTTGTTCCTTATTACAGCTCTGTTCCTTAACTCATTCCGGTTGCTTATTTAATTCCAGTTAATCATTTCGTTATATTTCTTAGTTTATCCAAATTACTCATTCTATTCCTGTTTCTCATTCCATTCCTGTTCCTCATTCCCTTCCATTCCTGTTTCTCATTCCATTCCTGTTTCTCATTCCATTCCTGTTTCTCATTCCATTCCTGTTTCTCATTCCATTCCTGTTCCTCATTCCCTTCCATTCCTGTTTCTCATTCCATTCCTGTTCCTCATTCCCTTCCATTCCTGTTTCTCATTCCATTCCTGTTTCTCATTCCATTCCTGTTTCTCATTCCATTCCTGTTTCTCATTCCATTCCTGTTTCTCATTCCATTCCTGTTTCTCATTCCATTCCTGTTCCTCATTCCCTTCCATTCCTGTTCCTTATTCCATTCCATTCCTGTCCCTTATTTTTTTAACATTCCCTCTTCCATTCCAATTATTTGTGCTAGTCCCATTCCTGTTCCATATTCCATTTGATTCCCTATTCCATTCTACTTCTGATTGCATTCCATCCTTTGTTCCATTCTAAATCCTCATTGTATTTATGTTCTTTATCCCATTCCAGTTCCTTATTCCATTCCTGTTCTTTATTTCATTTCATTCCTACTCCATTTGAATTACTTATTACGTTCCAATTCTTTAGTCCACTTCATTCCCTATTCCATTCTATTCCCGTTCCTAATTCCATTCAAATTCTTCATTCCATTCCAATTCCTTATTTCATTCAAATTCCTTATTCCATTCTAATTCCTTATTTCATTCCAATTCCTTATTCCATTCATTGCAATTCGTTTTTCCATTCCAATTCCTTATTCCATTCCCGTTCCTTATTCCCGTTCGTAGGGGATCCAAATCTATTCTCTGCTGACGTCATACATGAGGAAGATTAACATTAATTAACAGTGAAACGATTATATTAATCTCTTTCCCGCGCCACTGAGGAATCGAACGGTGTAATGAAATTAGAAATGTTCTCATAAATAGCTTTGTGATTTTGATTTTTTATCAATGGATTAGCGTTTGATATTGCTGTCTGATGATTTGCAATACGTTGCAGGGTGTCTTTCATGGAGGTTCTGGAGTCAAGTTGATGTGTCCTTTGTGATTTGGTATGTTTTTGGGTGTGTAATTATATATATATTTTTTTCTAATGTTTGTCTTTTTTTTTCTTCTTTCTATTTTTTTTCGTGGTTTTGTGTTTTGTTTCTCTATTCTTGTTATCTTTCTCATTCCTGTTCTTGTTCCTATATTTTCTTTTTTCTTTTTTTTTCATGTTTTGTCTCTCTATCTGTAATCACGCAATTCTTCTTCCTTAACGTAACTCACTCAGACACACTCTATCTCACGCAAACTTACTAACGCTAATCCTAACTCACTCAGACACACTCTATCTCACGCAAACTTACTAACGCTAATCCTAACTCACTCAGACACATTCTATCTCACTCAAACTTACTAACGCTAATCCTAACTCACTCAGACACATTCTATCTCACGCAAACTTACTAACGCTAATCCTAACTCACTCAGACACACTCTATCTCACGCAAACTTACTAACGCTAATCCTAACTCACTCAGACACACTCTATCTCACGCAAACTTACTAACGCTAATCCTAACTCACTCAGACACACTCTATCTCACTCAAACTTACTAACGCTAATCCTAACTCACTCAGACACACTCTATCTCACGCAAACTTACTAACGCTAATCCTAACTCACTCAGACACACTCTATCTCACGCAAACTTACTAACGCTAATCCTAACTCACTCAGACACATTCTATCTCACGCAAACTTACTAACGCTAATCCTAACTCACTCAGACACACTCTATCTCACGCAAACTTACTAACGCTAATCCTAACTCACTCAGACACACTCTATCTCACGCAAACTTACTAACGCTAATCCTAACTCACTCAGACACACTCTATCTCACTCAAACTTACTAACGCTAATCCTAACTCACTCAGACACACTCTATCTCACGCAAACTTACTAACGCTAATCCTAACTCACTCAGACACATTCTATCTCACTCAAACTTACTAACGCTAATCCTAATTCACTCAGACACATTCTATCTCACTCAAACTTACTAACGCTAATCCTAATTCACTCAGATACACTCAAACTTACTAACGCTAATCCTAGTTCACTCAGACACACTCTAACTCACTCAAACTTACTAACGCTAATCCTAATTAACTCAGATACACTCAAACTCACTCAAACTTACTAACGCTAATCCTAACTCACTCAGACACATTCTATCTCACTCAAACTTACTAACGCTAATCCTAATTCACTCAGACACATTCTCTCTCACTCAAACATACTAACGCTAATCCTAATTTACTCAGACACACTCTATCTCACTCAAACTTACTAACGCTAATCCTAACTCACTCAGACACATTCTATCTCACTTAAACATACTAACGCTAATCCTAACTCACTCAGACACATTCTATCTCACTCAAACTTACTAACGCTAATCCTAACTCACTCAGACACACTCTATCTCACTCAAACTTACTAACGCTAATCCTAACTCACTCAGACAAATTCTATCTCACTCAAACTTACTAACGCTAATCCTAACTCACTCAGACACACTCTATCTCACTCAAACTTACTAACGCTAATCCTAACTCACTCAGACACATTCTATCTCACTCAAACTTACTAACGCTAATCCTAACTCACTCAGACACACTCTATCTCACTCAAACTTACTAACGCTAATCCTAACTCACTCAGACAAATTCTATCTCACTCAAACTTACTAACGCTAATCCTAACTCACTCAGACACACTCTATCTCACTCAAACTTACTAACGCTAATCCTAACTCACTCAGACACATTCTATCTCACTCAAACTTACTAACGCTAATCCTAACTCACTCAGACACACTCTATCTCACTCAAACTTACTAACGCTAATCCTAACTCACTCAGACACATTCTATCTCACTCAAACTTACTAACGCTAATCCTAACTCACTCAGACACACTCTAACTCACTCAAACTTACTAACGCTAATCCTAACTCACTCAGACACACTCTAACTCACTCAAACTTATTAACGCTAATCCTAACTCACTCAGACACACTCTAACTCACTCAAACTTATTAACGCTAATCCTAACTCACTCAGACACACTCTAACTCACTCAAACTTACAAACGCTAATCCTAACTCACTCAGACACACTCTAACTCACTCAAACTTACTAACGCTAATCCTAACTCACTCAGACACACTCTAACTCACTCAAACTTATTAATGCTAATCCTAACTCACTC
>NW_028234406.1:1859329-1861829 GCF_977035675.1 Penaeus japonicus
GATATCCACTTTCCATCAGCAGTTAGTGTTGAGGCTTTTCGTGCACATGTAGTTTAAAATCAGTTATTTACAAAACGGTAATTACAGGAACGCGACATAAGTGAATTAAAAAAGATTGTTGTTGATAGGAGAGTGATCACCTTTTGACTTGTGCCACGGAGAGACCGCAGGGTTATCATTTTCACAATTTAATTTTTTCCCCTGGTGTGGATTAACTACATTGTGGTAATAAATAACAATTGTGGCTTTTTTCCATGTCGGTGACTTTATTTCAGTTACGATGACAATTCACACACCAACTCTCTTACAGTGTATAACTAGAGGAATTTTAATATCATGGGAAAGCAGATATTTCGTTTTGTACATCCGCAGATAACAAATGAAGTTTTTTTTTTATGGATATGAAACATGAAATATAATATATGAAATAATTCAGTGAGTGTACTTGGAAATATTTTCATGTATTTGGTTATTCTTTTACATGTGTAATGTGTGTGTGTGTGTGTTTGTTTGTGTGTGTGTGTGTGTTTGTGTTCGTGTGTGTGTGTGTGTGTGTGTGTGTGTGTGCATGTGCGTGTGTTCGTGTGTGTACGTGTGTGTGTGTTCGTGTGTGCGTGTGTTCGTGTGTGTGTGTGTGTGTCCCTGTGCTAAATATCTGTTACCGCTTTCACGACCACGTGTATGCAATTACATTAGAGTCCACGTCTTATTGCAAAGCAGCAATTTCCGCCACACTTTCTAATTCCTTTTCGTGTAAACTCCCTTGTCTCTGGTTCTTGCTTCATGCATATTCCGGTTGCATTTTTCTGCTTGCATCGCCATGATATGTTGCTTGCTACGTAACCAACGCCACCAGATCCCACAGCCGGTGTGCTTGCATGGAGTCATTTGAGTTATTTTTCTGATATTTCATTATAATCTGTTTGAATCTTATTTATTACTCTTTGTTTTTGGTGTTTTATTTCTATCTGTTTTAAGTGGTTATAAGTAATTTATGTTTGTTTGATTTTTTTCATTTTCATTTTCCCTTTATATTATGCATGATTGCTTTTAGTAAACACACACACACACGCACAAACACACACAGACACATACAGCCCCCCCACACACACGCACACACACATATACAGCCCCCCCACACACACGCACGCACGCACGCACACATACCCCCCCCCCACACACACACACACACACGAGCGCGCGCGCACACACACACACAAGAAACCACAGTCAAATCTCCTTCAGTTTACCTTTCACCTTTCCACTCCTTAGAGCTTGAAATAATCTCTCCTAATACATTCAGTCGTCTTGTATTTTTTTTTTTTTTTTAAATCTCCTTTTCATTAAAAAAAGGGGGGGGAGGGTAAAAACAGAAGAATGTCTTGAAGTGCTTGCGTAGCTCCCTTGTCAGCTGATTTTGAGTTTGTTTGTTTTATTGTTTTTCGTCTCTCTTCTTTACTTTTTTGTTTGTTTTTTATTCTTTGTCTTTTTTCCTTCTACTTCCCTGTGTTCTTGGATGTTTTGTTCGTTTGATTGTTTGTTTTTAAATATAGCTAGCATGTGACAATGTATTTCGGAGGTTTATACTTCCTGATAATTTTTCTTTCTTTCCTTGTTTATCTAGAAATTTGGATAATCATCCAAATTATAACGCGCAACATTTGTTTTTGTTTTTTGTTGTCTTAAAAGGGATTATATAGGATTATTTCTTCTTATCAAAGGTATAGAAACTCATATTGCATCTCGAAATTGCAGACAAGGAAATGTTATAATGATCAACTATGATTGCTAGATCTCAAGGTATCATCTCGAGTTTTAAATAATAACTTTTTTTCATTTTAGTTATAACACTTTCATATAGATAATAACTTATAAGAATGAGTTTACAAGAGGTAAGTAAATAATAACAGCTTGATACTAAATCATTTTGATATACTGATTATTAGTCTAGATTTCCTTTTAATCTCTCTCTTCCCTCTCTCCCTTTCATAGAATATAGGGAGAAGACGGAGAAATGATAATGACGAATAAAACAAACATTTAAAAAAAATATAAAAATAAAAAAAAACAATGAAAAAATACAAAAGAAATAAAAACGAAGATTAATAGTCATGGGTCGTTATAAGTCATCTAAATGCAGACAAGAATGTGCAATATTTACTTAATTATCTCAGAACACGCTATATTGTGCTTGGTATACATGCATTAGACGCTTACTAAGAGCGTTTTATTATTTAGGATATAGTGGCAACGAGTGTGGTGTTGTGGTGTGATTTATGCTCGAGTCGCCGCTGTGTCTCAGGGAGTGCGTGCGTGCTTGCTCGTTTGCTTGCGATGGATTCAAGAAGCAAAATAGAATAAAATAGCAAAAGGGCTATCGGCAAAGTCGTGTGCTTTCTTGCTTTTCCCTTCGTTTTCGTGCTTGCTTGCTTGCTTCCTTGCTTTGCTTGCTTGCTTTGCTTTCTTTGCTTGCTTGCTTTGCTTGCGTTCGTGTCTCCAA
>NW_028234406.1:1869329-1871829 GCF_977035675.1 Penaeus japonicus
TTCTTTTTTTCTCCTTCTTCTTCTTCTTCTTCTTCTTCTTCTTCTTCTTCTTTTTCTTCTTCTTCTTCTCTTCCCTTCCTTCTCTTGCTCCATCGACTTATCTTTTTCCCTTTTCTTTTCCCTCTCCTTCACCTTCCCGTTCTCCTTATCCACTTCTTATCTTCCCAATCCATTTCCTCTTCTTCTTCCTCTTCGCTTCACTCCTATTCCTATTCGGTCCCCTCTTCCTCTTACCTTCCTCTTTTACTTCTTTTCCTAGCCTCTCTCCCCCCCCCCTCTCATCCCCCTCCATCATCTCCAAAATATGTCACTAAACTTGTCTCTACAAAGTTCAAGCTCAAGATTTGAACTTGGCTTGTCTCTCTCTGTCTCATTTTTACAAGACCCCTGAATTTCCGGCCTTGAGTCTTAGTCGCCATATTGTTTTGGTAGCGTGTTCCTTATTCAAGAGAGTGAAAAGATGGAAATATGATAGTATACCATTAATATATAAATATATATATATATATATATATATATATATATATATATATATATATATATATATATATATATATATATATATTTTTATTTATATTTTTTTTTTTTTTTTTTTTTTTTTTTTTTTTTTTATCAAGTATTATGTTGTTGTTTTTTCAAATACTTTCTTTCACTCTTTTTAAAGAGAGAGATAAAGACCTGTATGACTATTTTAGAAGCAATGGTTGACATAAAAAAAATAATAATGTGTAAGAACTTTCTTTCATCTATTTATCATTGAAAAAAAATCTCAATTATTAAGCCATACTTAAATATTTTTTTAAAAAGTCGCAAAAGATGAGCTTTTGCAAATATATCATAATAGATTATATTTCATATTTTCCCTTTTCTTCGTTACATAATTGTCTTTGCTCTTTAACTTCCGGTCAAACCTCGAAGACTAAGCTTTAAAAAAAAAAAAGACAGACACAATGAACCTCCCCTTTGACCTTTTCTTTGGCAAACAAGGAAAATATATTTCATCCTAATTCTCTATGGCAGTTTAAAGCAGGACCTTCCTTTAGGGTATCAAAATGACCGCCATTTTTTGTCAACAATAAGAAAAAGTCCTTAAATGTTTATGGTTACATTAACTCATCCTAACGAGGTCTTTTTGAATGCTTTGGGCTATACATTTTAATAGATGTATCCGTTTGTATAAGAGAGAGACACTTCTGAGTGGATATATACATGCATGTGTGTATTCTGTATTATGTAAGTGTATTGTGTGTGTATTACTCTGTGTGTGTGTGCGTGTGCGTGTGTGTGTGTGTGTGTGTGGTTGTGTGCGTGTGTGTGTGGGGGGGGCCCCTTTGTGCATATTGTGTGTATCACTCTGTGTGTGTGTGTGTGTGTGTGTGTGTGTGTGTGTGTGTGTGTGTGGGCCCCTTTGTGCATATAGACTCCCCTCACATGACACAGCAGAAACAGTAATATGAAATGGTATTACATTTGCAGAGAAGAAAAAAAATACCAAGAACGACCTACCTCCAACCCTTTTAACTGTAGCAATGAGAGTAATATGCAACGTGTGGACTACCCTCTCACAACAAAGAGTACCTAATAGCAGTGCCTAATATCAATGTCCTATAGCAGTGCCTAATAGCAGTAAACTATAGCAGTGCCTAATAGCAGTGTCCAACAGCAGTGCCTAATAGCAGTGCCCAACAGCAGTGCCTAATAGCAGTGCCCAATAGTAGTGCCTGATAGCAGCGCCTAATAGCAGTGCCCAACAGCAGTGCCTAATAGCAGTGCCCAATAGTAGTGCCTGATAGCAGTGCCTAATAGCAGTGCCCAATAGTAGTGCCTGATAGCAGTGCCTAATAGCAGTGCCCAATAGTAGTGCCTGATAGCAGCGCCTAATAGCAGTGCCCAACAGCAGTGCCTAATAGCAGTGCCCAATAGTAGTGCCTGATAGCAGCGCCTAATAGCAGTGCCCAACAGCAGTGCCTAATAGCAGTGCCCAATAGTAGTGCCTGATAGCAGCGCCTAATAGCAGTGCCCAACAGCAGTGCCTAATAGCAGTGCCCAATAGTAGTGCCTGATAGCAGCGCCTAATAGCAGTGCCCAACAGCAGCGCCTAATAGCAGTGCCCAACAGCAGTGCCTGATAGCAGCGCCTAATAGCAGTGCCCAACAGTAGTGCCTGATAGCAGCGCCTAATAGCAGTGCCTAATAGCAGTGCCCAATAGTAGTGCCTGATAGCAGTGCCTAATAGCAGTGCCCAACAGCAGCGCCTAATAGCAGTGCCCAACAGCAGTGCCTGATAGCAGCGCCTAATAGCAGTGCCCAACAGTAGTGCCTGATAGCAGCGCCTAATAGCAGTGCCTAATAGCAGTGCCCAATAGTAGTGCCTGATAGCAGCGCCTAATAGCAGTGCCCAACAGCAGTGCCTGATTCGCAGCGCCTATAGCAGTGCCTAATAGCAGTGCCCAATAGTAGTGCCTGATAGCAGCGCCTAATAGCAGTGCCCAATAGTAGTG
>NW_028234406.1:1879329-1899329 GCF_977035675.1 Penaeus japonicus
CAACACTCCCATATAAATTCCAACTAATTGTGATGAACGCGAACAGAAAACATACTGCCTTGTTCACTAGCATTAAATTCCCATAACACACCCAAGCTTGAGCCTAAGTTTGCCCACGTCCCGAGTGCTCCTTAGATGCAAAGGCCTAACTAAACTAATTTAAGGGGAGACGAACAACAGAACACTATTTCTGTTTATCTCTGTTAGTCCTACTCGCGTCGCTAGACGACTGATGATTAACATGTGTGTGTGTGTGTGTGTTTGTGTGTGTGTGTGTGTGTGTGTGTGTGTTTTGATTCTCTCTTTTTTATTTTCTCTTCTCTTCTCCTCTAATCTCCTTTCTTCTCCCCTCTCTCTCTCATCTCCCCTCTTCTCTTCTCTTATCTTCTTTTCTCTTCTCTTTTCTCTCTCTCCTCTCTTCTCTTCTCTTCTCTCCTCTTCTCCTCTCTTCTCCTCTCTTCTCTTCCCTTCTCTTCTCTTATCTTTTCTTATCTCTTCTCTTCTCCCCTCTCTCTCTCATCTCCTCTCTTCTCTTCTCTTCTCATCTCTTCTCTTCTCTTCTCCTCTCATCTCTTCTCTCCTCTCTCTCTCTCATCTCCTCTCTTTTCTTCTCTACTCTTCTCTTCTTTTCTCTTCTCTTCTCTTCTCCTCTCTTCTCTTCTCTTATCTTTTCTTCTCTCTCTCTTCTCTCTTTTCTTCTCTTCTCTTCTCTTCTCTCTCTCCTCTCTTCTCTTCTCCTCTCTTCTCTTCTCTTTTCTTCTCTTCTCCTCTCATCTCTTCTCCCCTCTCTCTCTCTCATCTCCTCTCTTTTCTTCTCTACTCTTCTCTTCTCCTCTCATCTCTTCTCTTCTCCCCTCTCTCTCTCATCTCCTCTCTTTTCTTTTCTACTCTTCTCTTCTCTTCTCTTCTCCTCTCTTCTCCTCTCTTCTCTTCTCTTCTCTTCATTTATCTTTTCTTCTCTCTCTCTTCTCTTAACGTATCTTATATCATCTTATCTTATCTTGTCTTATCCTTTCTTCTGTAAGGCACTGACACTGCATATCACGTAACCTAAGACACTGATTACGCTATTCTACAAAATTCAACGAAATAACGCTGGCATTCTGTTGACCTGACATCTCCAGCTTCCTGTTTCCGCTTCCGGCTTAACTACATCATCTATAGCAGCTGTGTTAGCTAGCGGAAGCCCCGAGACACAGAAAGTGATTCAAGATTCATATTTAAGAAGAATGCAGAAGGAACTCAGGTGGAGAAAGGCACTCAGAAGCGAGAGAAGAAGAGGCAGAGCGAACAGTTTTGACCTCTGACCTCTGACCTCTGACCCTTCTGCCAAATGTATTAACCGGTTCCACTAATAAAAACCATGATACGTGAACGTCTGTCTGTCTTATCCACCGGGTACAATAAGAGAAGCTAGTGGATTGCAACTGCTGGCAGCTAGTGGGTTATATCTCCTCTCGTCTCGTCTCATCTCATATTATCTCATATCATCTTATATCATCTCATCTCATCTCATTTTATTTCATTTCATTTCACCTCATTGCCTTTCCTATCCTCTCATATCTTTATATTTATCTTTATCTCTCTTTCTAACTCTCTCTGTCTCTGTCTCTCTTTCTTTATATATATATATATATATATATATATATATATATATATATATATATATATATATATATATATATATATATATGTGTGTGTGTGTGTGTGTGTGTGTGTGTGTGTGTGTGTGTGTGTGTGTGTGTGTGTGTGTGTGTGTGTGTGTGTGTGTGTGTTTGTATGTATGTATATATATATATATATATATATATATATATATATATATATACATATTCTATCTCCATCTTCTCTCTCTCACTCCCTCTCCATCTCCATCTCGTCCTCACTCTCACTCACTCTCGCTCTCCGTTCTCCCTTTCATGTTCCCTTTCTCCCCCCTCCCTCCCCTCCCCCCCTCACTCTCTAAATTAAGGACATGACGTCATCTCTGCTCTATTTTCTTCCTCTGTGTCTCATCATAAAATCATAAAGTTATCTCTGACTTCAGACTCATTTCATTGCAAATAGGATTCTTTATAGGCTCTGAAACTACCCACATATTATCTAAAACATTTCTGATGTAGATGGTCATAATATATAACCCAATATAAGCCTTCCATACCTATCAAATTTCAACAATATATTATCATCAAAGTCAACCAACCAAAGAAGATACACGCTAACATTTTTTTTTTTTTTTTTTTTTTTGTCTCTCTTCGAAAAAGTCTAGATGACGTGAACCATGACACATTTTCAGAAATGATGTATCATGTATCCTTCTTGCTCTTCGTTACCTTCCCTAGCACTCGAGGACTCTCTCCCTGGGGCTTCTCCCTGGGGCTTCCTCCCTATATCCAGGTCCTCATACTCTTCTATGTGGACACAGTGCATGAGGTAGATGGGGATTTTTACACTCCTGGGTTACATGTAGCTTGCTTACATGTATCTACATATCGTTGTGTGTTCCCCTTTAACGCGTATGAGGGTGTGTCTTCCCTCTCTAACCCTTCCCCTCCCTTTCCCCTCCCTTTCCCCTCCCTTTCCCCGACTTTCCTCTTTCCATCACCCACCTCTGCCCCTTCCTTTCTTTCTTTCTTTCTTTCTCTCTCTCTCTCTCTCTCTCTCTCTCTCTCTCTCTCTCTCTCTCTCTCTCTCTCTCTCTCTCTCTCTCTCTCTCTCTCTCTCTCTCTCTCTCTCTCTCTCTCTCTCTCTCTCTCTCTCTCTCTCATAGAGCCCTCCTCTTCCCCTCCTCTCCTCTTCCATTTTCTCCCTTTGCACTCTCCTTTTCTCCATCTCCATCTTCCTTCGCCCTGTCCGCTTCCCCCCACTGTTGCCTCTGTTGTCAAACTCAACGGCGTAAATCAGTGTCAAGGTCCCACTTAGGCTAATGTCTTTGCAACCACGCGAAGAAGGGCGGTCAATTGCCTTAGAGATAATTCAATCGCCCTCCGCACACAAACAAACAGGTTCCTTGTCTTTGAAGTAAAGAAATTATGTTAACTTGTACTTCGACTAACATTTTTTTTTAGACGCTCTATGTTCTCTTGCTTCGGTGTTGCAAACCTCTCTGCTTCTCTTGCTTGAACGAAAATCACTTCTTTCTTAATACAGACACACATAGCTGTAATTACGTGGGTACGCATAGTCCTGCCTCCCTTTAGCTGACCCCGAAATTGCGATCTTCATTCTTATTGTTGCAAATGATCCTTTCTCGGTTGCGAGTTTTACATGTTTGGCATCCCAGCTTGAAAGATCCTTTCAAGCTAATCAAACAAAAAAAGGAATATCTATCTCTCCCTCACACTTATCTAAAAGTGCTTAGTCATGATACAGGATATGTCGTCTTCTAGGACGGAAAGGAGGTTCGTACGAAGTTGAAATGCAAGTTGATTATTCTCCAAAGGGATACAAACTATCCACTTTCATGCTACCTCTCTCCACTTTCATGTTCCGTAAGTCCTTTCTTCCTTGGAAATGTTTGACAGATGGTATACTCTATCGAATGTGAGTCAAAATGTTCAAGTATCTAGCTTCAGACATATGATATATAGGAATGATACATATAAATAAAACTAGAATCAACTTAATACATACTCAAGAACTGCATTAATTAAGGGAGATTCTGGTTTACAGATGGATTAATGATACACTAGATATACTCAAGCTGCAATTGATATTTTTAAATGTTTATACTTCAAACGAAAGATATCCTGATTGCAGGTTGTATTATTACAAAATGTTTATTCTTCAAACAGTATGATTTAGTACTACATCGTAATTCACGGTGTACTAACAGCAAAGACATAAAACACAAATAAACAAAATACATAAGGTTTCTTGAATAAGTGTAAACGGGCAATTCACAAAACACTTTTAAGATACTAAAGGTACTGACTGTGTGTGTGTGTGTGTGTGTGTGTGTGTGTGTGTGTGTGTGTTTGACGAAGGTAAGTACTTTGTCGTTCAATAACTTATTCGTTTGATGTGTTTACAGCATTTTCCCTAGTTGTTTCTTTACGTGTAAAATCTTACATTTTTTTATATTGAAGTAGAATAATTTCATGATTAACCCCCCCTCCCCCGAAAAAAAGGTCCATGGGACAAAATTATTCATATTGAAATAATACAAGTTTTCTTATCATTGCCATGTAGTCATTATTAATATTCAGTTCAAACAGTACAATTCCCATACATAACCAAAGTACCAATGTTAATACTATTGTTGTATCATACAATAACCTACATTAATGTATAAGTTATGTTACGCTTCAAAAGGAGAATATTTACAATGTAGTTATTATTTCACACAATATCCTGCTCTCAATATAAACCACTGGATAATGCATGCTAAACCACAGAGACCTTTTGGCAGAGTATACAGGATAAAGGTATTATTCATGCAGTAGTTGAGTTTCAAAAAAAAAAAAAAAAAAAAAAATTCTCAGGTACTTTGTCATAATTCAGGTAGTGTGGAAGAAGAACAGAGGAGGAAGGACAAGAAAACAAAGGAATAGGAGAACAGAAGAATATTATGTATTTTTCTGGTTATGTGAAGTAGTTGAATAAAGTTGAGGAGTGAATGGTGGTATTCCAAGAAAGGAGATGTATAAAGAAATAGAAGACAACAAAGATATATATATACATTGATGGAGAGACAGGTATAAGAACAGATGAATAATCAGACAAATAAAAACATAGAAATGGAAGGAAAACACAAAGAAAGCAGGAAAAAAAGAGTACAAATACATAACATGTAAAAAAAAATAATAACAATAAAATAACAAAAAAAAAATAATAAATAAAAAACTCACACCCTCTTAAGGAAAAGCTAAAATAAATACATCTTTTTAACATAAAACCTCAAAAGGGCTTAAGAAGTCTCATAGTACCCCTCGACACAAGATTCCCAAGGATAGCATTTCCAAAGGCTTAATCCAGCCAGGACCTCATCATGACAACATGCTTTTGTTCTGACTTCTTACCTATTGTTTGCGTCCACGAGTTTCTCTTATGTGGTCGAGTCTTATAATAGATGAGCCACTTGAGTTTGTTAACTTGCCTGAATGAATTAGTTATTGTCCTGTTTTTTTTTTTTTTTTTTTTTTTTTACTTCATTCTTTTTTTCTTTTTTTTACTTCATTCTTTTCCTAAGACTAGAATATGGAATCGAGGTGGAATTTCGTTATCAGATTTGGAATTAGAATTTAGAATTAGATATCTGAGTTGGTGAGTTTGATTGGACATTTCAAAGAGTTGGTTCGACCGTGTGAAATGACGTGGATGATAATATAATTAATTTAACTTAGACTACTGGTCCGTTAAAAAGCCTTATTGTTCCCAGTGTTGCATAATCCTCTGTGCCAATTTCAGGGCTCGGATTAACATATATATTAATCTTTCGTTATTCACACAAAAAAAAATATATATGTCAATCCAATTTTGTCCAAGATAAATACAGACTAATTCATAACAAATACAGGTGACACATTTTTTTTTTTTTTTTATCTCTTGGGAATACGAAATACAGATCCCACGAACGTAAATTGAATTTAACCAATTACAACAAGTGTAGACAACTGAACAACGATTAGGATTATGCAATCTGACGCCAGCCTTCCGCCCAGCTTAATTAATTAATTAGTCTATAGGTAAAACAGCGTCGCAAGCAAAAGAATCCTAACAGCACGGCGTTTAATTAATCACCGGGACGCAATCAATCAAGCATTTAATCCGATTATATAATAACAGGTCCAACAACGAGTGTTTTCTGCGCCGTCCGTTAATGAATCGTCTTTTCCAAGTTCATTGCCTCAGAAATAAAAAATCTTTTTTTTTTCATCTTCCGAGGAAAATAGGAGTTTCCATAAAGAAGATTATGAGATTTTTTAAAAAGTATTCATTAGGGAGTGTCTTTTCCAAGAGCTGATCTCCTTAAGTACTGCTCGTTGACCTTAAGAAAGAAGAAGTCACCCTTACGCTTCCTTGGATTATTTGCCTGGCACACTTTGACACTGTTTCCACGTCCTTTCTACTCTCTTTCTCCGTCTTGCCCTTTTTAGTATTGTTATTATCTTTATTTATCCTTATTATTATTATTATCATTATTATTTATTATTATTATTTATCATTATTATATTTTTTTATTATTATTATTTTCTATTATCATTATTATTATCATTATCAATGTCATTCTTCGTCCTCCTTCTCCTCCCCCTCCTCCTTCTCCATTTCACTTTCCTTTTTCTTCTCTACTTCCACCTACACCTCCACCTCCTCCTCCTCCTCCTCTTCCTCCACTTCTTCCACTTCTTCCTCTCCTCCTCCTCCTCCTCTTCCATTCTCCTCCTCATCCTCATCCTCCCATCCATTTACGCACTTCTAATCCATCCACCCACCTTTCTCCCATCCTCCCTCCTCCCTCCCCCCCTTTCCTCCATCCCTCCACCCCCTCCCCCGCAAATTCCTTCCTCCTCAATAAGTCTCGAGAGAGTGAAGATCCTCATCCCACCGCAGAACTTTACCGAGGTGCTGAGGAAATTAAGACCGCCCCCCACGCCCCATGCCCCCGCCTCCCCCTTTCCCTTCTTCCCCTTCCTACTTCCCCCTCCCTCCCTAACCAATAGCTTTTCCCACTCCCCCACTCTCTATCCTCTTCCCCTTCCCTTCCCCTTCCCTTCCCCTTTCCTTCCCCTTCCCACTCCTCCCTCCTCTTCTCCCCCTCCCTACCCAATTCTCCTAAAATTTCCCGCTCTTTCCCTACTTCTTTAAGATTTCGCACGCAAATCGCACGCAAAGATAGAAAGAAGGAGATGAAGAGAAAGACAAAATAGTAGAAACGAGAACAAGAGCAGAAGAAAAGAAGAAGAAGAACA
The DNA here is from genome assembly GCF_977035675.1 of Penaeus japonicus. Taxonomy (NCBI): domain Eukaryota; kingdom Metazoa; phylum Arthropoda; class Malacostraca; order Decapoda; family Penaeidae; genus Penaeus; species Penaeus japonicus. The sequence continues at coordinate 1,886,241 of NW_028234406.1, forward strand.
AGAAAAAAAAGAAAAAAAAAAAAAAGAAGAACGAAGCACCATCGTACCACCTCGCCACCGTGACGTGCCGCGCTCTGATTGGCAATCAACTTTAGCCAATCAGGGACGAGCTCTGACGGTGTCTCGATTAATGGCGCTCCTGAATCTGAGCTTCTGTCGCCGCCGCCTCATTACGGACTGTTTCGGCGAATACCAATAAGTGGCGGTTCTTATTAGTGGGCGGAGGAGGGGGTAGGGGGAGAGGGGAAGTGGGTGGGGGAAAGGGGAGAGGGGAAGTGGGCGGAGGGGGGTGGGGAAAAGGGGAAGTGGGAAGTGGGTGGAGGGGGTGGGGGAAAGGGGGAGTGGGTGGAGGGGGTGGGGGGGAGAGAGGAAGTGGGCGGAGGGGGGTGGGGGAAAAGGGGGAAGTGGGTGGAGGGGGGTGGGGGAGAGAGAAAGTGGGTGGAGAGGGTGGGGGAAAAGGGGAAGTGGGTGGAGGTGAAGGGAAGGAATAGGGTAGTAGGTTATGGGGTTTGAGGTGGGCAGGGAGTGGGGTGGAGAGCAGTCGGTGGTTAGTGGGGGGGGAGTGGGTGGTGGTGGGCATGAAGTAAGGGAAGGAGAGTGGGCAGTGGGGGTTAAAGTGGGCCAAGTGCAAGAAGGGGTGGGTTAATTGCGGAAAGAGGGAAGAAGGGAGAGGGGAACACGGGAGAGAGAAGGAAATTAAAATGAATAAGAGGGAATAAGGAAAGTGAATTATGAGAGCTGAGAGCGAGAGAAACACGAGGAGAAGGGAAGGGAAGGAGAAAAAGAAAGAAGGAAGGGGTGTGAAGAGGGGAAAAAGAGGTAAAGCGAGGGGCAGGAAACAGAGAGGGGGGGGGAAGGAGGCGTAAATTACATGCTGTTGCAAACTGTTAGAAATATGATCTGTGTAGCGATGGCTTCCTCGAAATTGAAATTGTTGCATATCGGTAAATAAACTCATTAACTGATCATGCAACTTCGTTTTCAGACATGTTAGCGTGTGATTATTGTTTGTTTTATGCACATGCTTATGTATAAGCACTTATGCGTGTGTGTGTGTTTGTGTTGTGTGTGTGTCTGTTTGTGTGGGTGGGTGTGTTTGTGTTTGTGTGTGTGGGTGTTTGTGTTTGTGTGTGTGTCTGTTTGTGTGGGTGTGTTTGTGTTGTGTGTGTCTGTTTGCGTGGGTGTGGGACCCACTGTGGGTGTTTGTGTGTGAGTCTTTGTGTGTGTGTATGTGTGATTGTGTGTTTGTGTGTGTGTCTGTGTGTGTGTGTCTGTTTGCGTGGGTGTGGGTGTTTGTGTCGTGTGTGTTTGTGTGTGAGTCTTTGTGTGTGTGTATGTGTGATTGTGTGTTTGTGTGTGTGTCTGTGTGTGTGTGTGTGTGCATGAGTGTATAGGCCCATATCAGAATGTGATTATATGTAAGTATATAAGTATCTACATGGATCATTAGTGTGTTTGATTAGTGTGTATACTTCTACGTTAACATACGTGTTGGCAGGCTTGCTTATTTATGCTTATGTCACCGGGGCAGAATGGGAGAAAACAGATTTCGGGTGTATTAATCCTTCATAAATTTCGTAAACTAGATTTCTTTCAGTTAAGCTTATACTGTTTTTTTTTTCTTCCTCTTCTTCTTCTTCTTCTTTTCTTTTCTTTTCTTTCTCTCGAAAATTTGCACTCTAATTTTGAGATTATGGTAATAATTATCACCGGCATTATATTTCATCGTAATTATATTGTTATTTTGAACCTGAAAGTCCGGAAGACGGATCGTGTTTTTATTCTTTCTTTCTTTCTTTCTTTCCATTTTTACGTTTTTTGTCAGTAATGACAGATATTTACTTGATCTTGAAATATGTTGCATAGCAATTTTTTGGCGTGAAATTGCATTTTATGATTTATTGTACTATCGCTTCTATTTTTAACATCAATATCTAATCAGTATTGCAGTCATTCCTCTGTAATTAATTTTTTTTTAATCTGATATTTTGCGAATGAGCGCCGTTTTATGTTTCCAATAAAAGTGATTTGATTTGATGGATGCGGATTAATATTTCTGCTTGTGTGTTATGATTCTACGTAATGCCGTGTCGTAATGAATCTGATTACGTGGTTTGGGTGACACACGTAACAATATATATATATATATATATATATATATATATATATATATATATATATATATATATATATATATATACATATATACATATATACATATATACATATATACATATATATATATATATATATATATATATATATATATATATATACATATATATAAACATATATACACATTGTTACGTACGTCACCCAAACCACGTAATCAGATTCATTACGACTCGGCATTACGTAGAATCATAACACAAGCAGAAATATTAATCCATCAAATTAAATCACTTTTGGAACAATTGGAAACATAAAACGGCGCTCATTCGCAAAATATCAGATTAAAAAAAAATAATTACATAGGAATGACTGCAATTCTGATCAGATATTGATGTCAAAAATAGAAGCGATAGTACAATATATCATAAAATGCAATTTCACGTAAAAAATTGCCACGCATCTGTCCTAATTTCAAGATCAAGTAAATAGCTGTCATTACTGACAAAAAAAAAACGTAACAAAGGAGAGAAAGAAAGAAAGAAAGAATAAAAACACGATCCGTCTTCCGGACTTTCAGGTTCAAAATAACAATATAATTACGATGAAATATAATGCCGGTGATAATTATTAACATAATCTCAAAATTAGAGTGCAAATTTTCGAGAGAAAGAAAAGAAAAAAAAGGAAGAAGAAGAAAAAAAACAGTATAAGTTTAACTGAAGAAAATCTAGTTTACGAAATTTATGAAGGATTATTACACCCGAAATTTGTTTTCTCCCATTCTGTTCCGGTGACATAAGCATAAATAAGCAAGCCTGCCAACGCGTATGAACGTAGAAGTATACACACTAATCAAACACACTAATGATCCATGTAGATACTTATATACTTACATATAATCACATGCTGATATGGGCCTATGCACGCATGCACACACACACAAACACACACACACGCTTATACATATATATATATATATATATATATAAGATATATATATATTTATATATATATACTATAAACATAATATCTATATATATATGTGTGTGTGTGTGTGTGTGTTGTGTTGTGTGGTGTGAGGTGGTTGTGTGTCGTTCTTATTTTCTATCATAGATTTTTTAACTATTCTATAATTTTTATTTATTTTTATATTTTCTTTGTTTATTGATATATACTTTTATTCTTATAAATTCTGAGTTATATATATACTTTTCATTTTAACTATATCTATTTATAACTATTTTTCTATTACTTTATTACTAGATTTATATAAATGTTTGTTTTATATATTTATATATTGTTTTACATTTATTTAATTTTTTTTATAATTATGTATAGATTTATAGTGTTTTATATATATATGTTATTTTTATTATATTTTTTAGTTTTATTATTATTGAGATTTTGTGAGATTGTTGTTGTGTGTGGTGGTGTGAGTGTGTTGATAATTTTGTTTTCTTATTTCATATTTATTTATTTTATTCATATATACTGAGTTTTATTTTTTATTGTTATAGAACAGATATTCGTTTTTTGATATTTTTTGTTTGAATATATAGTTTTTTTTATATATTATTATTATACTATTGATTTATACTGATATTTATTTTTTCTTTGGAGTCTTACACATATAGATATACTAGTTTTTAGAGTTAATTATACATATATTTACTATTTATCATTATATATTTATATAGACATATTTATATATTATTTTATATTTATCTTTAATATTTATCAAGTCAACTAAATCAACTCAATGTAACTAAGAAAACCAATCAGGAGTCGATAGCATAAGACAAAAGAAAAGAAGACAGCCAGAAAGATATAAGAAAAAACATACACTAACAGCGGAGACTCGTGTCGGAGTTGTATAAAATTTTTGAATGTATTGAATCTATGTGAAAGAGATCAATGAATTATTTATAAAAGAAAATATAGGGATTTTATTAGTATGCGTAATTAAAGAGGGGTGGAATGGGGCATAAGGGAGTAGAGTGAATAGAGGAGTAAATAGAGTTAGAGAAAAGGAGTATATAAGCATATGAGAACGAAGAGAGTTAAGAACAAGAGGAGGTGGTGATGATAAAGAAGTTAGATTATAAGGAATAGATAGGGAGATGGGGGGGAGAGAGATGGAGATAGACAGATCTTTATCTGGGAAATTATGATAGATACACAAAAAGAAGCTTAGATCAGATATAAAAGGAAAAATAAGCACAATTGATTCATAAACAGTGGAATAACAGAATTGTAGTAAGAGGGAGGAATAAAGGATGGAGAATGATGTGAAATAGAGATGCAGAGAGCACAGAACAACACAGAGGAGAAAGGGAACGGGTGAGGGAGAGGGATAGAGTAAGAGAGAGCAAAAAAACAGCAGACAGTATATAAAGAAAATGAGTGAGAAGAGAAGGAGGAAGAAGGAAGGAGAGAGGGGGAGACAAGAAGGGGAGATGGACACGAGGGAGAGAATTAGGTGAGGAAGGGAAAGGGATGTACAGCGGAGCAGTTAAAAGTAGTGACAGGAATGTGGAAGAGAATGGGTGAAACAAGAGGGCAGAGGAAAGGGATAGCAAGATATAGAGCACATAGATACAGAGAGTGAGTGATGAGTGAGTGAGAAAAGAGAAGAGGAGAGATATGGAGGAAGATAGACTGAGAGATAGGGGAGAGAGAGTAGAAAGAAAGAGAGGGTTAGACAGAGACATAGGACAAGGAGATAAATATAGTAGAGGGTAAAGAGGAATAGTGCACGAGATAAGACAAAGGATAAGATAAGATATAGAGATAAGAAGAATAGGAGGAAAGAGAGAGGAGAGAATAAGGAGAAAAAAAAAAAAGATGTATTCAAGTAAGTTATAAGAAAGGGGGGCATTAAAAATTTGAGTTTAGTTAATAAAGAGAGATATAGAGATGGGTGGGAGGAGAGTGAACGGGGGTGGGTAGACGTTGGGGGGAAGCGACACATTTGTGAGGGTTGGTGGGGAGGGGGGTTATAGGCGGGAAGGGAGGAGTGGATGTGATGAAGTGGTGTGTGGAGGGGGGGGGGGGAGTAGGTGGGGAGGGAGGAAGAGGTTGTTAAGAGTTGTGTGGTAGGGGGGTGGGGGTGGGGATGTGAGAAGGAATATGGGGGGATGGGGGGGAGAGGATTTGTTGTTTGTTGTTGTGGGTTTAGGGAGGGTTGTGTGTGTGTGTTGATGTTGGGGGGGTGGGATGTGTGTTTGTATGGGGGTGGGGAGTCAGTTGTTTGTGGGGGTGGGGGTTGTGTGTGGGGTTGATTTGGTGGATTGGTTTGTGGTGTGAGGGGTTTTGGGAGTTTGGTCATGACAGTTGGTGTGTGTGTGGGTGTTGTTGGTGTGTGTATAAGATATTTTGAACAGGCAATGTGTGTAATGATTAGACTAACTGAAATAATCTCACATGCTAAGTATGAGAGAGTACTCGAGTGAGAGAGGGGAGAGAGGTGGAGGAGATATGTGAGTGAGGGGTGAAGTGAGAGAGTAAAAGTTGAGATAGTGAGAGAGAGAGATGAGATAGGGAGGAGTAAGGAGAGAGAGGTGATGATTAAGAAAAAGAAAATATATTTAACTATACAACATTATTTATGAAATTAAAGGATATAATTTAGCAAACTTGCTGTGAGCAGTCGGCCTTTATTTATATATTTAGTAATCATACATCTAAAGATTTTTAGAAAGACACATATATGATTGATTAATTAGATTGGAAAACTATTTAAAACTTCTACAATACATCTCCTCAACTCACCCCTATTCATCCTGCTAGGACAAAAACCCAAACCCCTACTAAACCGCATAAAACACACCTAAAGCAAAAAAGAACGCAGGCTATACTCATTCATCATCACCATATGAAATAAACACAAACTAGTAACCCTCGAACACAAAAAAAACACCAGGACAAAATTTATTCAAACAGAACAGTGAACCACAAAATCAATTATAAAAGTAAATACAAAGTATGAAGTACGACTACAGAACTCGCGAAGAGAATATTAAATAATACACCGACAAACGGCTTTTGGGTTGATATTCTTGTAAAAGAAACATTGCAGCGGAGGGGGGTATACTATTGCATGATGCATTAATTGTTAACATATTATGTAAGGGACAGTTTACATACGTTTCGCATTATTTATAATATTTATGTTACCATTTTGGATTCTTATAAGTGTTGTGTGTGTTGTTGTACGTTGGTGTATTGTTGGATCTATTGTTCATCTTGGTTGGAAAAAGAAGGGTAAGTGAGTGAGCAGGGGAAGGGTTTTGTGGTGAGCGAGTGGACACAGGGGATGGGTAAGGAGAGGAGGGTGGAGAGGGGGTAGGGGGGTAGGGAGGGGGGGGGGGCAGGCACGTATACCGACCATGTTTGAAAAGGATCTGATAGATTTTTTTGTTACATTTTTTTGTTTATATTTCTTTTTTGTTGAGAGTTTTTGGTTGTGGTTCATCTTTTTTTTGACTTCGCTTGGTTTTTTATTACATACGCTTCTTTTTTCAAGCCGCGTCATTTGTTCTTATCGGTTACATTATTGATACTATAGAAACTTTTGTTTTCTCTATTTTTTTTCCTTGTTAGGTGGTCGTTGATATTAGCATGGTTCTTTTATTTTTGTTTTATTTCATTATTGTTTGAGACAGTTGTTGACGATGTTTAGTTTTATCTTGTACACATAATAAAAAATGAATAGAGTATATATCAATCAAACACGGAACGAGTGTTCGAATTAGTTATATTCATTGTATTTCAATCAGAATCAAACACCTACATGCTTCTAGGTTTATCTTTACATTACATTTTCTCTTTCTCGTCCCCCTTTTCTTTGTCCTCTGGAAAAAAGGTAAGAAAACAATAATCATTAAATTTAATTTAAAAATTTAAAAATTAAGATATATAATTAGTATATAAGCGTTTTTCTCGTTTATCTTTTCAACTTTGGAAGTTAATCAAAATCAAGAAAAAATTAATTTATCTTGCTTTTATTTGTCTCCCTAGTACTCAAAGAGAAAAAAACAATAAAACCTTTTTTAATTACAAACAACCTCCGTTAATATCAATTAAATTCAGGAGAATACTTTAATCTAATGGATAGATAGAAGAAAAGGTAGAATATAAGAAAAGCATGAATAAACACATGTTAATAGAACACACAATTTGTAATAAAATGTAAATTAAGGAAAAAAGGGTTCAGTAGAAGAATAGTAAAGATATGATCTTACGGAAACAAAGAGCAAGAATCTAATTCCAGTTCTGTCAGGTAAAAAAAAAATTAAGCTCTAACATAAAAAAAAATCGATAGCGAAAATTCGATAAAGGAAAAAAAAAAGCAAAAATTCAAAAAAAAAGAAATATTTAATAATAATGCTATAGAAATATAGACAAAATAATTAAAAGATTAATTTCAAAAACGAAATTGTAAGAAATAAAGTAGAATAGAATATAAAAGAGACAAAGAGTAAAACGGAACAAAGAACGCGAATTTTTATCTCGAAAAAACTATAAATATTATTTTTAAATAAAAAAAGAAAAATAATAAAATTAAAAAATAAATTATAAAAACAAATTTAAAAAAAAACCTCTACAGATAGAAATCAAGATATTGTATGTAAGTCAGTAATTAATTCTGATTATCGGGGGTATAGAACAAAGGAGTAAACGTCAAGATAGATATCAGAGACACCATCCACATTCTTTTTACTCCCTGTCTCTTTCCCTTTTTCCTTTCTCCCTCCACTACTCCTCTTACTTTTTTTGTTTTTTTTTGTTCTCCTTCGCCCTCCTTCCTTTTTTATTCAACCTCTTTTACTTCTCTTTCCCTTCCTCATCCCATTTATTTCTCTTTCCCCCCTTTTTTTTTTTTTTTTCCCTGCCTTTTTCTTCTTTTTTTTTTATCTCCCTTCTTTTCCTTTTCTCTTTCTCCTTTTCTTTCTTCACTCACCCCTTCCTCTAGCTCGAAAACTAGCTTTGCTGCTAGTAACGTTATTCTGATGCTGTATTATATTGAAAAAGGTATATCATAACACCACTGCAAATACTAGCATTTTCAGAAAAGAAGGAGAGTAGAGAGATAAAACCCCACCATCGGCGGACTGCGTTTGCTTTTTTTTTTTCCCCCTTAATTATTTGGATACTATACACATAATGGTGTTAGCGCAGTCAAGAGTTGGGACTTCTTATACAACGAAAACATTGGCTGTGTTGTACATTCTCCCGAGTCTTCCCTCTTAAACCAGACAGGCTAACTAAACAACCAAATCAAACCCAAAAAACCACCAGCCAAACCTCTTAACAAAAAACAAAAAAACACCCCCTAATACCATAACAAAGGAACCCACCAGCGGTGCAAGCGTTTTTGCTGGATAAAATAGTTTTTACACCGTTTAGGGCGGTGATAAATGGGTAGGGGGTGGGGGTTTGGGTGGTTGGGGTGGGGTTATAGGTCATTTGACTATTTGTTTATTTAGTTTTTTTATACTTTAAACAAACAACAGTAGGCAGCTCATGGAGAAAGAATATACAAAATTATTAAAATAATCCACCATTAATACTACAATATATCTATACTCATCTGTTTGTATTAATTATTTGTTTTTGTAATTCTTGTAAATCGTTATATGTTTTTATTTATTTTGTGATATATTGAATATATATTATAATATATATTTAATATATTTATAAAATATACTTATTATGTTGTAGTTGTATGTTTATGGATAATATATTGTGTGTGTGGTGTTTTTTGTGTACTTATTTATTATATAATAACATACATATTGTATGTTGATTTATAGTATATATTTTATAATTTTTTTTTTTTTTGTTTTATTTATAATATAATATTTTTATATATTCTTATTTTTTAATTTGTGTGTGTGTGGTTGGTTGTGTGGTTGTTGGGTTTGTTTTTGGATTATTGTTTGTTTGTTGTTTTGTTGTGTTTTTTTTTTTGTTTGTTGTTTGGTCTTTTTTTTCATTTTTTGGTGTGTTTGTTGTTGTTTAATCAAATTCCAACAATATCAATACTAACAAATAAAAAAGAACATATAGAGCCGAGAACATAACAACGGATAGATCACCTACAACGCGGCACACTGCTCCTCCAACCTCCACGATACAGCCTTTAATTTGGCCCGTTTGAACCTCTTGTGGAATTGGCGAGGTCGGGGAGATCACAGTTTAATTGGTCAGGGACAAAGAAGGGCTATAACCCATCCATGTAGGGATATGAAGGGCGAGAAAATATAGGGTATTAAGGGGTAGGGGTTTCGGGAGTGGGTAGGAGAGGGAAAAAGAGGAGAAGATAAAGAGAGAATGGTCTGGGTGAGGGGAGAGTGAAGAGAGAAGACAGAGAGAGAAGAGAAGAAGAATGGAGAGAAAAATGTAGAAGAGAGTATCGAAACGAGAGAGAGAGAAGAATGGGAGAGAGAAAGAGAGAGAGAGAGAGGAGAAAGAAGGAGAGAGAGAGAGAGAGAGACGAAACGAGAAAAGAGAATGAGAGAGAGAGAAACGAAGAAGATAAGAATCGAGAGAGAGAGAAAAAGAGCGAGAGGAGATAGAGAGGAGAGGGAAGATAGAAAGATAGAGAAGGTGAGAGAGTGGGATAGAAGAGAGGTGAGATGAGAGAGAGAATTATTAGAGTGAGAGAGATATGATAGGGCTTGAGATAGATGTAGGAGTGTTGGGAGGAGAGAAGCAAAGAAAGAGAGAGTGGGAGAAAGGAAGGGAGGGGTGGGGTAGGTAAGATTTAAGGTAAGACGGTAGGGGATAAGGGACAAGGAAAGAAGCTAGTAGTGGGGAATGGGGCGAGTTAGGGAAGAAACAAGGGATATTGGGTGGGGGGGGATGGGGGGGTGGCAAGGGAAGCAAGAAGATGTTTAGGGTGGGGGTGTTTACAGGACGGTATATCTAGAGATTCGAACTGCTTGGGTAACAAATCTATTAAATGGAAGGGTGGTCTGGAAGAAAGGGAAAGGTCAAGATGGAAGAAAGACTGAAGAGAGACAGAAAAGACGAAGAGAGAGAAAAGAAAGACAGACAGATAAGAACGAAAGAGATAGAGAGAGAGAGAAGGAGAGAAGAATAATAAAGAAGTAATAGATAACGAAAGAGAAAACGACAGAGAAAACGAATAGTAGAGATAGAGAGAAAGAGAGAGAGAGAGAGAGAGAGAGAAGAGAAAGATTAGAGAGAGAGAGAGAGCAAAGAGAGAGAGAAGATAGAAAATCCCTCTATGTATATTAGTCACGGAACACCTCCTTTTTGGTCTGCAATTCTGCTTGAGATCGAGGAACCGTTGATGAGTCAAAACACAAGACCCAAGTGTAGCACGAGCATTTAGTTTTCGGGTGGAAATTAGTGTCTAGATAATCGATAAATCTATTTGTGAGGAAATTATTGGAATAGGAAGAGGAAAAGGGAAAAAGGTAGGGAAGGTAAGGAAAGAAGAATGGGAAAGTATGGAAGAAAAAAGAGAGATTAGATGTAAAGTGGGCACAGCTCATAAAGATTAACAAAGACATACTATTAAGGTCACGATGATTGTATTAAAGAATTCAAGAGAGAAAAAAAGAAGCTGAAGAGAGAGTTGTCTTTAGAAGGAGAGAGAGAGAAGAGAGAAGAGAAGGAAACAGAGTAGAGAGAATAAGAGAGAGAAGAGAGGAAAGAAGATAGAGAGAAAAAAAAGAGATAGAGAGAAAGAGAGAGAGGAAGAGATAAGACAGAGATAGACAGAGAGAGATAGATAGAAAGAGAGTAGAGATAGAGAGAGTAAGAAGATAGAGAGAGAAAGAGAGAGAAGATAAGAGAGGGAGAAGAGAAGATAGATAGAATAGAGAAGAGTGATAATAGAAGCAAGATAGAAGAGGAAAAGATAAAGAGAGAGAAGGAGATAGAGAGAGAGAGAGATTAGAAGAGGAAGAGTAGATAAATATAGGAGAGTAGAGAGAATTGACGTGTAGGAGAATAGAGAGAGCAAGAGAGAGAGGAGATAGGGGAATAAAATGTCAGAGGTCAGTAAGGGAGAAAGGAGAAGGGGGGGGGGGGTGATAGAGAGAGAGGGGGCGAGTTTGTTATTCTATGAATAGTCAGTGTGTGGGTAGAAGATTTATAGATGGAATGTTAGTAGAGATTTTAGGAGAAGTGGGTTTGGGGAGAAGAGGTAGTGATAGAGAGAGATAGGAGAAGAGAGATGAAGAGAGAGATAGATTCTGATACTAACCGCCCTACATCTCATTCTATAAATGTCCATGGGTGCTACATCAATGTCATCTGTGGTTCTCACATAAACACCAAAAAGACGAACCATGTTACAATCCACAAAATTTTTTGTTAGCACATCAAAATATTTTAATTATAGTTGATAGTGATGAATGTAGAGGGTGTGTTGGTTTTAGGGGGGTTGTGGGGGTGGGGGTTGTGTGGGGTGTTGTGGGTTGTGTGGGAAGTTTGATTATTAGTATAGTAATAAATTTTAAATGAGTTGTAATTGCTCAGCGTGAGAGGGGTCGCATTTGGGTGATTAGTTAGTATTGTGAGAGAGATAGAAGTATAATTCTGAATATAGTTTTATTTACAGTTATATTCGTTTAATGTTTTTTTATTTTTATTTTTTTGAATAATTATCTTTATTCTTGAGGAGCTTAGGTTCTCTGGGCTGGTGAGGTTACTTAGTTTGAGGAGGTAGGTTAGAAGGGGGTGTTGTATTTAGTTTTTTGTAGTGACAAGTTGTGTTCTGTATGATATATTGTTATGAAAAGTAGTGTGTATTATGGGTGGTATGGTGTAGGGGTTAAAGGGATGTAAAGTTTGCGAGCTCTGCGATTCGGTGGGAAGGGTTTGGAAGAGAGGTTGGTGAGTAAAAGGGTTGTAAGGTTTAATAGAGTAGAATGGGAGAAGTGGTGAGTTTTTTAGGTTTTGTTGTTGTTTGTTGTTTGTTGTGTTTTATTGTGTTTTGTTGTTGGTTTTGTGGTGGGTTTTGTGTGGTGTGTGGTTGTGTGTGTTTGTGGTGTGGTTGTGTTTGTGGGTTTGTTTTTGTGTGTTTGTTGTTGTTTTTTTTTGTTTTTTTTTTTTTTTGGTTATTATTGGTTTTGGTTGTTTTGGGTTTGTTGTTGTTTTAGAGTTGTGTTGTTTTTTTGGTTGTGTTTTTTTTGTGGTTTGTTTTTTTTTGGTTTGTGTTTGTTTTTTTTTTTTTTTTTGTTTGTTGTGGTTTTTGTGTGTTTGTTGTTGTGTTTTTGGTTGTTTTTTTTGTTTTGTTGTGTTTTGGTTTTGTGTTGTTTTTGTGTGGTTGGTTGTGTTGTGTAGTTGTTTTGTTAGTTGTTTTGTTGTTTGTTGTTTTTTATTTGTTGTTGTGTTGTGTTGTCGTTTTGTGTGTTTTTGTTGTGTTTTTTTTTATTATGTGTAAATTTAATTTATTTATAATTATTAATTTTCTTACAAAAATAACCTTTTTTTTTTTTTTTTTCCCCAATCTAACACTGTTTTTTTTGGGTCCTTATTTCATAGCCTGTCGCAGCTTAAAATTATCCCCTCTTGCGGGGGGATGGGGGTGGGGGGGTAAGGGGGAAGGGGGAGTGGGGGAGACAATCTTTTGCAAAAATAGTCATTTTCGTACTAATTATTCTGCCAAATGGCCAACGGCAATGGTCAAATACAAACAACCCCAACCAACAACCAAACCAGCCAACACACAAAACTCCCCAAAAACTAACAAACCATACAATCACCACCAAAAATGGCAACACTTTTTTCATCAGATGCTATAAATTGTTAGCACACAAACGGCGGGGAGAAGAAAATAATTCTGAAATTCGTCTTTTTATTTTAATCTCATATTTTTTTTCGAAAATAATTTAAAGGGATTTCGGAAATTTTTTATATTTTTCTATTTCGGGATTTTTTTTATTTTAATTTTATTTAAAACTAAGATCGTTTCCTCCTGTAGGACTAAAATTAGTA
>NW_028234406.1:1901829-1906246 GCF_977035675.1 Penaeus japonicus
AACTTATTTGGAAATCGCCGTTTCATATCGTTATTTTTTCCTCACATTGCTTTAATATAACCAAACGCCTTAAGTCAGAGGATATTAAACAAAGTCGACAGCTTCTTCATCTTCCTTTGTTTTCTTTTTCTCATTTTTCCTTTTTTTTTTTTTTTTTTTTTTTTTTTTTTTTTTTTTCTCGCTTTTCCTTTTTTCGTCGTAAAAAGCTATGATATTTATTTTCACATATACTTTTATGAGTGTTTCTATTATGCAATTGTCCTTTATTTTGTTTATTGCTTTAACATATATTTCAAATGATATCCTTCCCCTTATATATTTATATAGTATATATATATAATAATATATAATATAATATAATATATATATATATTTATATAAATATATAATATATGTTGTGTGTGTGTGTTTAGTGTGTTGTGTTGTGGTTGTTTTGGGTGGGTGTGTGTTTGGTGATGTAATATCGATCGTTCTCTTTTCGTCTCTTTCTTCATGTGGTTGGTCCTCTTGGTCATCCCTTCCCTATTTCATCTCTATCAGTCTCTCATGGAGTCTTTCAGTCAGAAGTGTTGTTAGTTCTGGTTTCCTTGGTTCCTTAAACCTTTGGATCTTCTTATTCATGGTCATGGATCGATTTCTCATTCTTCAGTCTCTATTGTCTTGTTGTTGTACCGGTTTTCTCAACAATACTATTATCATTTCTAAAATTTACAGATGTTTTTCGTGTCGGCGGCGCCATTGGGTACTTAGACGGGTCTTTTCAAATTGCCCTTCAGTTCCAATAATACTACTCAACATTTTATTATTTTTTATTTTATTATTATCATTATTATTTTTCATTTAATTATTATCATTATCATATATATATATATAAATTAAATATATATATATATATATATATTTATATTATATAATATATATTAGTATTATATATTTAATATATATATATATATATATTATTATATATATAATATAATACATACATTATATATAATATATAATTTCATGTTCGTTCGTCCAGTAATTTTTAGAGTCAAAAACAAGCACACAACAAATGAACACCACCCAAGGCAAATTATGTAAATAGGGAAAAAGTATAAGAGACAAGAAGAGTAAAGAAGAAAAGAGACTTATATAATGCAAGATGAGGGGTGGGAGTCACAAAATAGGACCAAAACAATAATTAACAGTAAAAGAAATAATAATAAAGAGAAAATTATAAAGCAATTCATAAATAATAGTCATTTTGATTCAACACCCAACCCAAACCCCCCACACACAATATCAATCATTATCTAATAAACATTAATTCTTATTTTTTTAAACATAAACCCCATCATCCCCATCGCATCAATCATTCAGTTTCAATATATATAATATGACACCAATTTTTATGTCCCTATCATCAATCATTATTCTTCTCATAACCCTTAATATTGTTTATTATCATCATATAATTGTCATTCCCCTTCTCCATTACCATTATTTCATTATTACATCAAAAAAATCATTTATCATCATTTAAAATAATCCAATCATCAACCATCATTAAAAAAAAAAAAAATAAGGGATATCCATAATAATGACAAAACAACACTTCGCTGTTGCATTATATCACAAGACAAACAACACACTCTTCCTCGTCTGCCTTTTTTTTTTTTTTTTTTTAAAATAATTATAAAAAAAACACAACTAAATAATTACAAAAACTTAAAATATAAAATACTACACAACCAAATCCTCCACAATACATAACAAAATATATAATTAAAAAATAAATAAAAATATAAAAAAAACTAAATAAAAATAATAATCCCTAATAAAATAAATAAAAAAAAAATTACCCCTAACACTACCACTACCAAACACCCAACACCCTAAATAATAATAAAACCAAAAAAACACAATACATACCAAAAAATAAAAAACCCAAAATACACAATAACACCCCAACACAACGCAATGCATGAACAGAGAATATAACGTGAACTTGAATGACTACAAATGAGTACTTTCACCTTCTTTTCAAAATTATCATATCGCAAGACGATACTCAAACACTTCGAGTGTGTGGATGGTGAGATACTTATCCCCAATCCCAACTACTTGTGAGGATAATGGATCCTTTGCTTTCCCAACCTACGCGTGATTGATATATGTATACCTTTGAAATTAATTCCCCCCTACTCTTGATGATATATTAACTTTAAACCTCCACAATTCCCCACCTACTCGTGAGGGATTTAGATACTTTTGGAATCCCACCTACGCTGAGGGATATATGACCTTATCCCCCACCTACGCTTGAGGATAGATGACTTTGATCCCCCCTACGCAGATGATGAGATTACTTGGAAATTCCCCCACCTACCCGTGAGATTAGATTACACTTTAATTCCCAACTACTTTGATGGTAGTGAGATGACCTTTTGATTCCCACCTACCGGAGGGAATTAGATTACTTGATCCCAACTACCGTGAGGGATGAGATGACTTGATCCCCCACCCAACGCGTGATGGATTAAGTACTCTAGACCAACACTTGAGAGGAGGAAATGAGATGACTTAAATATTCAAATTTTTTTCCCCCACTGCTGATGATATAATCCTTTATTTCTCCACCTCAACACTTGATATTATAAGATATTACCTAATTAAAATACCCCCACCACTCGCTATCTTAATAATACTTTATTTCCTCTGCCCACCTAGCGCGTTATTATCTACTTACTATCCCCACCTACGCAGTGATTGAAAGCGATTCCCTTTACACCAAATCCCACCTACCGTGAGTTGAAGAATGACTTGATTTTATCCCACCTACGCGGAGGGCAACAATAGATTCCCTTTACCCCCACTCTCGCGAGGGCAGAGATTGACTAGATCCCACCAACACGTGAGGGATGAGATGAACTGATTCCCACCTACCGTGAAGGTATTAATGAGACCTTTGATCCCCACTACCTGATGGAAAGAGATTACTTCTGAAATTCCACCTACTTGTGAGGATGGAATAACTTGATTTCCCACCTACAGCCTTAGTTAAAAAATACTTGGTTGTGTCCCAACTACTTCATGAAGGGAAGAGTTGAACTTTTTTCCCCACCTCTGTGTTATGGAGATGAGATGGTTACTGACTTGGGTCCCACCTACGTGTGAGAGGGGATTGGTTTGACTTAATCCCAACCTTGTGGAGGATGGAGATGACTTGATTCCCAATACGCGTTTAGGATAGAATGACTTGATTCCCACCCTCGTGTAAGGGATAAGAAATGGATGCCCTTGATCCAATCACTCCTGAGTAAGAGGATGACCCTTTGTCCCAACTAATGAGGAAAGAATGACTTGGTCCCACCTATTGTGTGGACAGAGATGTGACTTATAATTTTTTTTCTGTGATTGATATCTTTTTCTTTTCAATCCAACCTACCGTGGGAAGAGATGACTTGTTTTGATTCAATTTTCTATTTTAATAGAACTTGATTAATTCATCATATCTATTCCCACCTACGCGTGAGAAAGAGATGACTTGGTCCCACCTACTCGTGAGGGAAGAGTGATTGACCTGAATCTCCTTCCCCACATACTCGTTAGGAAAGAGATTGACTACTTGAATCCCACCTACTCCGTGAGGAAGAGATGACTTGATTCCCCCACTATTCGGTAGGGGGGGGAAGAGATGACTTTGTCCCACCTCTCCTGAGGGGGGGGTATGAAAAGTTTTACTTGAATTTTTAATTTTTATCCACCTACTCGTAGAAAGATGGATTTTGTCCTCCAACCTACTCGTAGGATAAAAAGAATATGACTTGATTATTTTATTTACTTTTTTACTTTGATCTTTCTTTTCTCATTCCTTCTTATTTATGTATTTTTTATTTGTATTTCTCTATCCTTCTTTTTCCTTATCTTTTATCCCACCAACCGTGAGGAAATGACTTTCCCAACACTCGTGAGGAAGGAAATACTTGGTGGTCGTCTCTCCCAATCTACTCGTGAAGGAAGAGATACTTGTCCCACCTACTCTGAGGAAAAAAGAAGATTGTACTTTCCCAACCTATCGTGAGAGGAAAATGACCTTGCCCCGAACTACTCGTGAAGGAAATACTTGTCCCACCCCCTACCGTGAGGAAAAGATGGTGACTTGTCCAACTACTCTTGAGGAAAAATGAACTGGGTCCCACCTATGCGTAGAAAGAGATGACTTGGTCCCCACCTACTCGTAGGTTAAGAATGAAACTTTGGTCCCCAACTACTCGTGAGGGAATAGATGACTTGATCTCCCTACTAAACTAAAAGACTATGGAAGATCTTTCAAATTAAGTGGAATTTTAAGTTATATATGATGGTTGGTTGTGATATCGAGATCTTATCGAGAGTTTAGGGAGGTGTGATATTTTCACTATCGTTTTAAAAA
>NW_028234406.1:1906346-1911346 GCF_977035675.1 Penaeus japonicus
TTCACAAAACACTTTTAAGATACTAAAGGTACTGACTGTGTGTGTGTGTGTGTGTGTGTGTGTGTGTGTGCGTGTTTGACGAAGGTAAGTACTTTGTCGTTCAATAACTTATTCGTTTGATGTGTTTACAGCATTTTCCCTAGTTGTTTCTTTACGTGTAAAATCATACATTTTTTTTATATTGAAGTAGAATAATTTCATGTCCCCCCCCCAAAAAAAGGTCCATGGAACAAAATTATTCACATTGAAATAATACAAGTTTTCTTATCATTGCCATACAGTCATTATTAATATTCAGTTCAAACAGTACAGTTCCCATACATAACCAAAGTACCAATGTTAATACTATTGTTGTATCATACAATAACCTACATTAAAGTATAAGTTATGTTACGCTTCAAAAGGAGAATATTTACAATGTAGTTATTATTTCACACAATATCCTGCTCTCAATATAAACCACTGGATAATGCATGCTAAACTACAGAGACCTTTTGACAGAGTATACAGGATAAAGGTATTATTCATGCAGTAGTTGAGTTTCAAAAAAAAAAAAAAAAAAAAAAAAAAAAAAAAAAAAAATTCAGGTACTTTGTCATAATTTAGGTAGTATGGAAGAAGAACAGAGGAGGAAGGACAAGAAAACAAAGGAATAGGAGAACAGAAGAATATTGTGTGTTTTTTCTTGTTATGTGAAGTAGTTGAATAAAGTTGACGAGTGAATGGTGGCATTCCAAGAAAGGAGATGTATAAAGAAATAGAAGACAACAAAGATATATATATACATTGATGGAAAGACAGGTATACGAACAAATGAATAATCAGACAAATAAAAACATAGAAATGGAAGGAAAACACAAAGAAAGCAGGAAAAAGAGTACAAATACATAACATGTAAAAAAAATAAAGATAAAAAATAAATAAATTAAAAAAAAAAAAAAAACACTCACACCCTTTTAAAGAAAAGCTAAAATAAATACACCTTTTTTAACATAAAACCTCAAAAGGGCTTAAGAAATCTCATAGTACCCCTCGACACAGGATTCCCAAGGATAGCGTCTCCAAAGGCTTAATCCAGTTAGGACCTCATCATGACAACATGCTTTTGTTCTGACTTCTTATCTATTGTTTGCGTCCACGAGTTTCTTCTTAAGTGGTCGAGTCTTATAATAGATGAGCCACTTGAGTTTGTTAACTTGCTTGAATGAATGAGTTATTGTCTTTTTTTTTTTTTTTTTTTTTTTTTTTTTACTTCATTTTTTTTCTTTTTTTTTTTTACTTCATTCTTTTCCTAAGACTGGAATATGGAATCGAGGTGGAATTTCGTTATCAGATTTGGAATTAGAATTTAGAATTAGATATCTGAGTTGGTGAGTTTGATTGGACATTTCAAAGAGTTGGTTCGACCGTGTGAAATGACGTGGATGATAATATAATTAATTTAACTTAGACTACTGGTCCGTTAAAAAGCCTTATTGTTCCCAGTGTTGTGTAGTCCACTGCGCCAATTTCAGGGCTCGGATTAACATATATATTAATCTTTCGTTATTCACACACACAAAAAAATATGTCATTCCAATTTTGTCCAAGATAAATACAGACTAATTCATAACAAATACAGGCGACACATTGTTTTTTTTTTATCTCTTGGGGATACAAAACACAGATCCCACGAACGTAAATTGAATTTAACCAATTACAACAAGTGTAGACAACTGAACAACGATTAGAGTTATGCAATCTGACGCCAGCCTTCCGCCCAGCTTAATTAATTAATTAGTCTATAGGTAAAACAGCGTCGCAAGCGAAAGAATCCTAACAGCACGGCGTTTAATTAATCACCGGGACGCAATCAATCAAGCATTTAATCCGATTATATAATTAATAACAGGTCCAACAACGAGTGTTTTCTGCGCCATCCGTTAATGAATCGTCTTTTTTAAGTTCATTGCCTTAGAAATAAAATATTTTTTTTCATCTTCTCCCGAGGAAAATAAGAGTTTCCATAAAGAAGATTATGAGATTTTTTAAGAAGTATTCATTAGGGAGTGTCTTTTCCAAGAGCTGATCTCCTTAAGTACTGCTCGTTGACCTTAAGAAAGAAGAAGTCACCCTTACGCTTCCTTGGATTATTTGCTTGGCACACTTTGACACTGTTTCCACATCCTTTCTACTCTCTTTCTCCGTCTTGCCCTTTTTAGTATTATCATTATTTATCATTATTATTATTATTATAATTATCATTTGTTATTATTATCTATCATTATCATATCTTTTATTATTATTATTATTTTCTATTATCATTATTACTATCATTATCAATATTATTCTTCGTTCTCCTTCTCCTCCTCCGCCTCCTTCTCCTCTTCCTCCTTCTTTTCTTTATCCTTCTCCATTTCCTTTTCCTTTTCCTTCTTCTCTACTTCCACCTCTACCTCCACCTCCACCTCCACCTCTACCTCTACCTCTACCTCTACATCTACCTCTACCTCTACCTCCACCTCCACCTCCACCTCCACCTCCACCTCCACCTCCACCTCCACCTCCACCTCCACCTCCACCTCCACCTCTACCTCTACCTCTACCTCTACCTCCACCTCCACCTCCACCTCCACCTCCACCTCTACCTCTACCTCTACCTCTACCTCCACCTCCACCTCTACCTCTACCTCTACCTCTACCTCTACCTCCACCTCCACCTCCACCTCCACCTCCACCTCCACCTCTACCTCTACCTCTACCTCTACCTCCACCTCCACCTCCACCTCCACCTCTACCTCTACCTCTACCTCTACCTCTACCTCTACCTCTACCTCTACCTCTACCTCTACCTCTACCTCTACCTCCACCTCTACCTCTACCTCTACCTGTACCTCTACCTCTACCTCTACATCTACCTCTACCTCTACCTCTACCTCCACCTCCACCTCCACCTCCACCTCTACCTCTACCTCTACCTCTACCTCTACCTCTACCTCTACCTCTACCTCTACCTCTACCTCTACCTCTACCTCCACCTCTACCTCTACCTCTACCTCTACCTCTACCTCTACCTCTACCTCTACCTCTACATCTACCTCTACCTCTACCTCTACCTCTACATCTACCTCTACCTCTACCTCTACCTCCACCTCTACCTCTACCTCTACCTCTACCTCTACATCTACCTCTACCTCTACCTCTACATCTACCTCTACCTCTACCTCTACCTCTACCTCTACCTCCACCTCTACCTCTACCTCTACCTCTACCTCTACCTCTACCTCTACCTCTACCTCCACCTCTACCTCTACCTCTACCTCTACCTCTACCTCTACCTCTACCTCTACCTCTACCTCCACCTCTACCTCCACCTCCACCTCTACCTCTACCTCTACCTCTACCTCTACCTCTACCTCTACCTCTACCTCTACCTCTACCTCTACCTCTACCTCTACCTCTACCTCTACCTCTACCTCTACCTCTACCTCTACCTCTACATCTACCTCTACCTCTACCTCTACCTCTACCTCTACCTCTACCTCTACCTCTACCTCTACCTCTACCTCTACCTCTACCTCTACCTCTACCTCTACCTCTACCTCTACCTCTACCTCTACCTCCACCTCCACCTCCACCTCCACCTCTACCTCTACCTCTACCTCTACCTCTACCTCTACCTCTACCTCTACCTCTACCTCTACCTCTACCTCCACCTCCACCTCCACCTCCACCTCTACCTCTACCTCTACCTCTACATCTACCTCTACCTCTACCTCTACCTCTACCTCTACCTCTACATCTACATCTACCTCTACCTCTACCTCTACCTCCACCTCTACCTCTACATCTACCTCTACCTCTACCTCTACCTCTACCTCTACCTCTACCTCTACCTCCACCTCCACCTCCACCTCCACCTCTACCTCTACCTCTACCTCTACATCTACCTCTACCTCTACCTCTACCTCTACCTCTACCTCTACCTCTACCTCTACCTCTACCTCTACCTCTACCTCTACCTCTACCTCTACCTCTACCTCTACCTCTACCTCTACCTCTACCTCTACCTCTACCTCTACCTCCACCTCCTCCTCCTCCTCTTCCTCCACCTCTTCCATTTCTCCCTTCTCTCCTCCTCCTCTTCTGCCTCCTCCTTCTCCTCCTCCTCCTCCTTTTTCCTCCCTTCCATTTACGCAATTCTAATCCATCCACCCACCTTTCTCCCTCCTCCCTCCCCCTGCCCCCCTTTCTTCTCCTCCTCCTTCCCTCCATCCCTCCTCCCCCTCCTCCTCCCCCAATTCTCTCCTCCTCAATAAGTCTCGAGAGAGTGAAGATCCTCATCCCACCGCAGAACTTTACCGAGATGCTGAGGAAATTAAGACCGCCCTGCCCCCATGCCCCCGCCTTCCCCTTTCGCTTCCTCCCCTTCCTACTCCCCCCTCCCTAACCAATAGCTTTCCCACTCCCTCACTCCCTATCCCCTTCCCTTCCCCTTCCTCTTCCCTTCCCCTTCCCCTTCCCTTCCCCTTCCTACTTCCCCTTCCCTTCCCCTTTTTACTCCTCCCTCCTCTTCCCCTTCCCACTCCTCCCTCCTCTACTCCCCCTCCCTACCCAATTCTCCTAAAATTTCCCGCTCTTTTCCTACTTCTTTAAGATTTCGCACGCAAAGAGAGAAAGAGGGAGATGAAAAGAAAGACAAAATAGTGGAAACGAGAACAAGAGCAGAAGAAAAGAAGAAGAAAAAAGAAGAAAAAAGAAAAAAAAAAGAAAAGAAGAACGAAGCACCATCGTACCACCTCGCCACCGTGACGCGCCGCGCTCTGATTGGCAATCAACTTTAGCCAATCAGGGACGAGCTCTGACGGAGTCTCGATTAATGGCGCTCCTGAATCTGAGCTTCTGTCGCCGCCGCCTCATTACGGACTGTTTCGGCGAATACCAATAAGTGGCGGTTCTTATTAGTGGGCGGAGGGGTATGGGGGGAGAGGGGAAGTGGGTGGAGGGGGTTGGGGAAAGGG
>NW_028234406.1:1931346-1933846 GCF_977035675.1 Penaeus japonicus
CTTCTGTTTTTCCATATGCCTGAGGTCAGGCATATGGTTACCTAACTCTACTCTTACGATTTGATTCGATTAAAGCAAGGTCATGATAGACGTCATAATTCGAGATGGATTTTATTTGAAATTGAATAGCAAGAAAAAAAAATGAGTGGAGAAGAGATATGAGCAGATTTAGCAGAAGCAGAAACAGTAGTAGTAGTAATAGTAGTAGTAGTAGTAGTAGAAGTAGTACTATATCAAAAGGCTTAGATCTTCTTCTTTTTTAAGTGAAAAACAATGTAACAATAAAGTAAAAAAATAAATAAATAGATAAATAAAAAATAAAAAAAAGTCCACTGCTAAAAAGCAAAAGGTCTGCTGATAAAAATGGGCGAGATAAGGATGGAAGAGAAATGGCCAGAGTTTAGGAGACAGACGGCCAGAGGAAGGGAGGAGAAGGAGGAGGAGGAGGAGGAGGAGGAGGAGAGGCGATGAACCGGGAGGAGGAGGAGAGGCGATGACCAGGGAGGAGGAGGAGCAGGAGGAGACGATGAACAGGGAGGAGGAGGAGGAGGAGGAGGAGAGGCGATGAGCAGGGAGGAGGAGGAGAAGGAGGAGGAGGAGGAGGTGGAGGAGAAGATGAGCAGGGAGGAGGAGGAGGAGGAGGAGAGGCGATGAACAGGGAGGAGAAGGAGGAGGAGGAGGAGAGGCGACGAACAGGGAGGAGGAGGAGAAGGAGGAGGAGGAGACGATGAACAGGGAGAGAGAAACGCGAGAGACAAGAATCATTTCCGTGACGAAGGAAACGGCGGTTGATACTTCGAGCGGGAAATGTGGAAGACAATAAACTTCGCTTCTTTTCTAAAGAAAAAAGAAGGATTAGAAATTAGAAATGATTAGAAATGGAAAGTTGGGAGAGAAAATTAGAATATTGTTTCGAACAATTCTTCTTTGCATTTTCTCGAGAATTTTCTTAGCCGTTTATATAATATATATATATATATATATATATATATATATATATATATATATATATATATATATATAAGAGAGAGAGAGGAGAGAGAGAGAAGAGAGAGAGAGAGAGAGAAAGATATATATATATATATATATATATATATATATATATATATATATATATATTATATATATATATATACATATATATAGATATATATATATATATATATATATATATATATATATATATATATATAATTCAGTGACGTACGAAATACATAATAAGCAGTGTCTTCCGGGAGGCAATATGCCACAGAAAAATTGAATGCTCCCAAGGAATGAATATTTTTAATCAGTAAGAATGAATAACTTTGCAAGAAAAAGCTGTAAAAAAAAGGAAGAAAAAGTGAACACGAAATAAAAAAGCTAAATATCATTAAGAAATCAAAAATAAAAGGATAAAAGAAATTAGCTAAATGAATTGTGTATATCAATTAACTCTAATCAATAAGGAATATATAAATGGTACAAAAAGATGTTACAGAGAACAGTGGACTAAAACAAAACGAAAAAAAAATAATGAAAAAATAAGTATTTAAACACACAAATCAAACCACATATGAATAAAACAGACAAAATAAAATTTAAAATGTTCCACATAGAACAATCCACTTCCAGACAAAGCAATTCAGAATGATAGTTCAGTGATATGGAAAAAAACACTAACCACATACAATAGTCCGCGAACTAACACACCCAGAGGCCTAGAAAGATATATTTCAATGCCTTTCCAGCAAGGCAAAATAAAACTCTTCTTGGGATTGCTTTCTGGCCCCGGAAGTAAACCTAAGAAAGGGTTTGTGAGCGAGAGAGAGAGAGAGAGAGAGGGAAAGAGAGGAGTATCTTGTATATACACAAAGGTATGGAGGGTAAGACTAAGAGAGAAGGTGAGGGAGAAGAGGAAGAAGAAGAAGAAGGGAGACAGACTGACAGATAGACAAATATAGAGATAGATCGACAAGAATAGAGAGAGAAAGAGAGAGAGAGAGAGAGAGAGAGAGAGAGAGAGAGAGAAAGAGAGAGAGAGGGGGGGGGGAGAGAGACAGAGACAGAGAGAGAGAGAGAGAGATACCGACATACAGATAGAAAGTGAGAAGGGGGTAAGAAAAAAGAGAGAGAGAGTGAGGAAAGAGAGAGAAAGACAGACAGACAGACAGACAGAGACATAAACAGAAACAGAGAGACAGAGACAGACAGACAGAAAGTGAGAAGGGAGCATAAAAGAGAGAGAGAGTGAGGAAAGAGAGAGACAGACAGACAGACAGAGACAAAGACAGAGACATAAACAGAAACAGAAAGACAGAGACAGACAGACAGAAACTGATACGGGGGTAAGAAAAAAGAGAGTGAGGAAAGAGAAAAGAGAGAAAAAAAATATGAAGACGAAATGCAAACATACTTCAAGAAAATGATCAACATTCCACCGTCGCTGACTTCTCAAAAAAGGTAAAAAAATGTCTGACGTATTTGCACTATTTTGCCTTCGAGTGAAAACCCAATAGCT
>NW_028234406.1:1951346-1953301 GCF_977035675.1 Penaeus japonicus
TTTTTCTCTTTTTGCTTGTAATAAATGGTTCTTTGTCAAGGAAAAAATATCCTTTGTGAACAAAAAAGTACGTTATGAATAAAATGAATATTTAGCACGTTTTTTCGACAAATAAAAAGTTGTGTTTAAACAATGAAAATACTTTTGTTTTGTAACCAGAGGGAAAATGTTCCCCCTAGATCTATTTATGCATTATTTAACTTCTGTTTAGAATATATTTTAGCGTACTCGACGAGAAATGGATTAATTTAAAATACTTTTTTTTCATTTTCTATGTAAAATGAGTTTACTCCACCGAAAAGCAAATACACATAAATAAAACATTCAATATACATCACATTCGTCACATGTTATTTCTTTTTTTTCTTTCTTTCTTTTTTTTTGGTGTGGGGGAACGAATTTCATATATGCATTTTTCTTTCAATATATGCAATAAAGCTGAGAGTATCTGTATATAAGTAGTATGTGGTATTTCGAGTGTACTTGTGTGACTTTGATGTAACACATTGTAGTTATAATCTAATAGTGCTAGATATTAATATCCTTTTTATAACCTCAGTTTGGAAAAAAAAAATTAAATAAAAAAGTACTATTCCGCCTTTTCACATTAACACAAAGTAATCGCACGGCATACAACTATAACTTTATTAATGTCACTTCGTCACTATAATATCATCATACAGTCACTTATAACGCGTTTCACAATCCCATTCACCATCACGCCCATAACCACATCACAGTCACCATGTCCTCACCACATCTTCATCACACAGTTACTGCCTCATAGCACCACATCACACAGTTACCGCCTCATAGCACCACATCACACAGTTATCACCTTATAGCACCACATCACACAGTTACCGCCTCATAGCACCACATCACACACTTACCGCCTCATAGCACCACATCACACCATCAATTCAACTTCATAAAAAACATCATCACACATCTTAAAACAAAGCCACTGTCAAGACCACATCATCGCAACACAAGCCACACACAGTCACCAGCACATCATAGTCACCAGAGCCTCATCACACATATCATAACACAATCATGCAACTTGTCTTTTCATTCACCACAACACATGACAGTTATCAAAGGCGGCCGTTGTTTGATGGCTTGGTTGCATATTTTGTGAGTAATTGCAATTTCCTTTTGCAAGGATAGAATGGCACACGCTAAACGCAGAAGTCCCGAGGATTCATTTGTAATTATATATTATAACTGTAAATGGTTTTGTGTTTGTGTGTGTGTGTGTGTCTTGTAATTATATATTATACCTGTATATGATTTTGCGTGTGCGTGTGTGTGCGTGTGTGTGTGTTTGTGTCTGTGTGCCTGTGTGTGTGTGTATGTGTGTGTGTGTGTGTGTGTGTGTGCGTGTATGTGTCTGTGTGCGTCTGTTTGCGTGTGTGTGTCTGTTGCGAGTGTATTTACCTATTCAGATGCTTGATATGTTATTTTTTTCCAAGTTGTAAATGATATGTTGTGAAGCTGTCTTTAAAAAAATCCATTAAAGGAGAGCGTTCGGGAGTCGGGTCATAGGTCACAAAAAAATCCATCTGAGGTCATCCTTTTTTTTAACCCTACTTTCCGGGGTCGTGTGTTGGCTTTTCAATGCATCGGTAAATATGGGATGCGATACATACATATGTATTGATGTCTGGGGAACATGCGTGCAACTGTAGGCACATGCTGAAAAGGGATGTTGAATTTCCTGTTGCAATATGTGTAAAACGAGGCAACATAATATTTGTATAGGTTATTGAAGTTGCTGTATATAGTATGAACAGTGATATATGTGAAAATATGTGAAACAGGACTGCATTATATGAGCATAAAACTGCATTATTGATACAGGTAGGCATAGTGATTGCAATATATCTCATTTTTCAGCTACAATTAAACACTGTTATTGCTACAAAGTTGACTAAACTCTGATACATGTT
>NW_028234406.1:1953401-1955901 GCF_977035675.1 Penaeus japonicus
CAATAATTCACTACGAGTCCTCGCTCCCTCACTAAAGTGTCTATATCAGAGGCTCCAACACGCGACCCGAACACTCTACGACACGTCATTAAGTTCACGTGTGACGGACAATATATACGGGTTGTTGCATTGTTCTCGTATCTTGTGTTGGTTGTTCTGTGTTCATTGTTCTGCGGTTGGTGTTTTGGATTGGGGGGGAGTGGGGGGGGAGGTAGATACACGTGTATACGTATTCGGATTCACGGTCGTGCGTTCGTATGCACATACATGCACGCGTACAGATATAGACATGCACAGACATAAACACACATCACGTACGTACTGACACACATATATATACACACATACATATGCACACAAACATAGATACATACATATGCATATACACATGCACACGTACAGACATGCACACACATATATAAACGCACACACACACACACAAATATATACGTATGCACACACACATGCAACGTTCAGATACACACTCACACACATAAACACACACACGCACGTACGCACACACACACACATTGACTCGGGAACACTTACACACAAACTCACACCGAATTCAGCCTTCTGTACGAACATCAAGGGGGTGAAAAGTGATGATTATATTAATGATATTAGTGATGATGAGCTGATAATAATGATGATGATTATGTTGATAATAATGATGATGACGATGTTAGTTATGACCATTATTGTTATGATATATGGATGATAATAATGATGATGACAATCATGATGATGATGATGATGAAAAGGATAATGATAATGATGATGATAATGATAATGATGATGATAATGATAATAATAATGTTAAAGATAATAATGATAATGAATATAATGATACTAACACTCTTACTGATGATAATAATAATGGTAATAGTATTAATAATGATAATAATTATCATGATAATAATGAAAATAGTATCAATAACAACAACAACAGTAATGATAATAATAATAATGACGCTAATGACCATAATAGTAGTGATTATGATAATGATAAAATTACACAACACTACTAATACACCATTCAATCAAGATTACCAATTCAATACCAATCGAAACATAATCCTGCTCAATCACGCCTTCAAGATGACAATAACAACCATCAAATATCATTAAGTACAGCTATAACCATAACACAAGATAATATAAGACAGTGATGCAACCGGCACCATAAAACACCAAAACAAACAAACAAACAACCAAAAAAAGGGGGACATCCACTGACCTCTGAACGTGACCTTGGCGACCTTTTCCCCTCGTTGTTGCACTCGACTGAAGTGTCGAACGTGGAATCGGAAAGCCATGTTGCCAGGCTGAAGAGATGGGTCGGTCTGGGAGGAGAAGGAGAGAAAGAGGGGAGAGAGAGAGAGAGGGAGAGAGAGATGGAGGGAGGGAGAGAGAGAGGGAGGGAGGGAGAGGGAGAGAGATGGGGGGTGGGGAGGGAGAGAGAGAGAGAGAAAGAGAGAGAGGGAGGGAGAGAGAGAGTTAGAGAGAGAGAGCGAGGGAGGGAGAGATAGAGAGGGAGAGAAAGAGAGAGAGAGAGAAGAGGGTGTATCTAGGAGGGCGACCTTGATGGGTAGATTTTAGGGCACAATTTGAATGGAGGGGAAAGAAAGGACGAGGAGGTTGATAGAAAACGGGATATAGGATGAGAAATAGATTGAGGGGGAAACTTAAGTTTTTTTCCTATAAGGATTCTGGGGAAGATAGATGTACAGACTGGTAGAATGAAGGTGAAGAGATAAATTCTAAAGTTAAAAAGGAGAATAGGAAAACATAGAACCAAGAATAAGGTCTAGAGAAGATAAAAACAAATATAAAAAAGAAGTTGATATAAAAATATAACCTCAAAGATCTCCAATAAACGTAAACAAGAGTGACAGAAAACGGACGTAAAATAGGATCGAAAACCTAAGGAAAGAACTCAACGAAAAATGGAAAGCGGATCAGACGCGCATAAATAGTGTGACATGTCATATGAGAGGGAAAACTGGCATAGTAATAGCATAGTTTTCTGGTTTGTATATTACAAAGGGGAGAAGTTAACTGCGTATGTCGAAAGAGGGGAAGTGACTCTGGGATATTTTAGAAGAACGTTATGAAAAGAAAGAGATTCACTTAAGTGGTCTTTATGATCTATAAAAGTCAGATATCCCCCGCCTTTCTTGATTAAACGCTCAAATAAAACTATATCTAAAAACAGCCGTGAAGTTGGAGTTAGAAAAAGATGAATTTTGGGGACGAAGAGTTAATAAAAAAAGGTAAGAATATACGTAGAAATAACAAGACTGGGAAAAGAGAAGTGAAAAGAGAGAGAGAGAGAGAGAGAGTGAGAGAGAGAGAGAGATCGCTGTTCGAACACAAGGGTCTTAGACGAGAGCTTGTGAATGTTATGTGGATTCGCCAAGTCCTCGAGAGAGGCAAGGAACAAGAGGAACAAAGAAGACAGTTGAGAAAAGAATAGACCTCCTCTCGACCTCTTGTT
>NW_028234406.1:1960901-1963401 GCF_977035675.1 Penaeus japonicus
TCTTGCATGAGGGTTCTTGGTTTCATTTTTTCATGTGTGTGATTTTTGTTTTTCTGTTTTTCCTTTTGATTTGTTGGGCTATTTTTTTTTTTGGTATTTCGTTCTGTCGATCTATTTTCTTTCTTTCTTTTTTGTATTTTTCATTATTATTATAATCAAGTTTTTGTTCTTGGTTGTTCTCTCTTTCTCTCTTTGTTCGTCTCTCTCTCTCTCTCTCTCTCTCTCTCTCTCTCTCTCTCCTCCCCTCCTCCCCTCTCCTCTTCTCCCCTCCCCTCTTCTCTCTCTCTCTCTCTCTCTCTCTCTCTCTCTCTCTCTCTCTCTCTCTCTCTCTCTCTCTCTCTCTCTCTCTCTCTCTCTCTCTCTCGCTCTCGCTCTCGCTCTCTCTCTCGCTTTCTATCTATCTATGTCTATCTATCATATCTTTCTCTCTCCCTCTCCCTCTCCCTCTTCCTCTCCCTCTCCCTCTCCCTCTCCCTCTCCCTCTCCCTCTCCCTCTCCCTCTCCCTCTCCTCTCCCTCTCCCTCTCCCTCCTCACCTCCTCTCCCTCTTCTCACCTCCTCTCCCTCCTCTCACCTCCTCTCCCTCTCCCTCTCCCTCTCCCTCTCCTCTCTCTCCCTCTCTCTCCTCTTCTCTCCCCCCTACTCTCCCCCCACTCTCCCTTTCCCTCTCCTCTCTCTCATGTCCTCTCCTCTCCTTTCTCTCTCCCTTCCCTCCCTCTCCCTCTCCTCTCTCCCCCTCTCCCTCTCCCCCCCTCTCTCCCTCTCCCTCTTCTCTCCTCCCCTCCCCTCTCCCTCTCTCCCTCTCCCCTCTCCCTCTCCCTCTCCTCCCCTCTCCCTCTCTCCATCTCCCCTCTCCCTCTCCCTCTCCTCCCCTCTCCCTCTCTCCATCTCCCTCTCCCCATCTCCCCTCTCCCTCTCCCTCTCCTTCTCCCCTCTCCCCTCTCCCTCTCCTTTCTTTCTCCTCATCTCTCTCTCTCTCTCTCTCTCTCTCTCTCTCTCTCTCTCTCTCTCTCTCTCTCTCTCTCTCTCTCTCTCTCTCTCTCTCGCTCTCGCTCTCTCGTTCGCTTTTTATCTATCTTTATCTGTCTATCATATCTTTCTTTCTCCCTCTCCCTCTCCCTCTTCCTCTCCCTCTCCCTTTCCCCTCTCCTTCTCCCTCTCCCTCTCCCTCTCTCTCTCCCTCTCCCTCTCCCTCTCCCTCTCCCTCTCCCTCTCCCTCTATTTCTCCTACTCCCACTCCCTCTCTCTCACTTCTCTCTCTTCCTTCTCTCTCTCCCTCTCCCTCTCCCCCTCCCTCTCTCCCTCCCTCCCCCTTTCCCTCTCCCTCTCCCTCTCCCTCTCCCTCTCCTTCTCCCTCTCCCTCTCCGTCTCCGTCTCCCTCTCCTTCTCCTTCTCCCTCTCTCTCTCCCTCTCTCTCTCTCTCCCTCTCCCTCTCCCTTCTCCCTCTCCCCTCTCCTTCTCCCTCTCCCCTCTCCCCTCTCTCCCTCTCCCCTCCCCTCTCCCCTCTCTATCATATCTTTCTCTCTCCCTCTCCCTCTCCCTCTTCCTCTCCCTCTCCCTTTCCCTCTACCTCCCTCCACTTATCCCCTCTCCCCTCTCCCCTCTCGCCCCCTCGCCCTCGTCCCCTCGCCCTCGTCCCTTCCCTCTCCCTCTCCTCTCTACTCCACTCCCTTATATCCTCACCTCTCCCTCTCCCTCTCCTCTCTTTTCCTCTCCACTCCCTTACATCTCCTCTCCCTCTCCATTCCTCTCTCTCCATCCTTCCCTCTCCATTCTTCCCTCTCCCTCTCCATTCCTCCCTATCCCTCTCCTTCTCACTCTACCTCTCAGTCTCCCGTTTTCTCCCTCTACTTTCTCATTTCTCCTCTCTCTCTCCCTCTCCCTCTCTCTCTCTCCCTCTCCCTCTCCCTCTCCCTTCTCCCTCTCACCTCTCCTTCTCCCTCTCCCCTCTCCCCTCTCTCTCTCCCTCTCCCTATCCCTCTCCCTCTCTCTCTCCCTTCCTCTCCCTATCCCTATCCCTATCCCCTCTCCATCTTCCTTTCCCCATCCCTCTCCTTCTCCCCTCTCCCTCTCCTTCTCCCTCTCCCTCTCCCTCTCCCTCTTCTTCTCCCCTCTCGCACTCCCTCTCCTTTCTTTTTCCCATCAATCTCCTCTCCTCTCCCTCTTACTCTCCCTCTCCCTCTCCCTCTTCACTCTCCCTCTCCCTCTCCCTCTCCTCTATCTCTCTCCACCCCTCTCCTCTTCCTCTCCTCCCTCTCCCTCTCCCTCTCCCTCTCCCCTCTCCCCTCTCCCTCTCCCTCTCCTCTCTCTCTCTCCACCCCTCTCCTCTTCCTCTCCTCCCTCTCCCTCTCTCCTCTCCCTCTCCTCACCTCCCCCTCTCCTCTCTCTCTCTCTCTCCATCCCTCTCCTCTTCCTTTTCTCCCTCTCTCTCCCCCTCTTCCTCTCCTCCCTCTCCCTCCCCCCTCTTCCTCTCCTCATCTCTCTTTCTCTCTCTCTTTCTC
>NW_028234406.1:1980901-1985994 GCF_977035675.1 Penaeus japonicus
TTTTTTTTTTTTTTTTTTTTTTTCCGCTCCCGCTTCCTTCTTTTTTCCCTCTCCTCTCCCTACGTCCTCCTCTTCATCTCCCTATCCCTCTCCCTTTCCCTCTACCGCTCCCGCTCCTTCTCCCTCTCCCTCTCCCTCTCCCTCTTCATCTCCCTATCCCTCTCCCTTTCCCTCTCCCTCTCCCTCTCCCTTTTCATCTCCCTTTCCCTCTTCAAATCCCTCTCCCCCTCCCTCTCCCTCTCCCTCTCCCCCCCTCTATCCCTCCTCTCCCTCCATCCCCAGCCCACTTTTCATTTCTGTTGCAAGGAATAATGCAGAAAGACATCTGTACATTCAGCATTTCCACGGCTTAAGCAAGGATCTCCCATCCTTTAGAATTTAGAAATAAGACCTTCCCTTTTCAGATATTTCAACATATGTTTAGGGGAATGAATGCCCGTTCATGCTTCGTTTCGCATTTGGTTTATGTTTAATGCAACGTCGATTGCATGATAAAATACTTGGAAGGCTCACTTAACGTGCATATTCTTGTAATGTGATGTTCATTGCCCCTTCATAACACAGTAAGTATTTATATATATATATATATTAATATATATAATATTATATATATATATATATATATTTATATAATTTAATATATGTAATATACATATATATATATTAATATATATAATAGTATTGTTTAATAGGCATTTATCAATGCTTTTGTACATGTCTTATGCATATGATTTTATATATGTTATAGAAATCAATATTGATAAGAGATAATAGCTGAACACAGACATATAAACAAAGAAACACACGCAAATACAATATGTGGCTTTGTTTCACGCTAAGGACTTTCTTCATAGGGCCAAAGGCGGCCTCGTTTCAGGACCCTGTTAATTGAATTACCTTCCTAATATCAGCTGTAGTCCAGTTTGAGGGAGTGAATTATGGCCCTGTACGTGTGTGTGTGTGTGTGTGTGTGTATGTGTGTCTGTGTGTGTGTGTGTGTGTTTGTGTGTGTGTGTGTTTGTGTGTGTATGTGTTTGTGTGTGTGTGTGTGTGTGTGATGCAAACATAAACAATATTCACATTTCAAACCTGAATGGAATTGCCGATATAATTCAGAGCATAACTCTAGGGAAAATAGTAGCCACATTTCATTATGCGACGGCAAAAAATCGGCCTGACTTCGAAAAACAATGATATCATTAATCTCAAACCACACATTTAGTCGTGGCTCGTTTGTTACCATAATTATTAAAGTAGTAGCATTCTAACGAGTTTTCATGCTATGCTCCGTAATATGGATTTCCCAACGAGAGCATCATGCCAGAGATGTCCTTCTACGTGCTAGAGAGGCTGTGGTGAGTCGAGGGCTTCCCTTATCACATAGAGAACACCACATCTAAGGGCCCTCCACATCGCGTCTCCGTGAAGAACATCCTCTTGAAATAAGTTACGTAACCTTCATCGCCTTTATTACATCCTCAGAACGAAAAAAAATATACAAAAAGATATATCAATGTGTCCTTGGTAACTTTCAAATTTAATTTTCACATTATTTATGACGCTTTGTCGTACGTGTGAGAATACGAAAGCATCTCATCACCACAGAGACAGGTTAGCAACGGAAGCTAGCGAGAACGAAAGCACCGGAAGGATATTAGCGAGTGGTTTGTGACATTTATTTCGCTCTAATATCTCCATGAATTTTTACTGTTACAAGTCGGATGACGCTAAGTACCAGGAGTCCTCAGAATTGCATATTGCGTTCCCTCAGGTGCAACCGCCGGGATACTGGGAGCTATAATAATCTACATAGATGTTCTGCAATACGCTGGCGAATATTCCCAACTTTTCCTTCTCCAAGATGCAAGTCACGGTTTGTTTGTTTGTTTTTGAAAGTGTAAGTTGCAGAGTTTTTTTGTTTCTCGCAAGTTTGAAGTATGGTTGCAAGGCATGGAAGGATATTTATGTGTATACTCTAAAAATCAGTAATATAAAATCAGCTGTAAGACGGTTAGCTTCATCTATCAATTCCCTTTTCATATCGAGAGCATAACATGGTATATTCATCGAATGTTTTCCTCCCAGTATCTGCCTTGTTTTCCTGCTTATTTTCATATCGCTTTATCGGCAAGAATCTCCTCAGTATGAATTCATATTTACATTTGTTTTGTATCCACCTTAACGACAGCACATTAGTGAACGATACTCGAACGTGACGGCTATTCACTGCACACTTCCTTCGGGTTAAACATTTATAATCAAAATAATTCTAAAAACAATGATTAAGCGATGAAAACCTATCACTCACCTACATCTGTCTTTAATATATCTAACACAAACCTACAAATTCCCCGACGAAAGGACAATATTCCAAGAGGCGATAGTGTCCTCTGATGACTCATATGTTTTGGTAGAGATCTGTACTCAATGATTATTGTCTTTATTCCCTAAGGAACATGGTAGCATAGGATGTACTTGATAATTCATCCTGGTCCATAGGGGAGTCAGTACCCCATCTAGACAACAATAACAACATGAACAAAAGGCTTGATGTTATTCCTTTTTTTTTTTTGTAAATGGTATATTGAGCATCGGTTAGTATCTGGAGTTCGTATCATGTCTAAATCATGTTTAAATCACCATTACTTTCTTATTAAAAAAAAAATATCCATCAGAAAGTCATTTTGAGTTACCATATATGATGTGGCCGCTGTTCATATTTTATGTAAAAGGTTCGAAGACGAGTTATATCGGCATTTAATTTCCTAATCCTTAACTTAATATAATTTATTGCACAGAAATTCCATTGCAAATTCTTTACCTCATTCCTTACTACGTGCGTAGTGAAATACCTTTAGAATTAAGTCCATTATCTTAATTAATGATCTGAACGTAATAGAATATTGGAGGGGAGAGAGAGACAATGAGATATATGAGCCTTCTTTCCTTGCAGTTTCTCAGTCTCGGACATTCCTAATTGCACGGGGAATTCGTAAAAAAAATAAATACACATAGAATAAATAAATACTATTGTCCATCCTCTACGTTTTGTCATCAACGAAATTCAATTCCTGCAATACGTTTTTGTCATCTTTACAAGCTGGTGGTGCCTTAGTCTTGTTGGAAATACGTTTCCTGATTAGTAATATGTGGCCGCATCGCGCAGGCAGCATCCGGAATGTAATTCAAGCAGATGTGTGCATCCTCGGAAAAGCATCTTGTGAATTTAGGTCCCTCGCACACCTGCTTAAGGAGAGACAAAGGGTTCACTTCCTCATCTATAAATCCAGGTCGAAGGATTTTTTTTTTTCTCACGCTATTAAAAGGCTTATGCAATTGCTGAAGTGTGAGTGCTGATATATATGAAATGGAGACACGTAAACAATAGCTCACTCTGAGAAAAAAGTATATTTTAAAAAATAAATGAAAACGAAGACGATACGCATGTAACACAGAGGAAGCGAACAGTGAAAAAAGAAAAAAAAATAGAAACCCTGGAAGAACCTTATTTGCCAGCAATAACATACCTCAGCCAGAGCAAACAAACAAAAAAAAGTATTTCAGAGAAGAACACTACAAGAGCAAGAGAAAAACTAGAGAACCTGAAGTCTGATAAAGTAACTGAAGTCTGAAGGAGTAACTGAAGTATGAACGAGTAACTGAAGCCTGAAGGAGTAACTGAAGTCTGAAGAAGTAACTGAAGTCTCAAGGAGTAACTGAAGTCTCAAGGAGTAACTGAAGTCTCAAGGAGTAACTGAAGTATGAACGAGTAACTGAAGCCTGAAGGAGTAACTGAAGTCTGAAGAAGTAACTGAAGTCTCAAGGAGTAACTGAAGTCTCAAGGAGTAACTGAAACCTGAAGGAGTAACTGAAGTCTCAAGGAGTAACTGAAGTCTGAAGAAGTAACTGAAGTCTCAAGGAGTAATGACGTCATTAGAGAATCAGGGTGTAAAAGCTCAGTGAGACGTGAGACGGAGAGCAAAGAAAAATGGACGCTACAAAAGTGTGGGAGATTTATGACGAAAGGAGACGTTCGATTAGGAAAATGTGCTCAATTACGACAGATCACGGGGTGGGAAAGGGGGGCGAGGAGAGAGCGGAAGCGGCGAATCAGGGAGGACTGGAAGATGGACAGAGAAGTGGGAGGGATGTTATGATATTTGATATGATAAGTGATGAATATGATAAGGAATATTATGATTACACATATATACATACATATATGTATAAATATATATATATATATATTATATATATATTATATATATAAATTATATTTTTTATATATTATATATGTGTATGTATTATATATATATATATATTTTATATATATATATTATTTATATATTATTATATATATATTTATATATATATAAAGGTGTGTATGTGTGTATGTGAATTATTATGTTATATATATATTATATATATATATTATATATATTAATATATACTATATATTTATACTATATATATGTATTATATATATATATATATATATATAATATATATATATATATTTATATATATATTACATATATATGTATATATATACACACACACACAATATATATATATATATTATATATTATATATATATATATATTATATATATATATATACATATATATATATATATATATATTATATATACACACATATATATACATATATCTATATATAGATACAGAAAAACCCACTATACACAAACTAGATTTATTGAAAATGAGACGACAGTTTCAAGATCCATCTGGATCCCATCTTCAGACCTGAAGATCGATCAAGATGGATCTTGAAACTCTCTCGTCTCTTTTTCAATTAATTTTAGTTTGGGGTATAGTGGGTTTTTTTGCCATATTAAAAACACGGAGAGTGTTTTTTTGCCCTTTCATATATATATATATATATTTTATATTTTATATATATATTATATATATATATATATATATATATTATATATATATATTTATTTTATTATATATAATTTTAAAATTTTTAATATATATATTAATATGTATATATATACATATATATATACATATATAATATATATAATATATTATATATTATAATATATATATATATTTTTTATATGT
>NW_028234406.1:2011094-2016094 GCF_977035675.1 Penaeus japonicus
TATATATATATATATATATATATATATATATATATATGTGTGTGTGTGTGTGTGTGTGTGTGTGTGTGTGTGTGTGTGTCTGTGTGTGTATGTGTGTGTGTGTGTGTGTGTGTGTGTGTGTGTGTGTGTATGTGTGTGTGTGTGTGTAATCATTAGTATTGCCTGTAGATCGTATGTTTATCCATTGTTTATATCATAACTCAATTGTATTTGCATATAGTGTGTGTGTGTGTATGTGTACACACACACACACACACATGCGCACACACACACTGAAGCAAGCGGACCGAGTTAGCAAGCTGACAAGACCATTCGTCACCAGAGCCATGGCGACAGGCGTGTCCTCTCACTACTATTCCTCCCAGCTCTTCAACTCGACGAAGTAGCTTCTCTCGTCCTCGACCGAGTCTTTGCCTTCCCTCAAAGACTTCCTCGGTGGTTAGAGTGACGAATGGACGAATGAATAGAGTTTGCAGAGGCATCGCTCTCCGCAAAGATGATCACCGGATATTCTCAGATGGATCTTTTGGTAATTTTCTTGTGCCGACACAGTCCTCGCCTCTTGGTTGTTTTGATGGTGTAGGTCTTGTATAGATTGTATTGGTGTTTTTTGAGTGTGTGTGTGTGTGTGTGTGTGTGTGTGTGTGTGTGTGTGTGTGTGTGTGTGTGTGTGTGTGTGTGTGTGTGTGTGTGTGTGTGTGTGTGTGTGTGTGTGTGTGTGTGTGTGTGTGTGTGTGTGTGTGTGTGTGTGTGTGCGTGCGCGCACGTGAATGTGTGTGTATGTGCATGTGTATGTGTGTAGGTAAACGGGTGTGTGTGTGTGTGTGCGTGTGTATGTGTTCAAATTTCACATCTGTAATATATTATTTCCTTGATTTCCTTTATCACATAATACACGAAAAAAAAACTCAGCAAAACAAGTATGAATACAGTAATATTCCTTCTTAAAGCGACAAAGAATCGGAGATTTTCGTAAAGGAAATATGCTTTTGTCTTGTACACAAAGTTATATCCAATTCCTGTCATTTTACCACCACAAATTTATACCAATATCAAAGAATAGACATAAAGATACATACATATCATCGTTTTCATCACTGAATACCCTCCCTCTTCAAGATAATCAAAGAAAAACGCGCAAAATAAGAAATCCAATTTGAATGCGGTAACAACTCGGTAATTTTCGAACATCTGTCGTGTTATTGTTTTCAAATGTAAATATTCAACTTTCCGTCAGAGTCTCTCCTTCCACTTCAATTATTCTCTTCTTGTTGTCTAGGAGGAGTCCAAGATTGATTCATTATGGCGAAATACTTAAGTAGAGCAAGTAAGTTTGATAGGATGGCTTGTTATTGTCTATTAATACGAGAAATTCCTTGGGAAAATATTTAATTTTTAATCTCGGGAGATTTTTGTTTTTTTTCGATAAGACTTTTAATATATATCCGAATGACTTGCCTTTTGATATCTAAGTAGATTTTGTTCCTATTCTTGGTAACAATTCTTTGAAATGAGTAAAGAATAGTAGGGTGTATTTTTATGGCACTCATTTTACAAACAGGCATTATTCTTAATAAATTATGTGTTCATTTGTTCTTTAATGTGATAGGAAGGAGTCTGGTGTTCATTTCTGTCATTGTTTATTGTGCATTTGATTTCTGTTTGTTATAGAAATTGTAGAATTAAGATTGTGAAATATCTCCCTTTGAGAAATTTTACTCATCTGCACAAATCTGTTGTTTATGAGATACTCCCTATACATGATACATAAATGAATAGATTTGTCTTACATTCCATATTTTGATTATAGATTTATATGGTCCCAATGGCCGTTTTACAATACCTTTTTTCTCTGTCATTTTCCTTTGCTTCAATTACCATTCCTTTACTCTTTCTCTCCCACCTTTTTTTCCTAGTATTGGTTTTAAATTCATGGGGAATGTTTGCTTAGAACCATTGGCCAAAGTCAAGTCAGCATAGTTGAATAACCCATGACTAATACAGAACAGGCTTAGGTCATTGTATTTGGTCTTGTAATTTCACATGCAATGACCTTTATTCTAAGATGAATTTTCTGTACAGACATACATATATTATTATTAATTTGCTATGTTGAAATCATTTGTACATTGTTAGTGGTTTGGATATATGATGGATACAAGATCTTGCTTGCATATCTTAGAACCTCATGTAATAAGCCTGTTTCACATTTCCAGAAGGTATTAATACCGCTTTAGACTTAGTAGAAGAAGCCCTGATTTCTTTGCAAGAGAAAGCAAAGCAACAGCCTCTTCCAGCAAGATCAGACACAGAATCTCATTGCATCAGAGACAGTCCCCAGCCGTCGACATCAGATGCACACCAAGGTTAATCATAATGATTTAATTATTTTATTACATTTGTAAAGTAATCAGAGTAAACAAAGGTGATTGTGTATTATTTGTGTTCAGTTAGTGGATTTTTAGAAATATGATTTCTTTTTTCATTTGATTTTTAGAAATATAATTTCTTTTTTCATTTTACAGAAACTTCCAAGAAAGTTAAAACAACAGGCGTGCTGATTAAACGGCAGCCGCGAAGCAGGTCAAGGGTGGGTAAGGTAATAGCATAACTGTATTGTAAGAGGGTCTTCTATTTGTGTTACACTAATAGAAGACTTAAGGACTTGTTCATCTACTTTCATTCAAATTTTCATCCACTTGTAATACTTTCAGAATATGATATATTTTGATTATATTTCTTCTTAAATCTCCAGGTTAATGCTGATACCCCTTCTTAAAGTCTTAAATATTGTAGCCTGTGTTGGAAGAGTGAAATTTTTAATCCGACCAGATCAGAAACTGCAAGTTAAGACAAGGTGTCTTAACTTTCACATTTGTTAACTCATTCAGTATCAAAGCACCTTCTTATTTTGAAATGTAAATTTCTACTTGTATCCTCTTGAGCATGAAGTGTGTTAAAAACAACATGAATCTTAAGTAGCTGTAACTTAGCTTATATTCTAGATGTTACAAGGTTACTAAAACCAATGCAGTGTTGAGTTTTTCCATTAGTCATTGGGAAAATTCAGCACATTCAATAGGCATTTAGATAGGAACACATAAGGATTATTCAAGCAGAAGGAAACATAATTTCACCAAGATCCTTGTCATGCTTAACGGATCGCTGTTAAGTGTCACAAGAAAAAGGTTTTATATCCCCCTTCTGTACCATTTTCTTTTCTCATCCTTTAGAACTTGAAAAGTGGGAGCATTCATCCTGGCAGTAAGAGAAGGGTTAAAGCAAAGAAAAAGCAAGACACATCTGTTCTTAGGGCAAATAATCCAAATGAGAATCTGTCAAGTAGTAGCGACGATACCCCAAGGAGGTTAAGATCACAACGGCCACGTTCTACTCAAGAGCCTTTTAGACCAAGGAGTAAAAGAGGTAATGAAAGCGATGCCCAGAGACTGCCATGTGATTCCACTCATCGCAGCATCATAGACAGTCCAAGTCATGACCATGGGCCTTCGCACAGGTTCTCAAAGAGACAAGTCAACAGAGGAAGCAGTCGCATGGCAGTAGAGACCTCCGAGGATGAGGTTTTGCCAGGCAGAAGGTACAAGTCCACCAGGAGGTCCAACTCAAGGGGGTCTCACAGCAAGCACCACTTGAGAGAAAGAGGTTCGTTTGAAGAGGAAGAAGAAAGCGATTCAGTAACCTCGCACAGAGAGCCGAGGAGGACAAACCCCCGAGAGATCATTACGTTAAGCTCTCGGGGAAATTCGACTCTACAAAGCACCAAGACAAAGAATCTAACAGCCAGATCAGCACCAGCTGGTACAGCAGTGAATAAACCAAGTCATCGCTATGCTCAGCCAACTCTTACATCAAGACTGAGGACAGAATTGCTGGAGCGCAGAGAAGCTGAAGAAAAGGAGAACTTGATACCTTTCATTCCCTCTGGATCAAAGGTAAATATGCAGAATCAATGATTGAATTATTTTGCGATGATTTCACACACCTCGAGTTGATAGTTATTGAAATCAGTATCCCTAATTCAACAAAATATGATTGTATGTTTAGTTTCATGTTTGATGTTGGGGTTTACTTTAAGAATAAGATTGAATGTTGAAAATGTAAATTCCTTTGGATGTATGGTGTAATTGGTACAGCTTTAGCTGATTTTTACACATGTATATATTGTCTTTTAATAATTCCCAGAACAAGAGTTTCCACCTTGGTGTGATAATCCAGAAGGAGTTGGGACGACTAAAGAACATTCCGCCAAAGGAATTAGAAAATGCTGTAAGTAAATCAATACATCAGATATTATTCAAATTAATTATATATTTTTTATTATAACAAGTAGAATATTTGCCTTATATGCTCTCACTTTTGCACCAAGTTTATGATTGATTTATATCAATGCACAGTAAAAAGGAAAAAGTCTTTGCGTGTGTTGATGAATCATTAAATGTTTTTATTTACTTAACGATTCCTATCCTTTTAGATGACTGCTCACCAAGCCAAACATGGTAACAAAGGTAGTACTTCCAGAGTGACAGAGGAGGCTGTTAAACTGGCGATGCAAAATATTGAAAAGGAAATTACAGCAGTCACGAAGCAGATCTCCAAGCAGTAGTCAAGCGAATCTTGTGCGTCTTTCATAGATGACTAAGACTGTGATAATGTGGGAACAACTTCTGCAGGAATGCATTTGAAAGCAAAGGACATTTGCATTTATAATGGCATGATGACTTATATTTTATACAGAGTTTACTATTACTGTTTTACCAGGAATCATGAAGATTGTCAAACAGTAGTTTAGTATTATAGAATTGTTTTTATAAATGATATAGGAATGCTGTTAAACATCTTGATTATCTGAATTGTCCTAATTTATTAGAAATAGAGTCTGTATGCTGTGATATTATATGTAGTCACTGTACTTAAATTTAGTTTGATATGAAAAAGGATTTTATATATATATATAATATTATATATATATATATATATAT
>NW_028234406.1:2026094-2028594 GCF_977035675.1 Penaeus japonicus
AACTTTGATAGGTTCAGCCTCATGCCTCAGGACATCATCTGGTGGAAGGCTGTGAGCACTGGCTATGTTGCAAGCAGGAACTTAAAATTCTGGCAAATGTCCACTCAGTAGTGACTGGTTTAAGTCCTACTAGTTTACTGAAATCAAAACAGGTACAGCATCTGCTCTGGTTCACACTGTATAAAGTAACTAAAACTAAAATCTGATTCATTTTGAATACTACTCATAAATTCTTTGTGCTTTTTGGCTGAAGAAAAAATCATCAGCACATTCTTTTGTACATACCTTAAAGGGTCAAAACTAATTTCTTCTCAGATCTATATAAAACTAAGAAATACATAACATATATATGATCTCTACAAACTTTGTCTTTGAGATTTTCTTTACCTAGTCTATACTTGAGACAAGAGATACAATAGCCAAAACATCTGTAATGATCTTTAGCAAGAAAGTGTGCAGTTTATAATATAATCAAAATAACCAATAGATAATCACTAGGGTGTCCAATCATAGGCAGCATCCACATCTGCATGATTCTTGAACGACCTGTTTTTACTCAATTTACCCAAATGTCACCATAGTTTTATCTTTTGAAGACATTCAAAATCATCCTCAAAATGTTTCTTATTAATTAATTAAAACAGATCGGTCTTACACAATACTACACAATGGTAAAATCACCCACACCGACTCAGACATTCACTAAATAAAGTCCAGAAATACTGGGTGTCTTCCAAACATAATAATTTCAGCTTGCAAAGGTTCCAGAAATTATGAGCACGTTTTCGTGGTGCTAACTGAACACGAGTATAAAGATGTACAAGACCATTCTTACTTTCAAGACATTGTCATGCCTTCACCAAAGAGGATGTCGAGGCAGAATGCAAAGCTGGATTCAAAATTTGTTTGTCACTTCAGAAGATATCTATCTACCCAATACTATATATATCTATTAGTTTACTGCAGATATATAACAGTTTTTTAAAAAATCAAATAAAACTCTTTGTCAAAAAAATAAGGTCAACATATACATTAAAAATAAACATAAAGAGCACACTTGGCTGAATCTGCTGTGCAAAATGCCTTGTCAAATTAATTTACATATTGGTAAAAACTTGTGTACTCTAAACATACCCCTTCTAAAGTACAGCATCAGCCCCTAGACTAAAAACAACAGTTTCCATCCCCCAGCTGATCTTTGTTCCCTGAGATTCCCAAATTCTGTCCTTTCAACTCCCCCTTCACCTCCACCACGTCTGTCACTCTCCCACCGACGACAGTGGCATTGACAACGGACGCCGTGTCCTCTTCGTTCATTTCGCTTTTTACTTCGCAATCCAACTCATCCTTTAGTGCGAATTCTCCGTTAGAATGCAACTCTCCGACGTTACGCTCCACCTTGCACTTGTTTTCAATCTCGTTCACCTCATACTTCATATCCACTTTTTCGACGACTTTGTTGTCGTTCTTGTGATCGGCCTTTGTTCTACTTTCCTGAACCTCTTCCTTACTAACTTCCCCATCCTCTTTCACATCGTTCTTTATTCTGACATCTTCACCCTCCTCTTTGCATTCCTCTTTTGCACCTTCAGACTTACTGCGGTTAATCACGTCCACTTCCCCGTCCGGACTACTTTTTCTCTTTTTGACGTCGTTCACGCTCACTTCACTGGGCTTGGTGACTCTCTTGTTTCTGATGACCTTTTTGCTTTTCACTTTTTCTTCTAGTCCTTTGTCTTTCACCCATTCCTCTGGTATTGTCCATTCTATAGGCTCAAAATCATCTGGTTGTAACCCTTGGGCACTACAGTTTTCTCTAGATTTTCTGTGTTCTATCAACATTCCCTGCGTTATTTTCATAGGGTCATCGTCTGGGTTATAATCCAACAACTTAACGTCCATGAGCTCAAGAAGTTTCTTCATGACGTTGTCTACGTAGGTATTGATGATGAGATCAGCGTAACGATCCTGCAAACAGAAAAATAAAAGGAAGATTAAAAATGAATAAATAAATAAGTACATCCACAATACTGAGAGATCTTATACACATAAAACAAACTCAAAGTGTTTAAACCATTTAAAAAATGACATGATGCCTTAAAGAGCCCTTTTACCTGTTTGGTCGGTTGTAGATTGCATATAACAAGCTTCCCCCCTCTTTTCTTTGTATCAACAGGCAGGTTTCCACTTGGTACGATTTGCAACGTTGTTCCCAGACAGATACTTAGATCTGCAGCGCTGATAATGAGAAAAAATTTTAAACATTATTTCCAACAAACAAAACAACAGCATAGTGCTGTAATTTAATGTGGGTACATAAATACACATGTCGATATATGTTTGTCTTTGTTGAAGTGCATATACAAATTTATGAACTGAATAATTGTATAAAGTAAATGTACATATGTATGTGTATATATATATAAATTATATATATATATATATATATATATATATATATATATATAATATATATATATATATATATATATATATATAC
>NW_028234406.1:2036094-2038594 GCF_977035675.1 Penaeus japonicus
TTCTCGTACTTGCTCAACCCTTCGGCATAATTACAAGACATTTTGCACAGAATTAGAAGGGAATCACACAGGGTTCTGCTCTTGTTTGTGTCTCGACGCCGCCACTGTAAACACACAGGGCTCGTTCGAAAGTTTTTGGTCGGGGTATTATTCTATTTTCGGGGTTTGATTTTCGTTATTAGGATGGTTCTTTCTTTCTCTTAGGGGATTAAGTTAGGATTATTTTTTTCTATATAGGATTGATGATATGTTTGACTTTGTGTCTTCTCGTAATGGGTATGGTTTATGGTTTGAAGGATATTTTTTTACGATAC
The DNA here is from genome assembly GCF_977035675.1 of Penaeus japonicus. NCBI lineage: Eukaryota > Metazoa > Arthropoda > Malacostraca > Decapoda > Penaeidae > Penaeus > Penaeus japonicus. The sequence goes on from NW_028234406.1 coordinate 2,036,409, forward strand.
CAAAATCTCTCGGATGCACCCATGCCATTCTCGATATTCCTAGCGTACGATAATTTCCATAGGCATACGATAACTCTCGAATTTCGCATAGATACGTGCTTTATGTAATTCATTTTGGTATCAAATATTGATCAATTTCCTCTCTTGATCATATCTCCCCCCTCGGACGTGTATAAGGTTAACTTGGTTAAATTTTGCGCGGAAACAAAATTGAATTCCTGTAACTAAAAGCACGAATGATTAGTGACTTTAATTTGCGAAAATCAATGACAAGTTAACTCCCATGTCATGGTTCACTGTCAGTTTTTTGCAATATTTCAATAGAAATAGCTCCACTTGATACATCTTCGGTATAGAATGGCGATATACGACATTCGCAGTAATCGGGTTTGCTTGTCAGTAAATAGCCATTTTGTTTTATTCACGCAACCCTTTCTTGCAATAATAATTAATATCTGTGGCTCAATATGTCTCCTTTATAGAGTTTTTTTTTTTTTTTAGGTTTAGTTTATATTTTCCTTTTATTGAGTAATGAAAGAACAATTAGGAGTTCTTTCCTAATGAAGCAGTCTTACGTAATTGTTGTCATGAATTTTTTGCTGAATTTTGAATTTTTGTTACGTGGTTGTGTCTGCATCATAAAAAATGAGTAAAGCAAGTCATATAATTATACTTTGCATCTCGTAATACCAATAAAAAACACTTAAATTAACCGATCTCTTAAGATAATTACAGGTGTCTCCAGCCACATAGATAAGCTGACTCAAGTTAGCAAAAAAAAAAAAAAAATCTTTACAATTTTCTCATACAATTGGATGGATCTTAATAATACCGACTGAACTAAGGACATTTAAGGAATATAAATATCAGTGCAGGGTTGAAATTAATATAAGATAGAGGACCGCACGGCTTAGGTTACACCAAGCATTACTTTGCAAGAGCGTGAGGCAGTATTTTATCCCCCTCTTTTTGCGTTTCCAAAGGTCTTATCTATATATAATGCCTATCCAATTAAAGACGACATTAAAAAAAAAAGAGAAACCGCAAATAATATCGATTCAACAGCCATTCCAACTAACATTGGTCGTCAGATATTTCGACATCTACAGGTCGTGAAAATACATCACAATCACATTACAAAGCTGTTTTATATTCATATTACAAGATCCAATAGCACGTTTTATTTTAAGTAATTTCCTTAAGGACGTGTTGGTGTAGTTATTTTCTGTACAGGAATACGAAATTTAAATGGAGAAGGTGAAGACGATGGCCGTTATCAGAGACGACCCTGTGTGGAGGAGGTCTGTGGGACGACCAAGGAAGTCGTAGCTGGGGTGACTTGGTCAAACTTGCCATGAGGAAAGAGGGATGAGGCCGTTCTCCTGTCCTGGCCGTCCCCCTATCCTGGCCCTTCCCCTGTCCTGGCCCTTCCCCTGTCCTGGCCCTTCCCCTGTCCTGGCCCTTCCCCTGTCCTGGCCGTCCCCCTGTCCTGGCCGTTCCCCTGTCCTGGCCCTTCCCCTGTCCTGGCCGTCCCCCTGTCCTGGCCCTTCCCCTGTCCTGGCCCTTCCCCTGTCCTGGCCCTTCCCCTGTCCTGTCCTGGCCCTTCCCCTGTCCTGGCCCTTCCCCTGTCCTGGCCGTTCCCCTGTCCTGGCCCTTCCCCTGTCCTGTCCGTTCCCCTGTCCTGGCCCTTCCCCTGTCCTGGCCCTTCCCCTGTCCTGGCCCTTCCCCTGTCCTGGCCGTCCCCCTGTCCTGGCCCTTCCCCTGTCCTGGCCCTTCCCCTGTCCTGGCCCTTCCCCTGTCCTGGCCCTTCCCCTGTCCTGGCCCTTCCCCTGTCCTGGCCCTTCCCCTGTCCTGGCCCTTCCCCTGTCCTGGCCCTTCCCCTGTCCTGTCCGTTCCCCTGTCCTGGCCCTTCCCCTGTCCTGTCCGTTCCCCTGTCCTGGCCCTTCCCCTGTCCTGTCCGTTCCCCTGTCCTGGCCCTTCCCCTGTCCTGGCCGTCCCCCTGTCCTGGCCCTTCCCCTGTCCTGGCCCTTCCCCTGTCCTGGCCCTTCCCCTGTCCTGGCCCTTCCCCTGTCCTGGCCGTCCCCCTGTCCTGGCCCTTCCCCTGTCCTGGCCGTCCCCCTGTCCTGGCCCTTCCCCTGTCCTGGCCCTTCCCCTGTCCCTGCAGGCCCTTCCCAGAGGGATATTCA
>NW_028234406.1:2076094-2081094 GCF_977035675.1 Penaeus japonicus
AAATATTTTATATAGATGGTGAGACCGACGGTAGGGGGGGGATCGGATAGTGAGAATTATCCGTGTTACACTAAATAATACTTATTAAGGAAATCACATTTACGCAGTAACTTTAACAAGTAAACAATCTGAATATTATCGAAAAACAAAAGCAGTTTTTTGTATTGAAATCTGCGTTCTGTTTACATGGACGTTTGTTATGATTGGCAAACACCTTTCGTGGGCCGTTTTTTTATATCCAATATTCATAAACAGGCGTTTGATCCCTTATAAGGAACACACATCACGCAGCCTCCTAAATATATACTTCCCTTTATTCTCACACTTTCCTCCCATTAATCTAAATACATGCATGTTATATTATGTTCATTCCCCGTGAAGTAAAAAATAAGTATGAATATAACCTCCATCGGGGGGATAATAAGCTAAAATACACCACGAGAATAACGCTAAGAATATCAAAGATTATAATAAAAGACACGAATATAAACATTTTCCGAAATACCATCCGCTAGAACAGGATGGAGTAATTTGATGCCCTTGAGGAGGGAGACTAGCAGGTGAGCAGATCCTAGACGAAAACTTGGCGTGGTGAGAGATTCCATTTGTCATCTTTGAGGGGAAATTTATTTATCGAATGCTAGTTTTTTTGTTTTGTTTTGTTTTTTCTTTATAGGTGATTTGGATTTTCTGGGTAAAAGGACGGGTTCTAGATGAGATGGATGAGTAGATATGGTTAAGTAAGAAGGGAAAATAACTGTAATTGGGACAACCGTATTGCAAAAAAAAAATGCACAATCGTTGAACGAAAAGAATCATGATGCAAAATTGCAAAACCTTCCAGAGTTAACGAGAGACTTAGGGGATACAGACGTAAAAAACAATATTGTATTCCTAAAAACTCTGAATTTTGAACAATGGAAATACTAAAGTCACGAGTCTTTATGATTTGGAATGGATTCACTTCGGAAATGCGTTAAATACAAACAAAATCTACTCTCTGCCACGTCGACCTAGAAAAAAGGGACAATCACTTCATCTCAAAAGGAAGTGGGTTTCCTGTAAAGAAAGACAAACCAACACAGTAACTGAATGTAAATATAATTATCGCAATCTAATGAGATAAATCATATAGATATATCAGCAAATAGACAGATCGTGTACCCGACCACATGCAGGAAGACTGAAAACTATAAAAAAGAAAGAAAGAAAGAAAGAAAAATAAGACTGAAAACTATAAAAAAAAGAAAGAAAAAGAAAAATAAGAACTGAAAACTATAAAAAAAGAAAGAAAGAAAAATAAGAAGACTGAAAACTATAAAAAAGAAAGAAAGAAAAAGAAAAATAAGAACTGAAAACTATAAAAAAGAAAGAAAGAAAGAAAAATAAGAAGACTGAAAACTATAAAAAAGAAAGAAAAAAAATAAGAACTGAAAATTATAAAAATGAAAGAAAGAAAAAGGAAAATAAGAAGACTGAAAACTATAAAAAAGAAAGAAAGAAAAAGAAAAATAAGAACTGAAAACTATAAAAAAGAAAGAAAAAGAAAAATAAGAACTGAAAACTATAAAAAAAGAAAGAAAGAAAGAAAAATAAGAACTGAAAACTATAAAAAAGAAAGAAAGAAAAAGAAAAATAAGAACTGAAAACTATAAAAAAGAAAGAAAGAAAGAAAAATAAGAACTGAAAACTATAAAAAAGAAAGAAAGAAAGAAAAATAAGAACTGAAAACTATAAAAAAAGAAAGAAAGAAAGAAAAATAAGAACTGAAAACTATAACAAAGAAAGAAAGAAAGAAAAAATAAGACTGAAAACTATAAAAAAGAAAGAAAGAAAAAGAAAGAAAAATAAGACTGAAAACTATAAAGAAGAAATAAAAATAAAAATAAGAAGACTGAAAACTATAAAAAAGAAAGAAAGAAAAAGAAAGAAAAATAAGAAGACTAAAAACTATAAAAAAGAAAAAAAGAAAAAAAAATAAGAAGACTGAAAACTATAAAAAAGAAAGAAAGAAAAATAAGAAGACTAAAAACTATAAAAAAGAAAAAAAGAAAAAAAAATAAGAAGACTGAAAACTATAAAAAAAGAAAGAAAAAAGAAAGAAAAATAAGAAGACTGAAAACTATTTTAAAAAATGCTTATAAACCATCGAACGATCTAACCGCGCTATTTCTGCCAAAGAGCAGTTTATGTATGGAATAAAACACAAAAGGAGTCTCAAGTACACACGGTATTAGAATGTAAAATATGAGTGAAGCTTCATTTCACTCGGCAGGATAAACAGGATGTCTAGTTGGCTAAAACTATGAATAAGAGAATATGATTGAATTTCATGATGTTATTGTCCGCAAGGATGTTTAAGCTAATGAGGGTTTCAAGCTAAGGAATCAAGGACGTAGGAAATTCTTAGCTCTTAAGGACGTAGGAATTCTTAGCTCTTCTTGTTCTTAGGGTCGAAAACTCTAAAGGTTTTGTAAGGTTGCTTAAGTATTTTATTTCTCCTCGGATTAAAATCTATTTTTCGCGACGATTAGTTAAAGAAATATACTTATTTCTTCATCTCATTGAATTTGATTAACTTTGGAGCGAATAGGGGAAAACAACATCTATTTCTCTCTCTCTCTCTCTCTCTCTCTCTCTCTCTCTCTCTCTCTCTCCCTCTCTCTTTCTCTCTCTTTCTCTCTCTTTCTTTCTCTTCTTCTCTCTCTCTCTCTCTCTTCTTTCTCTCTCTCTCTCTTCTCTCTCTCTCTCTCTCTCTCTCTCTCTCTCTCTCTCTCTCTCTCTCTCTTCTCTCTCTCTCTCTCTTCTTTCTCTCTCTCTCTCTCTCTCTCTCTCTCTCTCTCTCTCTCTCTCTCTCTCTCTCTCTCTCTCTCTCTCTCTCTCTCTCTCTCTCTCTCTCTCTCTCTCTCTCTCTCTCTCTCTCTCTCTCTCTCACGTGGGTTCTTAGAAAAATATATAATCTGAGAGCTACTTCAAGAGCTCATGCTATCACAAGGAAGTCATTGAGATGTAACCACACAAAGTCATTAATAGTCAAGGGGGATTCTGTATACTTAACAGAAAGTCTTGGGATTAGGGAGTAGTGGTGAGTAGAGAGGGAAAATGGTGACCTCAATTTGTGATATGGAACGCATATGATAATCATGATGACAGTAATGATCATTATCATTATCATATCAATGATGGTTGTCATGATAATTGTTCTTATCTTATCAATATTCATATTACTTGTTATAATGAAGATGCTAATAGCAACAAAATGTTCTTAATTATGTTGACAATATATGAAAATAATTATGATAATAGATATAACGGGGAGATTGATAAAACTGATAATCATGATAAATAAAGAAATAGACATAACAAATGAATTATGAAATTAATAACAAAACAAAGAGGTAACCCATAGCATACAACTTCTATTAATTAATACAAATATTATCTCCTGTAAAAATGATTCAATGAAAACAATTCACATCCGTTTACCTAATGATTATTTTAACGTTGTTTAATCTAAAATCGAACTACATAAATTCCCGTTGTATTTGCATCCATCAAATAATTATTATTATTCGTGAAAACTTTTGTTTCCGGGCATGTAAATGCGTGACATCGATGCATACTGAACATACAGTATTTTTAATTTAATACACATACGGTGAATTATATTGACGGGATGAAATATATGCAAACAAACGTAAACAAACACACGTAATTAGATTCGTCTTTATCACAAACGGGCGCATTTTTTCTCTCTCTCTCTTCTTTTCTTTTCTTTTCTTTTCATGTTCACGCCAAGACAAGATATAGCTATGGAGATACTTCAGTTACGCTTAAACTATGTAGAGAGAGAAAAAAAAATCCTCATCAAACAACGGATCTTTTATATGGTAAAAAAAAAAACGAAAAAAAAATGTGTTCGTAACCCCCGACCTTGACTCAGATGTACTAAAGATATGATCGCGTGCATAGTATTAAGATGGTATTTTTACGTTGCAGAAATTTACATCTTGCAAGTGTAGGTTCATAAACAGGGGTCGAGTTGATGAAATGTTGACGGTGATGGGAAGGGGGGGTGGGAGAGAGAGAGAGAGAGAGAGAGAAAGAGAGAGAGAGAGAGAGAGAAAGCGAGTGAGAAAAAGAGAAAGAGAGAGAGAAAGAAAGAGAAAGAGAGTGAAAAATAGAGAAAAAAAAGAAAGAGAGAGATACAGAAAGAGATAGAGAGAGAAAAAGAGAAAGAGAGAGAGAGACAGAAAGAGAGAAAGAGACAGAGATAGATAGAGACAGAAAGGCAAAGACAGAACACCAATATATTGTAAACCACATATAATATTTAACGTTTAAACTACCTTTTGGATATTCTGATAACAATAATTCGTATATATCTACCATGATTTGTGACTCGAAACTGAATCGAAAACAGAAATGTAGAAATTAAATACACAAAACATATTTGTTGTTGCTGGCTTTTAAAACAATATCCCGTGATTGGGCACATCATTATGATACGGGTATTTAATACAGCCACTGATGCATTAATCCGATTTTCAATACGTTCAATAATTTATTCAGCGAATCCGGAACAGCAGATATACATTACATTACAACAACACAAAAAATATAAAACAAATTATATATATACATCTGCTCTACATAAAAGATATGATAAAGATACGTATAGTTCTTCATTCGATATTATATTTGCAAATATAAAAAAAATCAATTTGAAAAGAGTTACGCTATTAACTTTGCAACCTACATTTCATGTTTGTTTATAGGAGAATCTGAACCGATTATGACTTAAATTATTTTTTATCATAAATTTACGTGTTTTTTCGTTTTTATTTTTTTATTCATGTGTTTTTCATTTATACACTCTTTTGCAAATGTCAATATTTGATTACTCTCCACTGTTGCCTTTCTCCCTTGCCAAATATTCCCCATTGAAACCTTGTAATAAATATGAATCACTTCTAATGAGTATATCAAAGAGAAGTGTT
>NW_028234406.1:2086094-2091094 GCF_977035675.1 Penaeus japonicus
GTAATCTGGGACATTCTTGTTTGTGGTAATTTTTCAATTGGTTGAGGAATCAAGGCAACTGCTGTTGTTCTATCTCTGCAATTGATCAGAAAGAGGATATCTTCATTGATTACTCATGCAATAGTAATTTAAATGTAAAGTACCTATGAAGAGGACTAGGTATTATAGAACTTTTACAAATTTGGGCCCTGTCAATCATATAATTGGCATCATGTCCTTAATACCCACATATCAAAATCTTTGTTTGTACATCAATGCCTACACTGAAGTATCTGATCTCTCTTCTCTTCCCTCTTTGGAAATGAATGAAGAATTCTGATGAATCATAGACTTAAAGCTGTGTGATGGAGGAGGATTACGCTGTTGGCTTATCGTTATCCAGAAACACGCTGTCAGAGATGTTTCTTAACTTCGTTTTAAAGGACGAGATGGAGAAAAGTAGGATCCCTGAGAGAGCTTATAAACTTACATGAATGTTCCATTTATTTTTTTACTGTTCATCATTCAGGAACTAACTGCTGAGGGCTGGAATATGTAATAACGCTGAATATTTAAAAGACGCTAGTCTACACACCACACCCAAACAATCGCTACTAATCTACCCATTCTTGACACTCTGGCAAAGGCTAACAAAGCACAGGGCATATCCTGGCAAGATGAAGCGCGTAGATATTCCTGGCAATTTATTGGTAAACGAGGAACCAGTCAAAGCACTATGTTAACAGAATAGGTATGCTGAAGCCACGATGATGGTTTGACATTAGAATACCATTGAGACTTAAAACAGTTTTGGAGTAGATTTTGACAATATTTTAAATAGACACAAGGAAAAAGTCCTCATTTGAAAGCCACTGTGAATGTCTTTTAAACATTTTTGCAGCTCTCAAAAGCTGGTGATTTATCTCTGGGTCATTGTAGTTGAGTTTATGAACCAAAGGGCTTCTTTGTGGCAAGCTTCAGACATTGTGTTACAGGATAGGATATTAGGACAGGCGGAGGGAGAGGGTTTTGAGGTTTAAGCCTAGGTGAGCCTGTCGCTGAAATGTGAATGGGAGATGATACCAGTCTCGGAAGGGATTAGGAATAAAGACCATTAGGAAATTTGCATCTTATTACACATTCCTAAATATTTCATATCCTACAGTGATCCAATTTTGGTTGATTGTTTACCCTCTTCATGTTGTGTGGACTTAATGTTGAAGGAAATATTACCCCTTTGGCAAGGCATCCCTGCAATGAGGTGGTGTAATGCAGATACATTGCATCAGTCATGGCAGACAGCTGAGTCACTTCCCTCCCACCAAGTCCAATATTAAGCTCATGTTCATGCATTAAATCACTGTCACCATGTAGTCCTTTTAGTCCTTGATTTGTGTTGTTAAGTCATCTCACCAGTATCTGAAAATCTACAGAGGATTTTGAGGAATTTGGTATATATACATTCTTGAGCAGGTTCAGTGACATCATCTTTAAAATGGAGGAAGGAACGTACGGGGATGTGGTTCAGGATTTCTCTTTTGATATTGTAAGGCCAGAAAGAAAGTTTGAATTCAGTCAAGTTTTTCGTTTAATTATTGTTTTTTTTTCTGTGACTTCTATGGAAGAGAAGAAATATTATCAGTACAGTTCAGTGAAGCTTGTTTGGTCAAGTGCTAAAACACTATTGAGGATTATAAGTAATACGTATAACACCGTGATATTTAACTTGATTTCCAGTTTATTAGAGAGCACATATCTGCATATACCTATAACCTGGTCTTGGTATCATATCCCCAACCAATGAAGGATTTTAATGTAATGTAGTCATGTCTTTTTGCATTCAAGACTCGTGCTTTATTTACCGCTGCAGGTATATTGGTGATCTGTCACATATAGAAACTTTTAACCAGAATTTGAAGGTAGTGGTAGTTTAGTCACAAAGCCCTTTAATCCTGCAAAGCTGTTATTTTAACGTTTCTGATTAGACATTTGCTTCAGGGTAAAGTATGTTTTTTTTTTCTAGAGTGCTGTTAACAGTTCGAGAAGAGTCCATTTGTGAACAAGTCATTTTGTAATGTAACTTATGTAAGATTGTCCCATTCATTTAAATAGAAGTGTAATGCATTGGTGATCTTATCTTTTATAGAGCTTTGTAGATATTATCATAATAATTTAAGTTTTGTAATAAGGAGTGTTGGTTGTTTGCTATATTGTTTATTGCTGGATTGGTTAAATGTTTACTGCATATTGTGTTATCAGTGTTACATGATATCAGCAGCCTCCCCAATTTTAGTGACGGATATTTATTTTTTCTCTGTTATGATCAATATTAAGTGGGATTCAGTCCAGAACTTTGATTAGCTTTGATTGTGACAATTTTGTGTGCAGCATCATTTATGATTAGAAAAATAAAGTTGATGCCTTTGTTTACTCAGTATTTAGGGCACATATGCACACTTAGAATAAGTAGCTTCTATTATTCAGGTTAGGTGAATGCCCAACAGATGATTTTTAACATAAGTCTTCCCTATGTGGAATTGGCTGATCTTGGCAGTGCAGAAAATATCATAGAAGAAAAGTTTCAGATCATGTTACGTAACATAGATATTTACAAAGTACAGATTGGTAATGAAAGTCAGCTAGGCACTAAATAACATTACATCATTAGTTGAGTGGGGGAGCAGGAAAGGGGTAGGGTTGGGTTGATAAATGGAAAGGGTATGATGTGACCTGGTTGCCAGCTAACTTGATCCTTCATGGTGTCCACAAATTTCAGGCGGGCGTGTCCTTGTACGAGTTTTGTTATTCTTTGTGAAGGAGAAATCCGAATACCCACTTGAGGGTGTTATTATGCTCTAAAGGGGTGAAATATCTATATCTATAATATTTTTTGGTTCATGTCAAGGTAGAAGCTTGGTGTTATTAAATATGCTTGATTGATGTACATGGACTATTTGGCCATAAAGTAATTTTTCATTGGTAGATCTAGAGACCCATATTATTCCTCAATGCTACATCAATAGCCTCATAAGTGGAGGGTTTGATTCAAAAGCCTGTAGCTGAAAGATGCGTGTGGACAAAGACAGAATTGTGCAGTATAGTCCAAGGGGCACTAGAATCTTCTTTTTTTAGCAGATGGTCTGTTATCATGCTGCTAGTATGTATGCATTGCTGGTGATTTTTGTTTAGGATATAGATGATTAACCCCCCCTGTAGTCCCCCCCCCCCCCCCCCCCCCCCCCCCCCCCCCCCCCCCCCCCGAGAAAAACAAAATGTCTAGCACATCTTATGAACCAAGTAGTAATGGCTTTGTGACAGTAAAATTGATTACAGTATTCTGGATCATTTTCTTCTGGTACACGACAAAAATACCTTGAAATTGGAAATTAGAAATTACAATAGTGTGTCTGCTGTGATGGTTTATGATATCTGTCATCACTTATTTTTTTTGTTTTCTGCAACTATAAAATTTGGTAGGATTTCCTTGTTCTCTAGAGGAAGATTCTCATTCGTGTGATATATTATTGTGTTAGAAAAAGGTAGATGATAAAAAAAAAAGTTTTGTAGGTATGAAATTTACTATTGTCTTACGCAAGTTAAGTTTGTTAAGAGGAGGAAATAAACTCAAATCTTTTAAAATACCTGAAAAGTATTTTAACCCTTTATTAACTCTTATGTGAGTCAGACATAATTTGACACAAGTTAGATTATTCTGTAAATTTTAGTATCAGATTTGAATGATTGTCTTGGATGAACAACAGCTCATCAGCAACTGCCTTTCCTTGTGATATGGGTATGGTCATTTGGGCACGGTAATTTCCATCAGTTGGGCGCAGGATAATTTCCATGCATATGTTTACTAGAGTGATTGGCTAATTGGAGTAGATTAAACTTTTAAACTTTTTAGATAGTGGTAACATCAGTGGATTAAACTTATAAACTTATAGTTAATGGTAACATCTGGTAGAACCCTACTACCTATCATAAAGTGTCAAGTCTTTGTTTATAATCTTCGCTGAAGTTCAGGAACAGAGGGAGGAGGGATGTGTTCAGGTGTTTGCAGCTATTTGCAGTAGAAAATAAGGCTGTGGTTGGAGCCATGGGTATACCGCCTTTTCACGCCACCTTTGTATTTCAAACATCGTTGGTCCGCACAGCCGTGCTTTGCCGCTGTTGCCTCTTCACTTTGTTGACTTTCTCATGCATGTTTGAAACTCGTTTTTTCCTTGTATTGTTGCCTATACACACTATATTTCACAGTTGTTTTGCTGACATTTATTTTCCTTGCATACCATACTTATCACTTATGCAGGAAAAATACTTTTATATATGCATGATATAAGCAAATATTTGCAAAATATTTGGGGATGGGGCAATGAGAGAGTTAGCAAGGTGTTGACAATATTGCTTTCATAACACGTCTTGCGGTAACTTCTACTGTGCAACTTTAGGTTTTGAACACATTCTGGCAAAGTAAGCAGGTCTGCTGTTAATTCTTTATATTTACCATTAATATTATAATATGCAAGTATATATATATTATTTATTTATTTTTCATTTTTCTCATATATTTTATGGATAAGGAGAAAAGTTGCAAAAACATGTAAATGTAATATTGAAGAGTGCAAAATATTAAAACAGAACACTGGAAAGACTAGATCTTACCCTTACAGTGGAATGCAAATGGAATGCAACGTTCATTTATTATTTCTGTCTTGGATATTTTGGTTTATTGCAATATCAGGTACTCTTTTTTTTTTTACATTTTAAATATGCTAATAAAACTAGAATAATTCAGAGAAATTACTAACCAAGAAAAGAATATTATGATTATATTGAATTTGTGATATAGATACTTGTTTTCTCCATTAACTAAGCTTGCAAGTTGCATAGAACATAAACGGTTTCAAATAGAGTGCCATTTTTTTCATATTGCAATTCATTAGCTCTTTTTTTTATGTAATGTCAGGGATTTGACAAGATTTTTTTTTTACATGTCTTCAAGATATTACTACATTGAT
>NW_028234406.1:2096094-2101094 GCF_977035675.1 Penaeus japonicus
TCGAGCCATCACTTCAGCTTACTATAGGGGTGCTGTGGGTGCTTTACTGGTATATGACATTGCCAAGCTACTCACTTACACTAATGTAGAACGTTGGCTGAAAGAGCTCAGAGATCATGCAGATCAGAATATTGTCATCATGCTTGTAGGTAAGTCTTGAGTTGTTGTTGGTAAGTTAATTGGGTAATCTTATACAGGGGATGGCTCAGGAGTATCTCAGGAATGTTATGGAAGTGTTTTTCAGGATTTCAGGATTAACCCATTACGGATGATTCGCTTGCCCTGTCTCTAGGATAGGTTTTATTTTTAAAGCAAGGCAGGTTCGCGCAACATGATTTGACTCTCCCCGCTCTCTTTTAGTCATTCATTGTAAAATAAGAGCCATTTTTGTGTGTTTTATTGTGTTTAGAGACTTATATTTGTCATATGACAGTCTCTGTCAGTGCTCCAGTTGACTAAAATTGTAGTATAGGATCCATATCAGTTCATTATTTTCTTTATACTTGGTGTGATAGAAGTATTGATGTTTTATGGGTGTACAAAAAGTATTTTATTTTTTCGTATTTGTGTACTGTTATGCATGAATACAAAACATAACTATCTGCAATGAAGATGATATGAAGAGGTAGGGAAGAGGAAGGAAACTTTTGATTATGACTGTGAGTGCCACAGGAAAAGGCATTCTTATTGGGCACGGGCACGTTGTGAACACAATGCATTGGTATGAGTCACCTTCCTCTTCTAGTTATGCCTGCACATCCTTCATCTGCGGTACTTTAGAGCTAGTGGTTGGCATCTTGCTATTTGCCATCGCTCTATAAAGATAGTGCTAGCTAGAGACCATGGATGAGTGTCATTCAAGGCTCTCTCTCCTGCTGGCGCTAAAAGAAAGTGGTGCCATCTAGGTTTTGTATATTAGGTTTGCTTAATATCAAGGGAATTATAGTAATTTTTAATGTAATAGTTATCCTCTCTCATTCCTTACTCATAGCACAATAAAATAGCAGTGATCCAAAATCCCCAAAGGCCATATACGTCATGACACCCGTCATCAGGCCAAAGCTCTTGCGTCGTGTATGTCATGACACCCGTCCACAATGGGTTAATTAAAAGGGGAGTTTTATGTTGGTAGCATGTCAGTGTTTTTAGGCAAATAAAGGCTGGAGATACAGTGATTATCCAGATGTGCAGGTTTTTGTATTTATTTTATGATTTAGATATTGCAGCTAATGAGGGATTTCATTTGAGTGAAAGGTCTATGCAGTCTGATAGTTATGTATTACAGTATTGTTGAGATTGATTGATTCTTGAACTTTGTTAATTTGATATTTGGTATTTGTCCTGCAAAAAGTTATTTTTAAGATTAGCCATGGAGTGATTTCATACAATTATTAAAGACAGACACAAAGATTGTTTCAAAACCTAACCATGTATTCACCTACTTAAAGTTCGTATTACTTGATAGGATTAGGGCCATTTGTTATATTGCATTTCATCAACCCGCATTCTCTTGCAGGTAACAAATCTGACTTGCGTCACCTGCGGTCAGTTCCCACAGAAGAGGCCAAGGCATTCGCAGAAAAGGAGGGACTGTCCTTCATTGAGACCTCCGCTCTTGACTCCACTAATGTAGAGACGGCCTTCCATAACATTCTTACAGGTAGGTGTACATGACGGTAGGAGAGCGACATACTGTCTTGGTTACCCGATACATCTCTACATAACATGTGAATGTTACTTTGAGTGTCTTTAGTAGTTTTTGGATTGATATAACAGGTATGCATCTTTTGTATCCTAATATTGTTATTTTCATTACTGTTATTTATTTTGTTCATTATTTATTACCTTTCTAACAAGGGGATATTTGCTGAGTTTGCTTTTATGAGTTTTGCATTTGTACTATTTTTGTCTTAATTTATTCATAACTAATTTTAGAAGAGTATGGACTAGTGTTTTGAATGATCTGACCTAGCAGTCTTGAATGATATTTTTAAGTGAAATATGAATGCTTCCTTTTAGCATTTACAGAAAGACTGAAGATGCATTTTGATAAACGTAGGGGAGAAGTTTTAGCAAAGGAATACTCTAGCTCTTCACAGTTGATGTAAGAGGCTTATCTTAGTAGCCATCAAAGGAAGGGGCTGTTATGAATTTGATTTTTTAAAAACCTTTTTAAATAAAATCAAATAAAAACGAAGAGGAAAATAAAGCGTAGGTCCTTTTTCAAGTGTTAGTTACATATGACCAAGAAAAGATTATAGCCATGACAAGAGTAATGCAGTCATTATCAGCTGTTTAATCGTGATTAGTGTGTTGCAGATGAGGTAGCTATATGATTTTAGTAATTCATTAGTTGAAAGTTTGATTTTTATAATTATGGTTTCTTCTTGTAGGTTCATATTGATTATTTTGTTTGATTATTTTTTTTCTGGATTCTCTTTTCTCTTCTTTATCTTTTTCCTCTGTATCCTGTTTTTGTCTGGTGAGAAAAAGATATATTCATTTGAAGTACAGAAATGAACTTCAGTTTTGTAATGAATTTTCATGTCATAAATCCATGTTCGGTATTTCCAGTTGTAATTTTTACATTTTATAAAATTCCTGCAGTAAAAGTTTCTCAAGTGAAGCATAAAGATCCTTTTGCAGGAGTAGAATAGGTATGCTATTTAAAATCTCTGCAATGCATGTGAGAAAGGTCTATGCAGGTGACCTTGGAAAACTGTCATGCAGGTGTTTACATATGATATATGTATATGTATCTGTGTGTGTGTATATATATATATATATATATATATATATATATATATATATATATATATATATATATATATATATATATATATATACATTTACACATATATATATATAAATTGCTCAGAATTTGTTTTTAGCAATGTTAGATAACTTCCAGTAATTTCCAAGCAATATAACCAATCCAATTTTTCTAATGTCAAAACTGCTTTAAAAAAGTTAGGAAGTTAAACTTACTAATATTCATAGGAGGTGATGATTTCGGTATGCTTTGAGGTATTCATATTGAATCTGTATTGAATTAAAAAATGAATAGACCAATAAGCACATTTCATGTTATAATTAACCATGTACCATGTTCCTAAGACTGATTAATATTTCTACATACCTATCTCCTTTCATCCTTAATATTTTCCTTCTCCTTCCCTCCCTCCATATTATCCTCTTCCGGCTCTTCCTCTTGCCTTCATCCTTCCTTTCTCTTTCCTCTCTCTCTCTCTCTCTCCCTTTCCCTCTCCCCATTTCATATTTTGAACTTTTCATGGAGGAGTGTGTTAACCGCTCAATTGGTGTGAGCTTCTAAAAACAAAAACAAGGAAAGTGATGACCATAAGCTAGGTTATGGCTCTATGGATAGGATTTCATTTGGGGGAATAAATTTTGTAGATTTGTTTATCAGCAGGTGATGTATTTATTGTATGAGGTACTTTGTCTCATCAGAATTATCATTATTTGTCAGCAATAGTATTCAGTCTCTCGTCATTATTTTTTTTTCTTTACTTTTTACTTTATGTTATAGTTTTATTGTTTCAAGTCATTATTGATGTTATTACTTATATATATATATTTTATTTTTATTTTTTTTTCCATATATCTTTTTTTATGGTTTTTGTGCTTGTGTTTTTATTTATTGTCAGTATGGTTCACATTTATGTTATTGTTATTATTTTCTTTTTCTTTTTTCTTTTTTCTAACATTAGCTCGGTCGTAGCCTTTACCAATACCATATAGATGATGAGATGGTCACAGTATTTTATGCAATGTTTCATAGGAAAATCAATGGAGAAGTTAGTGTTAGGGTCAGAGGTCCAAACTATTACAAGTATTACAAAAAAAAAAAAGTTTCCTTTCTTTTTTGCATACTGTGTTGCAAATGGGCAGTTTGAAACCATACAGCCAATATGCGTTGAAAATTATTCAAATCATATTTGCCAACCTATAAGTTGCACTTTCTTCTTGAATAAAATGCAAATAAAAATTGGGTATACATAATACATATCCTGCATCCAATATTCTTCCTGTTTAATACTAATATTTTATGAAACGTTGTTTAGTATAAGCAAGACACATATATTTCTGAAACGTAAGATTTCCTTCAGATATACAAAGTTGTTTTCTGCTTCTTGCCCCATTTATATTGCCTTTATTTGCATGGACTTGGACTTTGCAAATCAGAAATAAGTTTTCAGTGTATGACAATGTAATTTTTGATTTCCCCGAAAATTATTCTTTCAAAGACAGTAGTGCATCTTTGTTGGTTGTATCTTATAGGCTGGCATATATGGTGATAGCTTTTCTCAAAGGGCAATTTTTTTTTGGCATTTCAATGAACTAGGACAGGCAAATTTTGAAAAAAAGTTACTTTTTCTCTTCTAAGTTCATATGAAAGAGTATTACCACCTTCTCAAGTTTACGAAAATAGCATGACTCCATATCTATGCCATCATTAGGATTTGGCATCTGAATAGGTTGCCTGGCACCTCTGTAGTTGATAGGCCCTTAGTTTGCTTTAGGATATATCAAGTGCCGGAAGTGGTTAGCTGCCAAGTGCGATCCAGTCGTAGGAATGCCTTGAAACTGCAACCAAGTAACGATAATAGTTGAATTCGTCGGTACCTGTCAGTCGGAAATTCGAGGATCATTCATCTCTTGTGTTCTTGCTGTTGCTGCTGCCGTTGTTTAGGAGAAAGAGCATGAGTGATGATTATTGGAGAGCATTCATCTTGTGCCCCTTGTTTTGATTTTGATTTATTTATTTTTGTTCATTTATTTTTTCTTCTCATTAAACATTCTGCTCTAATTTTGCATGAAAAAAAAATTGCAACCATTGCTTTAATAGCCCGTTTCATTTGCAACTAATATTTCCTGAAGGAGGAAGAAAAGGAAGAAGGGAATGAGGGGTTGCCATGAATTTATTTACATTTTTCATGGACAGTTACAAACAAGTTAGGGATATTAACCCCGATTCT